>NW_017842059.1:487399-532399 GCF_001891065.2 Hippocampus comes
AACTTCGTTTTCGATTGAAGACGAGTTGCACAAAGAGATCGTGTCGTTTTGTCATTTTGCTTTCTTGGCCAGGGGTGTCAAACTCATTTCACATTGTGGGCCACATACGGCCTCGGTAGATGTCAAGTGGGCTGGACCATTAAAAATTATACCATACTCTGCTATAAATAACCCAAATAATATGTCTTTCCTTTTTTTGGTCTAAAGATGCACAAGAACACTCGAAAAATGTTGAATTTTAATGAACATATCTTTTACAAAACATTTCATGAAGTACCTAAGATTTTCTTAGACAAATGTGCAATTTACTTTTATCATTCACATACAGTATATGCATTGCCACTGATCCCACTAACTGTACAAAGGCACAAAACCTTAACAATTGGTCTTGAAAATATAGTAATGCACTTTTAAGATTAAACGAGATTTATAAAGAAAGGAATTTTTAAACCATTTACACAAGCATATAAAATCTAAATGTAATCCCTGCCTACACCTTACAAACTAAGGAGAGTGCTATAATATGTGTAAAGAATAAAATATTCACATGTCCTTGATAACGCCTGCTGTGTTGGGTCTGTCTCAGTGACAGACTGAGGCGGTTGTTGTCTTCTTCTCTGATCAAAACAATGTTGGCTTTTACTCTGATCAAACAATTTGTCCCCTAGCGGATATTCCATGAATTGCACTTTATTAAAAAGATTCATTCCGTGTCTTTCATGCATTTTTTCACTTTTAAATTATCCTGCGGGCCTGATCAAACCTCCTTGCGGACCGTATGCTTGACACCCCTGTTCTTGGCGTTTGTGAATAAAGTGCAAATAAAACACCCATTACGCACACTACCAAAGCGTGCAATCCAACTTTATTCATTGTTTCAAGATGCTTTGTTGATCAGGGCAACTCCGCTGGAATAGTTGAGATGCAAGTCTCGTCTGGATACTTGCGGGGTGCTCTCTGCTGGTCCCAACGGGGCCGGGGGCTGAAGAAACTGCAAAACCCAAAGGATCGCGGTGAAATCAAACTTCGTTTCAGACTGGGGAGGAAACATCGGATGACTTTCTGAGGGCCCCGATAACTTTTCCCCTTCAAAGTATTCACTGTATATCGATCAACATGTCAGAAACATTTCGGTCTCAAACTCCAGCAGAGGGCCCGCCATTGGCAAGGGGAAACAATAAACCCGACTTCGCTTTCCAATGTCAGCTAACAGCAGTAAGAATCATTGTAAAATTCGACCGCAAAATCAAGAGGCTCGCGCCGGCAGTCGACGGTGTTGACAAGGTCTTTACGAAACGTAAGGGCGCCGTCTACTGGTGACCAATAGGAATGACAAACCTTCGACTGAAGTGGCTCTCAACTTTACAAGTACAGTCCCACCGAAAACCTTTATCAGGTGCTGTCTTACCATGTTGGTCTTTGTTGTTGTGTTTATGATCCTCTGGACGAGTTGGAACTGGGAAAGTCAAATCCTTTTGCATACCTGTCAACCTCGGCTAATCGCTGCCCTTATAAATGATTACGATTCCCCTTACAAAATAACAAAAACCCTTACAACGGCTTACCGCGCATGCGCACATCATGCTTGATCAATCCTACCGTACGCAGCGATCAAAAAAAAATATTTGATTGAGGATTACTTTTGCTGGTTTGCCGTGACAATAGTAGCGATCGACAACGGCATTGTCGTTGGCTACCAGCAGGTGACACGATCTGGATTTGAGCCAAAATTGTCTGTTTGAGATCGGTTCACAATTGTTTTTTTTTTTTTTCCGGTATAAAAGTTGTAATACGCCGTACATGATTTGAAATGATAAAAAAAGGTATAAAATATGGGCAAAACGTACAAGTTGACAGGTATGTGTCTGTCTGTGGCTGCGCAGACGCGACGGAGCATATTGTGCTCAGCGTACACTCCGTGCAGTCCATACCAAGGCCCTCGCCCCTCCCCTTTCTCTTCTGATCTACCTCTCTGAGCACGGCAGCTGAGCCACTGCCAAACCTCGCTTCAGACAACTGAAAAAGAGAGAGCGACAGAGAGAGACAGAGAGAGAGAGAGAGAGAGAGAGAGAAAGAGAGAGAGAGAGAGAGAGAGAGAGAGAGAGAGAGAGAGAGAGAGAGAGAGAGAAGGAAAATGACAGAGCCGACTCTCGAGCGAGGGTGCCGGCTCTCATCGTTCACTTCAAAGAGCCGGCTCTTTGTACCGGTTCGTTCGCGACCGACACATCACTCCTGAACGCATCAATCGCTCGTCTTCAAGTGAGCTGTTGCGCGCAGGTGCCTCTGAATACGCTTCGACGTCCAATCATGGCGGGAGAGCAGACCTGCTGCTCAACACATAAGCCATGTAAGTCAAGTCAAACTGTTACACGTTGATGATGGAGACAATTCACGACGGCTTAATTGTTAACGTTAAGGGATAATCAGTGACGTGCGCTGAGATTCGAGACTGGTCATGCACTCCTTCCCCGGAGTGGGGTAGAAAAAATCTGAAGCCGAAAAATGTTAGCCCTCTTACAATTATGAGCTGCAATAAAACATGTCTCAAATAATTTCAAAATTGAATTTGTGAGTGTTGCTTTTCAAAGCTTAAAATGTTTCAATTGATTTCATACTGGTCAACAACGTGATAGCAACGAAAGCTAAATATTTAATATAAGACCAATTTTGCTGGTTTTGGGGGAGATCGCTCTCAAAAAAAAATCATCCAGTGTTAATTTCGTTGACTAAAACTGTTCGTCATTCTTTTCGTTAATTTTTTTTTTGAACGAAAACAAAATTTAAAGTCAGTCATCGATACGATAACTAAATTGATTGACAATTTGAGAGTTATTTTTTCAAAAGGTTTAATGAGTCTTTGATTTGGTCCTGATTCTTTAGTCTTAGCTCATTTTATGTCTAATCCTAGTCCTGTTTTTGCATTTGTGCTTTGTGTTTAGTCTTAATCCAGTTCTTGGTTTATTCTGGTTTAGGCTTATTCCTAGTCATTATTTCAAAGATTTAATACCTCTCGCATTTAGTTTTGGTCTTCTTTTAGATTTACAGTAGTCCTCTTCCCGTTTCAAATTTAGCTGGTCTAGTTTGAGCCTTCTTAAAATTTGGGCTGTTTTACTTTTAATCTAGTTTACGTTTGGTTTAGTTTTTGTCTGTCTTGCATTAAATCAATCACTTAATTAGCCTTTTATTTTTTTCCTTTTCCTGTCATTGATTCATTCTGTTTTCCTGTCATTGATTCATTCTTTTTTGTTTTTGTCCATTTTTACTTGTAGCTATTTTACGTTTCTTCCTCATTCTGTGTTTGGTCTAATTTGTTTTAGGTTTGGTCCTAGTCCTGTTTTAGGTTTAGTTTGTCTTGCCTGTAGTCCTGGTCCTATTTTAAGGGGTGTTCACACGGCAACATTTGCTTCGGTGCTATGCCGGCGCTGCGCCAGTAGAGCGGTCACACATGCAGATTTACTCCGGTGTAGCCGCGGAAAACAGCTTACTCCGGAGCAAATTTTTAAACCACCTCCCTGAGGTGGGTTAAATTTGCTCCGGAGCAAATGCTCGCTTGCGGAGCAGCACCGATGTAAATTTGCACGTGTGAACTCTCCAATTTGCTCCAGAGCAAATGCTCGTTTGGGGCGCAGCATCAATGTAAATTTGCACGTGTGAACGCTAAAATTTGCTCCGGAGCAAATGATCGTTTGCGAGGGGGGAGTAGCCTCGCTACGCATGAGAAGAGTTGATTACATACGGCGAGAATGCGTTGCTTTCGTGCTCTGTTGGACTTCCGTCATGTGTTTGTTTAATAACAACACAAGACATGGCTGATAACAGTAGCAAGCGGCACCTCTTGGGTGATACCATCTCAACTAGAACGGGGGAGGCGGGATAGTCTCCAAATGTCATCTTTCCTTTTGTTGGAGACTGGACCGTCTCGGAGTTGTTTGTGTAGTTTGTTCCTTTGTTGTGTGTTCACAACCCCCCGCCCCCCGCAGAATTTATTTTGTGATTTCCTCTCTTGATTTTTCTGTTTGGCGCATTACATGTTTGCTTTTCTGAGTGTCATTGAAGTCATCGTTGATTTACGTTTTCGGGGGCGGTCACTCTCGAGCAGAAGGCACGGAGACCGAGAAGGAGAAGGACGTGCCTGTACAGTAGTTGCTTGAGTTGTGTATATTTGTTTTAAAAATAACCAACACGACAGCTCATTTGTTTTCTGTCATTTGGCTCCGCTGCAGAAACTGCCGTGTGACCGCAAGTGGAGCTGCACCGACACTGCGCCAGTGCTAACACGCTCAGCGGCTTTGTACGTGTGACCGCTCCACAAAATTTGCTCCGGTGTAAAAATATATCGCAACAAAATACATCGGTGTAGCGCCGGAGCAAATGTGTGCCGTGTGAACACCCCTTTAGTTTTCATCTCTGTTCTGTCTTAAGTTTAGTAAAGTTTTTGTTCCGTCGCAGCCCTTTTTTAAGTTTTGTCCATTTACTTTTAGAATTTTCATTGAGTGCTCGTCCTCTCTTATGACTCGTTTGTCTTCAATTTAATCTGTTTTATGTTTGCCTGAGGTCTAGTTTATTTTAGATTTCATCCTAGTCTTGTCTTGGGTTTCGTTTGTTTTATATTGAGCCATAGTCCTGTTTAACGTTGAAACTTGTCACCTGTTGGGTTTAATCTTTGAAGTGAGGGAAGGCTTAGCTTTATTTACGTCATTGGGCCACGTGACTTAACGGTTTTGCTTGATGGCTCCACTGGTTGCGCATCATCGTTCAACGAAAGCATACATCTTACCTTCCTTTAGCACTTCCTGTTTTCTGCTGATGTTAGTCCCGACCACATGAAGCACCCACTGGAACATGTTTTTTAAAAATTATTATTATCATTTTTTTTTTTTTTAATTCCAACAAACATTTATTTGCACATCATGTTTACCACAAGTCACAAACATTCTCAATAGCGCTACTTCTTGTTTGACACAACTTGAAGATCACTTTGTGAGCTTTGGTTTTCGCTGCCCCCCAAAAATGGGATTTTATTTACAAAGGCCACTTCTAATCTGAGTTTCATATAAACGATATTGCTTTTTGGAGATAAAAGATCAGCGTAATGCCGAGTAAAAAGTGCAGCATGCGCGCGCGCGCGCGCGCACACACACACACACACACACACACACACAGCTTTTTTCAGTGACTCGCAAAATTTCACGCGCATTCTTCTTTTGGCGGGCAGCACAAAAGTCAAGTGGTTAGCATTCCTACCTCAACGTTTGAGGTTCAGAGTTTGAATCTCTATTTTGACCTCCCTGTGTGAGTTTTTCCACGTTGGCTTCTGTGAAGTCTCTTGATTGTCCATTGGAGTGAATGCTTGTTTGTTTATAGCAGTGGTTCTTAACCTGAGTTCGATCGAACCCCAGGGGTTCGATGAATCGGTCTCAGGGGTTCGACGGAGCCTCTGCCATGGAAGTTAAAAAACACGTGACTCAAGATGTCCATTAGTTATGACACGCCCTCTTGTCCATCACTGGCTGCAGGTGATCACATGACATTGCTTGTCCAATCAGTGTTGCGGGAAATTTAATTCGCTCAGTAGTCAGCGTGTGACTGTCGTGATAGTACATCGTAAAATTTAAAAAAAAAAAGTATACTTATCCCTTTAAATTGTATTAATTTTTCTTCTGTTTTTAATAAATGCATTTTTATGTCTTGAATTTGTAAAAAAGTCATAGTTTTGTTTTTCACTCATGAAGGGTTCAGTGAATGTGCATATTAACTGGTTGGGTTCGGTACCTCTAACAAGGTTAAGAACCACTCGTCTAGAGGGTTGACTGCGCCTCATCATTCATTGCAATGTGAGTACGTTAGATTGACTTTTCAAGCCAATTTATCGATCTTGCACCTCAAAATCCGGCAAGGCATGTTATTGGCATTCCGGTGAGCCTCTCGTCATGCTCCCTGCATGGTCTGGTCTTAGCGAGCTTCTTCAAGGCTGCAGTCCTTATCGCTTTTTGTGTTCTCCCGTCTCCAAGCGGGTAATGGCACTGCCGGGCCGGCGTTGACAAAGGCGGATAAGTCGGTGTGAAGCAAGCGCTTGTATGCCTGGGAAGATGAGGCTTGAAGCTAAAGATAGTTGCCCGCAGCGTCGAGGTGACATCTGAGTGTCCCACTTTTGTGACGAGCCGCAGTCTATCCTGACCTTTTGGTGAAGGAAGCTAGGTTCACTCTGGGCTCATCAGCAGTTAATGTCAGGGCACATACAAGACACAAAGCTTCAAGTTAACATACATCGTTTGGGGAGCCAAAGTACCCGCACTTTCAAGCGCAGAGGTTGACTATGGGGCCGATGCGTTAACCACCGTTCGACTGTGCTACTTCGAGATTCAATGTGAATTTTATGATCAAAATGACTTTTTACGATCAAAATGAATGTTCATGTGCTTGCAGAGTCAACAAGAAGCGTCTGACGCCAGTTCGGGAAGCAGAAAATGCTCCCACGATGCACTTCGGAATGACTCCAACTTGGTTCCTGGAAAAATGGCGCTTGGGGAACAGTTCAAAAGAGGACACTGCACAGTTCATCCAAAGTCAGGCTATTGCGGCTCGGTCGAGGTAGAATATCACATTGAAGTCAGCACCACCCGTCTCTCTTTGCCAAATTCAAGGTAATGTATCTTATTTGAATGCTGTCTTGACATGAACGTTTACAACTAGCCGTCGGAGTTATTTTCTTCCAAATAATGACATTTTGATTTTATTTGGGAACATTCAGTTCTTGGTTTTCGTCTGGCGTTGACAGTTGCACCTCTGAAGCACGTTGAATGGGAAATTAGAAAGTTATTTCACCCAGACATTTCAAAGTAATACACGTTAGAGCTGCAATTGCGATGCCGTGAAACCGCAATAATTTTGCTCATGGTTTTCATACCGTCAGAATCTAATATTGACCGATGCCTAATGATGAATATCAAGTTGATTAGAGAGTTCAATAAGCTGTTAAGACCCGTGTCCTATTTTTACCACAAAATGCATGATTTTATGTTTTTGTTTAGTTTTTTTTTTGAGAGCATATTAAAAACTTCAGAAGTGATCTCAAAAGCTCTCATCAAGACATTTAAATTGTGACTTGATGTACATTTTTTTACTGTTTTTTTTTTTTTTGGGGGGGGGATTAATTTAATCCCAGAAGATCTCATAAAGATCTAAGCCAACCAAGGGTAGAAACAATCGGATAAAAAAAAAAAAGTGCGGAGAGTTTGGAATTTTTGTTTGACATGCTTGCCCTGAACTTGGCCTCATGGCGAACATTGAATGTTTTGGTGATAATTTGTCCATATCCTTCCATCCATCCATGATGTGAGCCGCTTTATCCTCACAAGGGCCGCGGGGGTGCCGGAGCCCCTCCCAGCCGTATTTGGGCAGTTGACGTGGGGACACCCTGAACCGGTTGCCAGCCAATCGCATGGCACACATAGACGAAGAACCATTCGCGCTCACACTCACACCTCGGGACAATTTCGAGTGTTCCACTAACCAGCGACGCATATTTTTGGAATCTGGGAGAAAATCCACATAGGCATGGGGAGAACATGCAAACTCCACACAGGAGGGCCGCAGCCTGGAATCGAAGCCTGCACCTCTGCACTGTGAGACGGATGTGCTCACCAGTCGACCGCCGTCGCTGCAATTTGTATGTGTGAGACATTAAAAAGCCTTGCCCATGACACTGTCACAAAGATGGTGCCCCCTTCATCTTCGCGGACGATAAACTTCATAAAGTTTTGGACAAAATACCGTTTGCTAAAATGTTAAAAAGCGAAATGCCCTGAGCAAGCGGTTACACTCTACGAGCGTGCCTTGTTGCCGGAGGAGCTTCTTTATCTGGGCGGATGAAGAGGAAGGAGGAAGAGTGTGGGAGGAGGAGAGTGACAGGAGGTTGGTCGGACCATGCTGTGAATGAGGACTCGGTTTCCCAGGAGGCTTTGCAACCACTGCCGGAAAGAAGCCACTCAGCCGATGGCATGGAGAGGGGGCGGAGGCGGCCGCAGGAACCCGCCGTGTTGTGGAGTCATGGCGGATGTGGCGGTGTTGGCTGATCGGATGGCTCTGGTGCACAGGAGGATTGTGGGTAGATGGATATGTCAAGAGGACGCACGGACGGACCCTTCTGCCGTGACGGGCCCCCAACGAGATCACCTCCGCTCTCACTTACCTGTGGTCACATGACTTAAGATGCGACTTTGCTTCAATGGTTTATTGGACCATGTACAAATCAACAAAACTTGACAGCTTCGCATGGTCACACATTAGCATTCATTGGTCCACGAGCAGTCGCTGGACGGATGTCACAGAAAAGGGTACCTTCATCATCATCATCATCATCATCATCGTCCAGCCCCGCAGTTTCATTGCACACCCTCACAGTCACATGCAGCAATGGTTGAAACACGAAAAGTACATGAGCTCACGTCACAGACAAAAGTCAGCGGAAAAAGTTCACGGTCGGTCGACAAAGAAGCGTCCGCTCGCTTCCTCTGTCGCTTGACATTCTTTCCACAGCGTTGTTGGTCTCATTTGGGGTTGTAAACATTAAGTTAGTAGCGGAGAACCGATGCTATCAATTGACTGGCTCTGAGAAAAGGTCGGACCGGTCTTTAGGGCTCGGTCGGGAGGGCACACGCTAAAAGCGCTTTTGAAGGAACTACGACGACACCCTGAGAATCAGCGGCGCGCCTCTGACTTCGTCTTCCTTCCTCCAGAACTCTACCGGCGGCTGGTTGCCATGCCAACTGACTGCAGTTGGCATGGAAACAGGTTAAGGCGGACCTCGTAGAGGAGGATGCGCCACGGACACGAATAGAGACACGAGTGTAGTCTGCAGCTCCGGGGGAGGACGACACTGAACCCGAACAACTTTCCACCAAGCAGTTTAGATTTCCGTTTGGAAGAGAACGTTCGGCATCTTGAATTTGTAGACGGGGATCACCTTACGTACCGTGAGTACTCCTATGCAAGTCATGCCGGTGGGTGCATTCTGATCGGGGTAGCCTAGTCTTCCTCATCTTCGGCAACCTCCCGAGGCGTTTCCAGGCTGGCTGAGGGACAAAACCTCCCTTCAGCCCCGAAGTCTCCTTCTGGTAGGATATACCCCTGAACACCAGTGAGTCCCCTCGGAGTCATCCCAAATAAAGCCCGAGCCGGACATCCAGATGACCAAGGCCCAACCCTCTGCAGGTGCCTCATTGCAGTCGCGTGCGATGTAGTCTTTGGTCTGTCCTGAGGTCTTCTCCTTGTTGGATGTTCCCGAGAACACAATTCCTCACAGCTGAAGAAATAAATGCCTGATTTAACCAAACTGGCTCATCATTCTCGTGTGACTGACCCTGACCTAAAACATGACGGAGGGACTTCCTTGCAAACGCTTGTGATCTTGTCTTTGGTCTGGCCTGAGATTTCCACCTGGTTTGACATTCCTTGGAATACGTTGCTAAGGAAGCTATCACAAATCACCCCAAATAAACGCCTGATCCAAATGATCAAAGCCCACCTGACATGGGTCAGCTCGTTTGTTTGTCTTTTTGGTCTCCACTCAAAGCTGGTGACCGTCGTCAGGGTTGGAACATGCAGTAAAATGGAGAGTTTTGCCTTTTTGACTCGGCTCTCTCTTGACAACGCTCGGCCACGGCGACCGCATCACCGTGTGTCCCAACCTGCCATGTACCTCGGGTCCAATCTTACAGTTGTCAAATGTGGTTCTTGGGACACGCAAATCTTAAAACTATTGCACTGCTTAGTGGAAAGTTTGTCTCCATGTCACAGTATGCATTCTTGACGTTATTTTGAAAGGCGTTAAATCCAGTTGAAGGTAATGTTTGTCCTTTTCGGGGACTAGACTAGGACAATTATTAAAGAGACATACATGGGGCCAACGGTTATACCTTAAGGGACATAAATGGAGCTGATTGTTGTCCTGAAAGGTCACGCATGGAAATGATTCCCGTCTTTGAAAGAACACGCTTGGAGACAATCGTTGACCTGGAAGGAACATAGTCACATCTGTTTGTTGTCCTTACAGGCACATACAGTACACAGATGGGATTGTTTGTCCATGAGAGGACATGTACGGAGGTGACTGTTATCCTTAAAAGGACATTAATGGAAGTGATTGTTGTACTTTGAACCATAAACGAGGTGGATTGTTGTCTTTTAAAGGACACACTGTACATAGAGCTTATTATTGTCCTTAAAGGGAAGTAAAGAAAAGTGATTTTTGTCTTGGGAGGGGCTCCGGTGGAATGATTGTCCTTAAATGGACACGCAGAGCCAATTGTTGTCCGTTTAAAGGGCTGTTTGCACGTTCTTCCCCAGGCCTGCAGACGCGTGAGCGCATATGGTGCCACTAGTAGGACAGTAGTGAGTTATCGATGGAGAACGTCAAATGGTGTGCAGCAGCAGCAGCAGCAGTGGAGGAGGACAGTGATTGGTTGATTTTTGGTTTGGTCAGGTGACTTGAAAGGTGGTGCGGCGGCGGTGGTTGGTTGGTTGGTTGGTGGTGGGTGGGTGGTTTCGGGGGGCGGGGTTATGGACAGTCAGCTGAGTCAGATCACATGATGGTCACATGGCAGCTATAACGACGCCAGGAGCTTCCATGAGGGGGTATGGAAGCCTGACTGGTTTTAGCTTGTTGGTGGACACTGGACACGACAACAACCCCCCCTACCACCCATCCATCCATCCATCCATCCATCCAACCTGCCCGACTAAAACACTCACTCACACGTACACACACACATACACACACACGCTCAGCCCCTGATGTGTTAAAGTGTGATGATGCAGAGTGTGGTGGAAGGTGAAGAATAAGACAACAGAAGACAGGTGATGCTAAAATGAACATTTATAATGACTGCTGTTGCTGTGGCAAAGTAAGAATCCTTAGAAAATGACCTCATATCATATAATAATAATAGTAGTAGTTCTTATTGATATTATTATTATTATTATTATTAGGACTAGATGGCCTTCACTTCACTGGTAATCCACAAGTCAACAAACACAAACTCACTAGTTTTTTTTTTTTGTCTCTTTACAAACACAATGCTACAGTTACATTTAATATTCAATACTTTTTTTTTTTTAACGTCAGCTCATCAACGGTGTTAAAAAGCAACCACTACTTGGATACTAAAAAAAAAAAAAAAAAATCCAAACTATTTTCTCTTTGTCCAGTCGTTCCCTTTTGACTCATTTATTATTAATGAGTTGGGAAATAAATAGTTTGTATGTATGTGGAAATGGGGCAACGGGCAGCATAAAATCAGGGGGTGGAAGTCAGAGAGCCATGCGGTGAAATGAAAAATTATCACTGGTGGCGTTATTAATACTTTTGATCATGTGATGGCGTGGAGGAGGAGGAGGATATGTGCTGATGGCTGGCTGGAAACCCGACCGTATTGCACAAAGTTAGCAGCGCCGCTAGCCAGCGAAAAAACTCAATGAGTGAAGTGATATGTCTGACGGGGGACTTACTAAACAGGGGGAATACAGCAGCTACGACGAACACGATTAACAAGAGCACAGCTAAAGTCTTTATGCTGCCCCGCCCTGTACAAAAAAGGTTATTTACAATGACAACAGAAAATGCAAAGAAACAACTTTTTTTGTTTGTCTAACCCCCCCCCCCCCTTTTTTTTTTCTTTTTTGTCCCCGATGATGAGCCACAAGGTATGGAGCCTCAAACATGACATGGGGCAAATAATGTTTTAATTGTAGCCACGATGTGAATATGATGTGGACCTAAAATACAAATTTATGGCCACACAGTACGCGTGTGCACAAAATACAAATGAAGATTTGACAAATCGGTATTTCAGTGCTCACGATTTTGGGTTTTGTGGCCATAAATTGGTATGCCGTGTCCATGAAATACTAATTTGTGTACAATAAGTAGATATAACAAGCGCACAAAATATGAATGAATAATACTATCAGCAGTGGTTATCTTGTAATTGAAATTTAGTATTTTTACTGCACGTTAATATGTCATGGCCACAAATTTGTATTTCATGCACACTTTAGACCCGTTTTATGGCCACAATATTCCTCACCACATTTTAGTATTTGATGGCCACAACTTCATATTCCATGGTCACAATTTTAGTATTCTGTGGCCACAAAATAATAGACTGTGGCCACAAATGAGCATTTTGTGCCCCTGTTGTAGCAATAGCAAGCCACAATCAAACAATGTTTCCCACATTTCATGTCTGGGCCCCTGTAACAAAGAAAAAAAAAAGATCAAAGCAAAAAATAATAATAATAATCATATCAGCGAGCATTGCACAGTCTCACAGAGGTTTTTTTTGGACTTATGGAATGGAGAGTTATTGTCCCGACAGCTGGAGATGAACATAGGAGGAGGAAGAGGAGGAGGAAGATCAATAATAAAGTTCATGAGCGAGCAAGGGGTGGTGGCGTGGTGGAGGAGGAGGGGGGGTGGTGAAAATCGGCTCCAAAAATATCTTCGTTGTTAGAAAAAAAATGGGGAGTTTTCAATGTCTTTTTTTTTTTCCTCAAAAAATGGAGCGAGAGAGGAGACAGAGAGAAAGGGTGACGAAGGGGTGACAGGTGCCCCCCCAAAACTATGGCACACGATCAATGAGGATCTCCACAGCTGAAGAACAACATGACAAGAGTTAGGAAGCAGCTGGCGGGGATGGGCGGCTCCTTGGCCGGACCTGGGCCAGGGACGGACAGACGGAGGGAAGGGTTAATCCTGCTGGAGGAGGAGGAGGAGGAGGAGGAGGAAGTGGTGGTGCAAGGGTGGGAGGGGTGGTGGTGGGAAAGAGGGGTGTCGTCATGTGATGGAGGAGGGGCGGAGCATGCTGGCTTCACGGGCTGTCCCGACACGAGAGTGACGTGAAGCTCGGAATGATCGCGGCGCCCCTTTGAGGGCGTGGGGGTGAAGGTGTGTATGGGGGGGGCTTACTCCGAAGGTTTGGCACTGGTGACGACGAAGAGGAGGAGGAAGAAGAGCAACATGTGTGTGTCTGTGTGTTTGGGGGGGCAGTGAAGTGCAAAAAAGAGGGCATGAATGAAGTCCCTTTCACACCAACTTTTCGCTGTCCCCCCACATCCCCCCCCCCGCCATCCTCCACTTACTTGCATGAAAGGTAAGCAACACAGAAAGGAGGGTATCTCTCTTGTGCTAATTTCCCCTTTCACTCTGCTCATTAGTGCTGTTTTTTATTCACCCATCACAGTTTTGTGTGAAAGGTACTCATATGGAGCGGGGCTGTTGAAATCAAGCTGAGAATTTGATGACTTCGGACTTGGCATCAAAGTCAGAATGCCGCATAGTAGACCCTTTCACACTGCCAGTCCAACATTCCGTTTTCAAGTTTTTATTCAAAACTGTGTGACATGTACGTGTTGGAAGTTGACCAGCAAATTTGCCTGCTTCGAACATAGAATTACTGATGTAACATAGGAAGGACAGCAGCAAATGGCAAAAACGGAATCATAAGTATCCCTTTTCGCACTGTTAATCAGAACCAGCATTTCTTGGTTTGCTGTTCTGTGTGAAAGGCATGAACACGGAAAGGGGCTGATAAACTCAAGCTGTAAATTCAGCGTCTTTCTAAATATTATCAGAGGCAGGATTGCGACTAACGTTTCACTGTAATGTCACTGATGCACAAATTTTTCTTATTAAATACTGCCTATCATAGTCAGATATTTCCCAGGTCATTGCACTGTGTGAAAGGTACCAACACGGAATGCGGGGTTAAATCGATCCCCAAATTTTGCCGGACTGCCGCTTGTGTCTAAGAGGACAGCGGAAAGTTGAGATAAGGACATTTTTGATGAAATAGTCATTTTTTTTTTCAAAACATTTGTGTGAAAGGGGCTTACGTGTGATTTGCAAGTAAACAGGCTACACATGCACACACACAAATGGCATTTTATCGGTTAGTTGAACACAAACAACCAAAAAAAAAAAAAATCCCACAGAACTAGTAAAAATAGGAAACAGTGATATGACAAATGCAGTCGACATTTGCTGGTGTTTCAAAGTGGTAGTTTTGAGAGGGATGATTGGTGGCAAGTGGGGGGTGGGGGGGTAGACATGGGTCCCATATGTGTGGTGAGAGTAGAAAGTAATTTTTTTCCCCTGTGGAAACGGCGCAAACATCTAGTTAGCATATTAACATGCTAGCAACAAGGTGTAGCAAGTTAACGGTTGCTGGGCCCTCACAAAAGTTTTGGGTGGAAAAAAAAAGGGTGCGGAAAAGGGTGAGTGGATGGAGCATGCAGTACACCAACCCCGGCAAACGCTCCCCAAATCCCCCCAGCTTGGCCCCTTGCCACACAAAAATTAGTGCAAATGTGTTTTGTTCAAATCTGAAAGAAAAGGGATGCTTTTTCCGCAAATACTGTTTTTGAATAAAAATGTCTTGTGGTTTGAGACCAAACATTTTGTGTGGAATTCTTTTCAACCTATGTGAAAGTTACCGACACAGAATTCGCGGCTGGAGTCGAACCACTAATTTGCCAGCTTCAGAGGTAATATCATTGGCATTTGTTCTTTTCATTTGTTTTTGGCAAATGTAACAAGAAATTCATTGCGCCTGAAATACTGATTTGCGTTAAAAAAAAAAAAAGCATGCAGCGAGTGCAGGGACAAAGGGGTGGGGCGAATTATAATGGGACGTTAGCATCCATGTTAGCCAGATTAGCGCAAAAGAAAAAAAATGCTGTGATCTGGGACTTTTGGGGTTTGTCGGGGTTTGTTCGATGTTTTTGTTAATAAACAACACAGTCTAAACTGTATAGATTTTTTTTTTTGTCCACACTTGACATCATGCAATATACACGTGCAAAAAGGTTAACATCTATTCCCACAAAATACATCTTCACTAGAAAAAGGTTTAAAGAATGCTATGGAGTCACATTATTTTTTCTGTCCGTATTCCAGCATAGTAATGCTAAGCTATCGCTATGGTTTATTGGTTCCCTCTACTCTTGCATTGTGGGAGCATCCAGACTACCAGTGATGAAGCGCTTCCTTGCTTTTTGATAGAAAGGAAATACGCCTCATTCATTTGGCACTTTTTCACATTTTTCCTGGTATAAAAAGTACTGTATGTTTGCAATATCAAATCAAAAAATTTTGGCACAGCTTTTTACTACTTACAAGTTTGAGGACTTTTTTTTTCTTTTAAACTTACACTTGATATGTTTTTTTTTTGTTTGTTTGTTTTTCAGTTACCATATCTTAGCAGCAGCATTTCCCACTGATACAAAAACAATGAAACAACCAAACTACAATCAGTCGCAAAAAAAAAAAAAAAAAAGCATCGGAACAGGAAAACGGTTGGGACGAGACAACACGTATCGCTTCTGCTGCTCATCACCAAATCAAGGAGGAGGGTTTTCTCCCCACTGTGGAAACACAACACTGCCCCCGCAGGAAGTCCACAAAGCTGCATGCTAACCTGTTAAAATGTTGATCTTGCCACCCCGAAATGTCTTCGATACAGTGAACCCGCAAAAATCTGCAAACAATTGACACCCTCAGCCCTCCCCAACAGGTTTATAATTGTCTAAAAATGCCGCAAGTTGAAAAAGACCTTTTGTCGAAATGAAACCTTCAACTTGAACACAGTTTCTTGACACCAAGATGGCAGCCATGCACTATTTGTCTGTTAATGAAACTCCCCAATCCACTTCAACATCGTTCCTTGACACCAAGATGCCACAAGACGCCAGCAAAGCTCTATTTGTGTGTAAATGAAACTCCTCAATTCACTTTGAGGTTCTTTGAAACCAAGATGCCACAGTGCGGCGCCAAAGTCATACTTTTATTGCTTTGGCCTGAGTGCAAAATCAGCTCATGATCACAATAGGTTGGAAAAAAGAAATCTGCAGTACCCTATGCCTAAACCGTGAATATGCGGGAGTTCACCGTATTACTACTTGGTGCACCCAAGCCAGTGGAACATCCCATGGCTGCCATGACAATATCTGCAAGAAGAAAACTGGGACTTCCTGCTTGACTCCTCAAAGATCCTCAGCAGCAGCAGAAGAAGAAGAAAAAGACGACGACGAGAAGAGGAGGCATGCATCATGGTCGCCGCCAGTGGTGCGATGTGGTAGAGGGGTGTGGGGGCGGGTGCGTAGTCGGGATGGGGGAGTGGCGGGTGCGTGAGGATGGAGTTAAAGATGGAGTAAAGAAGCCTCCTTACCAGAGAGCCTTGCCGGCCTAGCGACGCCTATGAAAGGCAAACTATTGAAGAGGAAGGAGAGGAGTCCCCACTCGGGCACGCTCACCAGGGTGAATAAATCCAACGCACCCCCTCTGTTGACTTTTTACATTCACTTCAATAAGACCTTTTCAGAATGTTTGTAAACAACAGGCGCCAACGGTGCTTCCGGGTGGCAGAGAAGCGAGTGGCTACCTCTGACATGAAATAAAACTATGAGAAAAACTAGTAAGAAATGTCGTCTCCAAACTGCCGCCCCCCCCCCTTTTCCAACAGGAAGCTAAAAATAATCCATCAAAAGTTTTCGATGATCAGGATAAATGCGGTGAGTGTTGTCTTTGAGTCAATTAGCATAACGTGATGACTAGCCTGCGCGCTACCGTCCGCCCTATAGCGCGCTAGCCAGTTTAGCATCAAAACAGCATGTCTGTGCCATTTATCCGAATCCCTGTCATGACAAAAACATTGTAATGCCTTGCATCGCTTTGGATTTTAGATGCACGCAACTCTTGAGCTCCGAAAAATATCTGCTCGTCACATTGGTAATGAGGGAGATAAATGTGTTGGAAATTGGGAAAGTTGAGGCACGACACGCTCAAGCGGATTATGCATACTTTATGTATGGTATAAATGAGACTATGTGTTTTGGTAGGTTACAAAATGTGTCTCGATTGTGAGAAAAGATGATGCTATTTATGTAGTAAATGAAGAATGCATGTTACAAAAAAAAAAGCCACGAACACATCACCAGTAAAGTGAAGCTAACCTGTCCCACGGTGGTCTCAACCCCGCTCAAATCAACACTTGGCGAATTCTGCTTCACAATGGCCAGAAGGGCTGACATTGATGTGCTGAGCCACTGTCGCTCACGGCACGTTTCTTAGTTGTATATCTTATTACGGCGTTTACGAGTTGGTGGCAAAAAAAAAAAAAAAAAGATCAGTCACTGTCCTGCTTGATGTTTTTTTTTTTTTGTTTTGTTTTTGTTTTCACAGAAAGCTCGTTTGCATCGCAGTTTGGTCCGAAACAGGCGTTTCTACTCAAGATGGAAAAAGCTCGAACAAACTGTTTTATCTGGTGAAAGAAGAGAATCTCTTTTGTTTGGTTCTGCTTGGAAAATGGCTGGCAGTGAATGAGTAAACGCTCATTTACTTCGTCCCTCAGTGATCATGTGATATGTCTTAATTTCTTTCAGCGTTCCATCTTTTTCCCAAGTTATTTACCTAACAATTTTTTTTTCCCCAACTGACATTTCACACATTCAAGCTCGGGAACAAAAATCATCATTCCAAACGTTTTGTTCAATTAGCTCCGTCTTTTGCCACCCGGAGGTACGTGTGACGTCACAGGGAAATGTCCTATTGATGAAGGAAAAGTTTGCCACCCCCGCCCCCCCTCCCGGCGCTCCCACCTGACATCCCGTCCTTTCCCAAGGACCTCTGCCGATTGACGACTGGTTCTCAGTATTCCTTCCAATGCAAAATTCATATACAATAATTGATATTTCATATTCGTTAGTGTTCCCTGCCATACAAAAAAAGTCGTCCAGTTGCGTCCCCTTGCTTCACAGTGCATTAAGACAACAATTCAGTGTACTCCGACTGTAAAAAAAAAAACAGCACAAAAGAACACACAAAACGAACACGCCAGTAACCTCTGCCACCCTCGCCGCCTGTTTTTCAGTAGTTAGTCCCAAGCGCTTTTAGCCAGCAGGGACTCCATTTTATGGTTTAGCAAGCGCCAGGGAGGATAAGCCGGGTCAAGATAAGAGTGGGGAGGGGGGTAGGGGGGCGCGAACGAGGAGACCCCTAACATAGGTGGCGCCCGCCCTCCCCAGGCTTAAATAAGACATATATTACACTATGTGGCGTTAGCATTCATCTTCAGTCCAAAAACATTAAAATAAAAGATTTACATTCACCTCCTCTGGATAAGAATAAATAGTAATGATGTCATCACGCTGCGCAGCACAGTATCGCTCGCTACGTGAGGTCATCAATGTGGGACGGAAAATTTGGGGCAAAGTGTGGGCAGGGATTTGGGGTTGGGGGTGCGTTTGTTCTGTCATATACACACCTTTGCAGTCATGAAACCCTCACGAGGGGGGCGACAGGGGAAGGAAAGGGGCAAATTGAACCAACAAAAACCCTGCAGGAGGTGGGTGGGAAGGCTGGGGGGGTGGGGGCTCTCCTCCCCTACTTCCTGTCATTCAGCATGTCCACAGTACACAAACGAAACAAACATCTTAATTTACGCAACAAAAAGGAATAAAAAGTCCATAAAGACGTTAAGTAATAAAACATATTTACATTTTACACTTTTTTTTTTGTCATCTCAGCACTTTTTTTTCCAAAGGGCGAATACTGAGAAGACAATGCAGAGGGGTCGGGGTTTGGGGAGGGGGTGGGGGGGGGGTTCGCTCTCCTCTCCTCTTCCCTCTCACGATTCTTCGTGGGAGCGTGGTGGGTTAGCCCACCTTCTGCGGGTTGGTGGCACGCACCCCCTGCTCATAGGTGATCCTCTGGCTGATCAGGTACTGCGCTGCCTGGGTGGCCGCCTGTGATCCCGTGATGGTGACCTTCCTGTTCCGGGTTCCCGGGATGAACTCGCCCTTCTTGGAGATCTGGATGCGAGCGCCGGTCAGCTCCTGGTACTCCACTAGCGTCTTGCCGCCCTTGCCCAAGATGGCGCCCACCAGGTTCTCTGGCACGGCGATCTCCACGACCTCCTTGGCGCCTTCCGCCAGCTTCTCGGTGGCCAGCAGCGAGGACGCCATCAGGGGTGAGGCGGCGCTCAGGTACCCATTGGTGGCCCCGGTGGCAGTTGCCAGCGAGCCCAAGGAGAAGCCGCCCAGCCCCGCCGCCTGGTGGGCGGCGCTGGTGGACGCGTCGCTGGCGTAGGATGCCAGCAAGTTGGCGGCGGCTGCGGCCGCGGGGTTGGCGTTGGCGGCGACGGCGGCGAGGACCCCCGAGGCGGCAGCCGGGTTGAGCCCCAGCCCCAGAGAGTTGGTATTGTAACCGTAGCTGGCCAGCGTGTTGAGGGCGGACGTGATGGTGAGCAGGTCGTTGCCCGACAGACTGGACATGGTCGTGGGGAAGGCGCCCACCCCCGCCAGCCCTGCTTGACCGAGGAGCGAGGAGGCGGTAGCCGCCGCCGCCGCTGCCGCCGCCGGCATGACCTCGGCCGAGTTGGCGTATGGCGAGCCTGTGGGGTTAGAGTTGGCCACTGGCCCGGTGATGTTGGAATAGGAGATGTTGAGGCAGGACGAGCTCTGCGGGTCCTCTTGGATCTTCTGCACGATGATCTCGACCGCCTTGCGGTTTTGCTCGGGCTCTCCGCTGATGGTGACCACGCGCTCCTGAAGGTTGATTCCTTCGGGCTTCTGCGACAGCTGCACCCAAGCGCCCGACTGCTCCATCACGGCTTTGACGGTGGCGCCGCCCTTGCCGATGATCAGGCCCGCCGTGCTGTTGGGCACAATCAGCTTGGCCTGGCGAACAGGACGACAACCAATCATTACACACTTTACATTGAACGGTACACGGTGCCAGTTTTGCTCAAATGACTGCGTGCAAAAATCGACTTGGTTGCTCATGCAAACAAATGATCCACCAACCGGGTGCACCGAGGAGCGTGTCCGCCAAACACAGTGCAGTTCATTTGCATGCATTCTGGGACCAGTGTATCAAATCAATTCATTCAGCATGAAATATCGCTTTGGCTAATTGTACATGTTTAAATACCGCACCCGAATGGCAGGTGCAAATGGCACCTCTACGCATAACTATGACAAAGAGGCAAAGGCAGAATGTGAGAAGACGAGGAGAGCAGATTTGGCAACCAACATTTTTGATTGTGCAATGTGATATGGCTAAATTTAATATCGCTAACGACAGGATAATGAGCGATAAAAAGCATTTTTTAAAAGAAAAAACAAAATATCAATCCAAGAGAATGTGGAAAGTGTACTTTCTTTCCCTTTTTTTATTTTATTTTATTTATTTTTTTTTTAGTAGTAGTTACTGACAGCAACCAACATTAACAAAGTCAGCAATTATTTAAAAGTAATTCACGTTGTACTGCAACTGTGCTTTCATGATGAAATTACAATTTTATGCTGCAAGAGAAGCGTTTGTTGTGGTTGCGTGCGTGTGTTAAAGGCATCAACGTGTGCGTTATGTACCAATGCGCCCATGCATAACCGTTGTCAGGATAAGCGGCTTAGAATGTGGATGGATGTGTTGTGTGGCTTGGGGGAAAAAAATAAAAACACACTCGCCCCGCACATTACGATGGTGGTATCCTATGCATTGATGCATAACATGACGATGTGATGTATGGATTCCCAGCGACATGAACTATGCTCGTGTGTCCCTCCTCTTGCCCTCCAAAATATGATTGTCATCTGCTGATTTTCCACTGTCGATCAACGCCAAACTTAGAAGGAGGAATGCGGTTGTTTGAACTGAGATCTACATGCAACAAAAACGTGGCAAGGTCACATGACTGATTTTAATATCTTGAATGTTTACATTTCGATTCGATCAAGATATATCGCCCATCCCTAATTTTTGAAATGCCAGAAACGAAAAACGGTGCCATTAAGCAATTACATTTCGGAGGCAGGGATCAGCAACCTTTTTGAAAGTGAGAGCTACTTCTTAAGTACCGATTAATGCAAGGGGCTACCAGTTAGACACACCCTTCTAAGAGTTGCTGAATTTATGTGAAGAATCGGATAAATATCAATATGAGGCACTGTGTTTGCCAGTCTTTGCCAATATTAACATTTTCCAATCAATTCTACAACATTCCTAGAAAATCACAATGTCCAATTACTTACGAGCTAACTTTAGAACGGGCCCGTGGGCTACAAGTGTGCTCCCTGGGGGCTATATATCTGGTGCTGGCAAGCACCACCCACGCTGGTGACTCCTGATCTAAGGGCAAACTTCTTGGCCAGTCATACGAAGGAATCATGCCACATTGCCTCAGCCCGTTGACATTATTTCTACTTTTTAAAATAAATGCTACACATTACTCTTACAATAAATTCTCATATGAGTGTCTTTTTTCAAATGAGTTTGAGCACAGTCAAAAAATACAATTATCACGTTTTTTTGACCCAAATGCATTTGAACATGGTTTTAAAAAATACATCAGCTTGTAAACATTCTTTAAAAACCATTTGCAAAAAAAAATGAATGTGAACACTTTTTTCTAAATTAAGTACATATGACTGTGCTTTCTTTTTAAAGCAAGTGTGCATTGCTGCCGGTTCTGACGGCCTTGAACAAGGCATCTGCTCCTGCCATACGTGAAGAGACATTTTGAACGCAACGAGAGAGGAGGGGGGGGGGGGGGGGAGAGAGAGAGAGAGAGAGAGAGAGAGAGAGAGAGAGAGAGACACCAAGAAGAGTGCACAGAAGAGATGTGGAGGACGGTGCAGCGTCTCCACGGCAACAAGGTGAAAAACAAAACACTGACGAAAGAGAGCAGAGGACAGTGTTGAGTTGAGGGAAAGAGGGAGGGAGCATTGTAAAAAGCTGCTTCACAGCAAAAAAAAAAGTCTCAGGAGGTCACTGTTACCATGGAAACAGCTCCAGTACCGTATTGAGATGAGAGTCTTGTGAAAGGCAGCCAGCACACACATAGCACAGTGCTTTTAGTGGAAGTGCAGTTGAGCTAAGTTGAAAGATTAAACAAAAAACAAAAACGTAAATGCTTCATGTGGCTAATTTTTCTATACTTTCAAACTGATTTTTAAAAATAATTTTTAAACGGTCCTATTTCTGTGGGGGTTAAAATATTTGGTCAAAACCTTTTCATTTCCTTTGTGATTTTTTTTCCCCACATCACATCTTTATTCAAAAATGTTTACACTTTATTTGTTTTATTGGAATAGATCAGCCGCACAGTGGTCGACTGGTTAGCACGTCCACCCCACAGTGCAGAGGTGCAGCGTTCGATTCCGGCTGCGGCCTTTCTGTGTGGAGTTTGCATGTTGTGTGTGGGTTTTCTCTGGGTGCTCCGCTTCCCTCCCACATTCCAAAAACATGCATGGCAGGCTAATGGAAGACTCTAAATTGTACCTAGGGGTGAGTGTGAGCGTAGATGGTTGTGCAACTGTGGTCACAAATCCCGCAGTGTACGGGACGCTGTGTGTGACGTAGTACATTCCGATGCCAGCCGCAAGGCAAAGCGCGTTAAAATTCATTTAACTTTGGCGAATAGACGAAATGAGGGGATTTTCGGTGCACACGCACACTTCTTACTGCTCCAAACGTGTCATCTGCCACGCCCTGCATGCATCCGCGCCTCACCGCGCGAAGTGCATTGACTTTAAATGAATTGCACCGCCAGAAATGCTCACAACGGATTTGGTGTGCATGTGTCGCATTAGTCATTTCTTCCAAATGCACATTTTTTCCTTTCATTTAATACATGTGAATTTTTCAACTCCCCCAAAAAAGTTGGATATTGCAATTACGCTATTTTAAATAACTTTTGTTCAATTGATCTATATTTTTGTTAAAAAAGAAATTTTGGGCAAATTTTGTTTCAAACCCAAATTTATTTCATTTTTACTTCTTTAACAGGGATATGCGCAGATATTCATTTATTACGAGTGTATTGTCTTGTGCACTTTTGTTTTTTGAAAACTGGGTACGGAGGGAGGTAGTCAAAGATTGTATCCATAAGACTTTTTCCTCCCACACACGCACACAGAGAAGAGGAAGTGGGAGTAAACACATGCCATGTCTGATCCCTCGCGAACGATCGCATCCACCGACTTTTGGTCACAAGCCGTTCTGCACTAATGAGCTCCTCCTTTTCTTCACATTTTTACGACATTCTTGTTTGAGCTTGTTTGAATATAGTTGAACGGTGCATTCGCTAGCTGGGCCTTCATGGAGCATCTGCTCAACTTAATCCACCACTACTATCATGTCACAATTATGTGAAGTGATTTAAAAATGAATAAATTTTAATGAACCAATTTTCGGGATAAAAATATCTAAATGAAGGCAACAAATATTACAGTACTCTTGATGATGTAAATGATCATGCTCATAGTTCAAATTTACAAACATATGATACTGTTTTTATATGCTGGATGTCTCCAACTAAAGCACAAGTACTCTGCATTTTTTACGGGAGGGTGACATTTTGTGGACTTCCTGCCGGGAGAGGCAATAACAGGAAGTAGGAAACGGGTGTCCAATGCTGAGGTCAAAGGTGACAGGAAATAGACTCAGGAAATGACCAGACTGCGATCGAGTTTTTGTGTGCATGTGCTTGTGCGTCTAAGTCTTCGCAGCCAAAAATAGTCACCGTGAAAATCAAAAGTGTCGGACGCCAGTAGCTCACCATTTTTTAAACATTTAACTTTTTTTTTTAAAGTCTACGAGTACTTCAGGAAACATATGGAAAATTTATTAATGTTAATGTGAATATCCAAATAGCTGTTTGAGTGCATTCCCACCTATCAAGTGTGAAATTAAACAACTAAATCAATCATTTGTTATCTGACATTACTGAGAAAAAAAATGATTATTTACATAATCTCGCCCGCACGAGTGTTTCTCAGACAAGAACTTGTGATAGAGGGAGAAGCCTTCTGTCACTCAGGACAAGTTATACAAAATGTGGAAAATAAAATAGAACATTACACTTTCTCGACTTTGGTGAGCTAATAGCTATGCTAGGTAGAGAACATTACACTTTCTCGACTTTGGTGAGCTAATAGCTATGCTAGTTAGCTACTCTAGTCAGCTATTTTTTTCAAGCTTGTGATGGAGGGAAAAGCCTCATTTGACTTTTGGTGTTCTGCCAGAATGTGTGTAATAAACTAGACCATTTAAATATTTTTGAAAGGCATTTTTTTTTTACCGTCGCGAGCTAATAGCTATGCTAATTAGCTATGATAGCTAGCTAGCTTTTAGCCTATCGTGGAGGGAGAAGCCTCCTGTCGCAGAACTATAGCCAAAATGTGTATGATCAACTACTCCATTTTAATGTTGTTGAAAACCATTTTATTTAATAACCTTTAGCGCATTATGGAAGGAGAAGGTTACTGTCACTAGGGACTATTTGGCCAAAAAGTGTAAAATGAGCTTTTTCATTTTAATGTTGTAAGGCAGTCTGTACTTTCGTAAAGTAATAGCGAGGTACTTAGCCAGGTTAATGAGCTTTTAATGGAGAGTGAAGCCACCTGTCACACTTGGTACTATTTCTTCACTGAAGGGTTATAATAAAGTAGACATTTTAATGTTAGTGTAGCACATTTTCTTCTTGACCAAGCTAAAAGCTAAGCTGGTGAGCTATGCTATTTAGTTATCTTTAGCTTGTAATGGAGGGAGATGCCTCCTGTCACTTTGGGGACTATTTATACGCACACATGCTTACACAAACACACGCACACACACACACACACACACACACACACACACACACACACACACACACACACACACACACACACACACGTATACAAATAATGTGTGTTGAGTCTATTTCAAGAGGTGGCTAAAGTTTCTTTTTGTGCATGCCGATGGCGACGAGACAAAAGCGACAAGGAGCCGGGTTTTTTGGGATGATTGATAGGAGCCGACTGCTCTTGTTAGCCAACAGCCGCCACCATGACCAGCAGCTGGTGTTAAGTTAGATGATTTACGAGGTGAACAAATTGTTTGACTTAACCCCAACTGCTCGGGCGTAAATTGTCAACGCACTATGCTTTTGCTTTGTGATGCATTTGTGGTTACCTGTTAGCATGTAACATGTTGTTTCTTGGAGTGGTCATGTTCAAGCCATCAACAAACTCACTAGCTTTTTGCATGTGGCATGCTTAATTCGTTACATGTTCAAACCACCAACAACCGTGTTTCGAGTACCTGCTTATTTACGTGTACCTTGCCAAGAAGAAGTCAAGCTAACCACCACAGCAGTTGTTTATGCTATACATGACAGTAACACGCCTCCATCATGGTAAGAAGGGTATCTTCAAAATAAACCTTACCTTAGTAAATAATATATGAATATCAATGCCTAGGTCTGCTTTTATTTTGAAGCTGCTCTCGGCAGCGGATCGTGGCTAATGCTGACTTGACTTGTCTTCTAGACGGCGTTTGGAGCCGTTTGCGTCACAAAATATTGCTCCCGATTTCAACACGTCGCCGTCCTGAAATAACATCCGATTGCTAACTCATGGCGCTAAAAAATTATTACGCTGGCACTGTGTTGTATGGCGTCTGTTGCTTGTGTTTAGCAGCGGCTCCAATGTGAGCAAACGCTAGCAGCACTCAAATGCTCCATCAAGGCTGGCGAGAGCCGTTGGATTACTTTTTTTAATCTGAATGCCCGATTATTCAAAATATGTTTTTGTCGGATATCCGAATACCAAAATATGTGTTAGATACAGCCCTAGCTATTACCAGGTTGCATATTTTATTCGTTACATGCTCAAACCTTTCATATTTCTGTTTGACGATGTTTGCACATGATCCGCTACACTAATCAACCAACTGTATTTGGGCTGTTTGGCAATTAAGTGCTATCTCCACCAGGGAAAATACAATGAAATCCCTATAGCTGCTGGCCTTACAGGACATATGCTTGAATTTGCAAGTGGTGGCTTCGGTGTGAAGATCCCTGGAGGGAGCCTAAGAGTATCCACAAGACTCCGTTAATATCACAAAATGTGGCTAAATTTGTTCTAATTGTGTTAGCATCATTAGCCACTAACTGCTGAACCGGCTTTTTAATTATACACATGGTGTGTGAATGTGTGTGCGCGCGCAGACCCGATTCATCAATAGACACCATCACTGCCAGAACCGACTACTCGATAAGCAGCAATCATGAAGAGAGAGAGAGGGAGCTAATGGGCAAGTTAGTGATCAATGAGGCTAATTGTTAACTTGAGCAGAGGTCATCTTTCTTTGTGCACGCGTGTGTGCCTGTGTGTCATTTTCCCGCATTACGCCAACTCTCCCTGCCGTCAATCTCCTCCCTTCGCCATCTCTTCCTGTTCCCTGTCTCTGTTTTCCCGCCAGACTTTAGGTATCATTTTTTTGACACCTTTCTAATGGTGAGAAAAAGGCTTGCACACTTAAAACTGAATAGACTAGTACACTTAAGGCTCGATTAGAAGACAATGCATTAGGGTAGAATAGAGATTAACATTTAACTAGAGCAGGATGTAACGGAACATAATAGAATAGTCTAGAATGGACTAGAATGCAGTTGAAGACTAGGAGATGACTAGGATACAAGACGACTTTAGAGGGCAACACAACATAGTCTAGAACACCAATAGAATGGTCTAGCACAGACCTGCTTGATGCGGTCAGGGTTGACAGTGGTCTGCGGCTGTAAGATGCTGACTGGTTCGGACTTCTGACTGCTCTGTGGCATCTCTCGTACTTTCTCTGCGATGAAGTCGTGGACGCCGTTGAGGGCCTCCACCGTCCCCTGAACCAGACATACCCGCTCCGTGGTGCCTGCACACACAAAGACAACAAATACATAATCAGTATCAAATTGTATGTAATTGCGTCGAGGCTTTTTAACAATTGAACCATTTAACTATACAAAGGAAACCAGCCAATTTCACTTAACAACCTCCAGTTTAGTACACAAGTCTATCATGATTACATAGAAAGTCCCAAGAAGCCTTTTTTTAAGACACTGGAAGTCTTGACATTTTGGCTCCAAGCAGCATTTTAGGGCCATTTTGACCATTTCCGGAGGTCCTTCAAAGACAAACGTGTCCAAGAATTGTTCTGATTGCTACCAAATTTCAAGCAGGTTTCCTAGATAAGTGGTCAGCACTAAAGTGCCAATATATTGAATTGTCGACATTGCGTGTTAGCGGAAACATTCTAGCAACATTTAATGACTCTCAATAAAATATGAACTTGAACCAAACGCCTTGAGAACTTAGTCCACAAAGCCAGTTTGACTAAAAAACATGAAATTTGCTCGCCATGTCTAACATGAATAAACCCACAAAAAATAAGATATTCTGTAGACACACCTATCATGAATAGATATACCATAAAAAGTCTCAGGAAGCTATGCTCAAAAAGGCACAGGAAGTCTGCCATTTTTGGTTTGAAGCAGCTATTAATTAATATAATTTTCCAGGAGTCCTTCAAAGATCAACTTGTCCTGTAAACGTGTGACTACGTTCACTGTAGTTACTTTGAACTGTCGACTTGTTAGCGTGATGAAAAGGTGCCGTAGCTCATATGTGGTGAGGATGGATGGATGGATGATGGAAGGTTGGATGGAAGGAAAAAGGCCAGGCTAAAAATAAAAGCTGGAACTGCCACATTATTTTGAATTCTGCAGCGTTTTCATCAACCTGCCTTCTTTTTCCCTCGACTGGACGTCAACAAACGTGTCACCGTTAGCATTTGAGCAGTGACATGGCTCTGTGTGTGTGTGTGTGTGTGTGTGTGTGTGTGTGTGTGTGTGTGTGTGTGTGTGTGTGTGTGTGTGTGTGTGTGTGTGACAGAGAAGGAAACTGGGCCTCGCTCTCCCCGACAGCTGGTGCCCTCTGGGTAATCTGCCCTCGTCCAATCAGCAGCAAGGATTAGCAGGCCATTGTCTTGGCATCAGTGTGTGTGTGTGTGTGTGTGTGTGTGTGTGTGTACAAGCGCGTGTGAGAATAGGACACTGTTGGGGGAGCTCTACACCAGCCTTCGGCACAGCTGTGCCGCCGCATCTTCATGCCAAACATTCTCCCCTCAGGGACCAGGCACTAATCAAATAAAGTCATTCAAATCACTAAATTAATCAAGAATGAATGATCAACCTGATTAAATCATGTTTAGTGATTCCATGGATCACTAGAGGGCGCTAAGGGCAGTGTGGTTGCCGACGGCCACGCGCTCAAACATCAAAAGTCGAAGATGCAGTGTTGCCTTGATTTATGAGTTCAATTCATTCTCAATTTATTGACATGTCGAATTTATCGTATTGTGTTAGTGGGTGCTTCCTACTCCTTGCGAGTGTTCTCATTTTACAAGTCTGACTGTCGGTCACTTCCTGCACACGTTCACCATGCGGAACACTCATCATCATCATCGTCGTCGTTGTCGTGCAGGCTGCTTTTTATTATACGCCTGCTCGGATGACTCACTCCTTCCTCCTCCTCTTCGCCTCCCCAATGACCTGAGAGCTTCACCGCTGATTGTATGGCGCGCTAATAAGCTAGCACCCTAATGACAGTGGAACACGATCCGTTTGGCGTGATACGGCTCGACTTTTTGAGTCATTCTCACTTATTTCAAAAATAAAAAAATCTCCCCGTTGGAAACAATGTCAAGTGACCATTGTTTATCAACTTTATAGGCAATATTTGAATTGCATTATGGCGAAAAGAAAAGAAAAAGCAAAAATAAATGACAGTATAACGAAGCAACTAGGATTAGGCGATATGACCTTCAAATTAAATGGTACATGTTGGACTATTGTAATCTTTGACTTTTGAGGTTCCCCTTGTGTAGCTAACCACGAGCAGAAACAGCCATGTGATCACCAGGGCTCCCAAATAATACACCAATTCATGTTTATTCTTTTTTCTTTGTTTTTTTTTTAAATCCCAAGTAACAGGAGGCCAGAGAGTGGCGCTAACTGTGAGGCTAGCCAGCGCCGCCATGCCAATGCTAGCAACCATCCAGCAGAAGTTCCGTTTAAGAATCGAGTGTTTTTAGCAGCGTTAGCTTTCACCATCATTGATAATTCATTATTCAGTATTAGTGTTTATGAGCACCAACATCATAAACAGTTTTGCAGTGAAGCAAAATGGATCCATGAGAATTAAATGCAGTTGATGAAAATGAAAAATCTCCGATGGATGTTCTTAACGACATCCATAAAAGTCATGTCCGATCCTTGGGAGGAAGAGAAGATGGAGCGTAAGAGAGGCGTTCATTACTTTAAGCTCATTAAAGAGATCTCCTCAAGGTGGAGGATTAGGTGGTGTTAGTCGGTTACCTTTGATCGCCATCTGATGGATTAACCGCCTGTTAGCGACGCCTGCCACAAAATGCCTGCTCCTCCTTCCTTCCTGCCTTCCTTGCGAAAGGCTCCCGAAGTTTCAGAATGCGTGTCAACGTGATCTTCAGTGCTCCGTGCTTATATGCGTGTGGATTAGAACATGCATGTTGCATGTTTTGGCCCATTGCATTAACCCACTCATTCCCACACTTTTGAACTTTTACTTCCAATGATATTTTGATTGTGTCACTTTTTTTCCCAGAGAAAAACTTCTCATCTTTGTAGTTTGCATGTTCTCCCCGTGCCTAGGTGGCTTTTCTCCGGGTGCTCCGGTTTCCTCCCACATTCCAAAAACATGCGTGGCAGGCTAATGGAACACAAAACCTTGTTTGCAGACAAAAATGGCACTTCCCCATGTTAATAATAACGTTTAAGATCCTGAAAGGGCAGCTGATGACATCACATGACACATGAAACCTGATTGGACGGCGGCCATTTGCTGTAACCTTGGCGACAAACTCCCATGCTCAAACTGTGTAAATGTACAAATTACACTCAGGCACACAATTTTATGCAGCTGGTGATGATGTCATAAGCGTGCGTGTGTGCGTGCGTGCGTGTGTGCGTGCGTGTGTGTGAGATCATGTGCTGATGTAATCATGAGCAGGAAGGAAAGTTGGCTGTGTTCTCGCTCAAGTCTTATGTGGATGAAAATGTGATGGTTCCCTTGGAACACACAGACACACACAGACACACACTTGGGGGTGGGGCTCGGGGCGTTCAAATGAGGGCCAATTAGGAAAAGGGCACAGACAACGTGACGGCTGGGGTCATTTTAGCGCTCTCTACAAGAAGAAGAGAGGAAGTGAAGTTCTTCTGGCGTGTGCACCTGACAGCTTCCACATGTTGCTGCATACGTGCGTGTGCATGAAAGATCAACTTTTATAAAAAAGGCTTTCCACAGACTTTCTACAGTGTGGGGACCCTTACTTCAACTAGACACCTCCCCCCCCCCCCCCCCCCCCCCCCCCCCCCGCCACATCCCCCCAACCCGCTTTCCTCCACGTGTCAGCAGCTTGAATGTAAAGAATCAAGACAAACAAAAGAAGTTGGAAGAAAAGGAGAGAATTTTTCCCCACTGACGTCACCTTTTCTTCATTTGCTGCAGCTGCTGCCTCGACAAGCCCACTCCCCCAAATAAGGAACCCCCACATCAGTCCCTCCTAAGTCACCTATGAACCCCCTGCCCCCGCTAAATGACCACAAGACTCTTTGGAAAGGGACATGTGAATGACGTATTTCTTCAGAACAATAAAGTAGACTGAATGGTTATAGTGCGTACGACGAGAATGTCAGAGAGCAAGCAGAGCAGAGACCTCCTCCAAGGCCTATTAGTTCATAGAAGTGACATAAAGAACATTTATCTGATAGGAACCTTTTTGGTCCGGGACATACAAGTAAAGTGCTGCCCCGACTTACAGGCGACCCGATGTAAACGTTTCTCAAGATACTGTAAAATAATTGCATGTTTTTATGTTTGTTTGTTTGTTTGATTTTTATTTTTTTGGAGGGGGGGGCGACTTGCGTGCAGAAATTTGACTGCCATGTGACTGTGCTGGCAGCAGGTAGTGAGAAAAACGGAAGAACGGAAATGTTTTTTGAGGAAAAATATATTTATTTCTGAGAAACGACAGAAAAGCTGAATATATTGGGGAGAAAATATTTATTTTTTTAAGAAAATGTAATTTCATGAAAATTTCTTGAATGAGAGCAGTGGTTCTTAACCTGATTCGATCGAACCCTCGGGGTTCAGTGAATCGGTTTCACGTGTTTGATGGAGCCTCTGCCGTGGAGGTTAAGACACACCCCACTCTACATGTCAATTAGTTATGACACGCCCGCTTGGCCATCACTGGGGGAAATTTAATTCGCTCAGTAGTCAACGTGTGACTGTTGTGATAGTATGTCTTAAAATTGTAAAAAAAAGTTACTTTTTTCTGGTTTTAATAAATGCGTTTTTTATGTCTTGAATTTGTAAAAAGTCATATTTTTGTTTTTCACGAATGAAGGGTTCGGTGAATGTGCATATGAACTGGTTGGGTTCGGGACCTCAAACAAGGTTAAGAACCATTGAACTAGAGGCAATATTTTCTTGTTGAGGCGTTTCGTAATTTGAAAATTTTGTATGAAGAGACGTTCGTAAGTAGAGGTAGTACTATCTATCTATCTAATATATAATCAAGAATTCTTGATTAAAATTTGTACATTTGTGACAATGTTTTGTTTAATAGCTTATTACAGGTTTCACGATGATCACCATTCAAGCCTTGCATTTTCTGTGGAAAAAATATGGATCTATGCTCTTTGTAAACAAACACGTGCACACAGAGTGCTGCTTATCTGAGCACACACAACTATATATACACACCCCAAATCACATGCGGCCTCATCTGTCACACACGCGCACACACAGGCTCAGTAACTGGACCTGGTGTGAATTCCTACTCAAACCAAACGAGTTCGGTGCTGTTGTGATCTTACTTGCACACACACACACACACACACACACACACACACACACACACACACACACACACCAAAGTGGTACCACAAATTAAAAGGGAAAAAAAAAAGCGGAGCAAAATTAAATAAAAACTGTGATACCCTCGCAAGTGAGTAAGGGGAGCCATAGCCGCCGATGAAATTTCAGCTGCTGATTGAACGGGACTAACTCACAAATAGAAAATGAAAACACTCACAAGTAGTTGCTGTCGGCCACAATTTATGTCCACATGCTCATGCGCAGAATAATTGGCCAAGAAGTTCCTGACATCAGCCACTGGGCCACGCCCCTTGATAACAAGGTACCAATGTATTTTAGAAAGTTGTTTTGTGTCAGGAAAAATCAAGCACATACTTGAATTGGGAAAAACAAAGAGCATATGCAGTTTTTCAGTGAGGTTAAGGAGCTGAAAAATGTTTTTTTTTTTTTTTTAATGGCTCGATCGCCCAGGGCTCAAAAGAAGTGAAAAGTTCACGTCTTCCCACCCGAGTGATTTACATGTGCGTCGCGCCTGACTTGATGTTGGAGGAGACGCTCCAAACTTGTCGGCAGGAATGCGTCTCACTTGCAGATGCGTTTCCTCTTCCCCCAACACCCCCCCACCCTCCCCCTTCTCTTCCACGTGCAACCTTTGCTTGTTGTCGCTTACGGTGTCTTGCTGAGCAGCGTGCCGGGTCACCTTTAGCATGCTAGCCTTCCCCGTGTGTGTGTGTGTGTGTGTGTGTGTGTGTGTGCGCGGAGACACACACACACACACACACACACACACACACACACACACACACACACACACACACACACACACTCCCTAATAACAGTGACTGTCTTCAGCTTGTTGAGCGTTATCTCCCACGTTGGTGTCAAATGTCGCACAACTGCATTAATGGACTTGCACCTGTCTTTCTCCAGGCCGATACACACAAACACACGCACACACACACACGCGCGTCTTTTCCAGTGTCTACGCTTCTTTATGTCCCAAGGCCTCAGTTATCTAAACATTCCCCTCTAACCTCATGTCTAATGCGTGCATGTGTGTCTATCTTTGGCTGTGTGTGTGTGTGTGTGTGTGTGTGTGTGTGTGTGTGTGTGTGTGTGTGTGTGTGTGTGTGCGCACAGCTGACAGGATAGAAAAGGGGCAGTTGTGGTCACACGAGGGGGTGTGCAGAGATGGATTTGGAGGGGTGGGTGGGATTGCAGTCTGTAAGGGCGAGATAGTGGGCTTAAAACAGCTGACACTGTCTACCACGCACACATGCACAAGTACACACACACACACGCACACACACACACACACACACACACACACACACACACACACACACACACACACACACACACACACACACACACACACACTCACGCATTTGATTTTTAAAATGAGCAGTCACAGTTACTCAAGGGTTTAGTAATGATCAATCACGGTTCAGCTTTTTTTCTGTTTGGTCATCTGACGTTCACAAGCTGAGCCGTGATTGGTGGTTACCTGAGCCCGGGGCAACTGTGATGTCATTTTCAGTCAAAAGCAAGTGGCAAAATGGCCGCCCCCTGACATAGATACGAATGAGCGGATTGTGCTGTTTCATTCATATTCCCCAAATGCAATATGAATCAGAATGCTGTGTTTGGACTAGTATAGTAGCATTGAACATATTATTGTGCAGAGCATTTTTGAGTTGACTTCTCCGTTAAGTTTTTGCCATGCGTTGCAATTTATAGCTATGACGTTTAAGAAAAGAATTCCATCTGTTGCTGAAGCTAACACTTCATTCATAAATATGACTAAATATATTGCTATATTACATATTACATTTTTGGTATATTACAACGGTGAAAACATGATGTGCTCAAGAGAAAATCAAGGCAGAAGCGGAATCATAAAAAATGAGTATAGAAAAGTTTACTTGGGTCTCTGATTTAAAAAAGAAATTACAATAAAAATTGTTGGCCATTATAATGAAAGTAAAATAATGACTCCGTCCACCCATTTTCCGAACCGCTTATCCTCACGAGGGTCATAGTTACACAACTCATATACAGTACATATGATGAAAAGTGGAAATAAATACATGGAAATTGAAAATCATGCAATTCTGAAAAATGTCTTTGTTTGCTAATTTGGGTTTTGTTTCGCTTGACCCGCTGGGCGTGAGTTGTAACATTCATGTTGCCGCGTTGGACTGTGCATGTGTGTTTGTGTGTGTGTGTGTGTGTGTGTGTGTGTGTGTGTGTGTGTGTGTATGTGTGTGTGTGAGGGTGTGTGTGTGTGTGTGTGTGTGTGTGTGTGTGTGTGTGCGTGCGTGTGTGTGTGTGTGCGTGTGTGTGTGTATACATGTGACAAAAATTTCCTCACCAAGCTCTGCTCTAATGAGTACAAAAAGAACAAAAAAAAACAGCTGACACCAGAACATCATGTTAATTGTAAATTAGCATCTAGAATTGAGGGTTTGGGCCCCGTAACATCAATGACGTGACCGGGCATGAAATGGTTTACATTTTTGGCATGGAAAATGTGCGCACACACCCACACACAAACCGGACCAAGTGTCTAATTAACTTATTGAATGACTTAATGACGCCATACTAAATATATCCAGGATCAAATGTCTCCACAAAAGACTCATGCTCGCACACATACACACTTTAGTCTACACACATGCGCAGCTGCATTGCAAACACTTCAGCAACATTTTAACAAGTTCACACTTGTTTGAACCGGGCCCTCCGCTGGAGCCCCGCGCCCCTGAACAAGACATACCGTGACATCCCGTGTTAACGCCACAACGGGCTGCTTTCCGTCATTTTACGACGTGTTCTCTATGACGCGGCTAACGGTTGGCTCGCATCCAGAATGCTAATGTGTCAACATAGCGTAAACTTTTTCTCCCCTCTCTCAGTTTCGAAAAAACTATTCAGAAAATGTCCAAAATGAAAAGAATGTAACTTTCATGTCATTATATCGTGTTGCGTATAGAATTTTAAAGAAAAAAAAAAGAATATTCCATTTCTGAATAAGGCTGCAAGATAACAAAATATGGAAAAACAAAAAAGCTGTTAGGAAATTCTTGTTCTTTTTAATATTCAAATATTTTTGAAAAAAATTGAATGCATTTCAGAAAAAGATTTATATTTGCAGGAAATACATTTCCTAAATAAATAATTTCCTAAAAAAAAAATAAATAAAGGGCAATTTTGATAAATTTTTTTGAAGACTTAAAAATTTGAAATATTAATTTGCTTTTGAAAATCTTTTTGGGGAGTAAAAAAACATATAAACGCTAAATAAATGGAAAAAACACCAGAACTTTTTCACATTTTTTTCTAAAAAACACAGATCAAGCATACTAATATGGAAAGAAAACAAAAACAAGCATCAATTAAAACAACAACAAAATAAGTTCCAAATGTGAACAGTTAACCCTTCAACACAGAGCTCACTGAAAAATTCATCACCACAATTTTGTTGAGTTTAATGAAAGCAATTAAGAGGCGAGTATGCAGAGCAACTGGGATCAGGAAAACTCCTCAAAAAGTCGCAGATTATATTCGGAACTTTATGATACTTGCTGCTGTCGGTTATTTTTCGCATCCTCGTTCATTGGTTTGTTTTGCAGCTCTCAGTTTGCAAATGCACGCAGCCTCCCTTTTGATTTAAACCACATCGTCAACGTCATCTTTACAGGTACCGTGTCTGCTGTGACATGTAACCATTAACAAGCAGCACTTTACTGTGACATAAATGAAAATAAATCCCATTTTCGGCTTGCAAAATCCAACGAAAATTTTTGAAAAATTGTTGCCATGGTAAAAGCCGTGCACCCCCCAACACACACACACGCACACGCACACACACACTCACTTTACATCAGCTTGGTCAACAATCTGGTCCCCATTTGTTCCAGGGTGTGCGTGTGCGCGTGCGTGTGTGTGTGTGTGTGTTTCATGTAGGTATGAGCGCATTTAAGATTCTCACACTCACATTAATGAAGTACACAGAGTACTGAAACGCTACTATTTAAATACTCACACTATTACTCATTGTTTTTTTTGTTTTTGTTTTTTCACAACTGCAACACTCATACACGCGACTGAACCGCTCTCTCACAAACGACTGGACGACGGGTACTAAATTTTTTGTGCACAAATGAAACGCAAGCACGACTGAAATGCTGTCAGACACTTCATTTATTTTCACTCATACAGACTACTAAAACACAATCACTCATAATTGAAATGTTCTCATGTACTCCTGAAACACAAAATTGAAACATTCTTCGAGACTACTGAAATGCTCTTACGAACACAACTGAAACACTCTTACATACTAAAATGCTGTCACACACATATACTACTGAAAAAATCACACACAACTGTAATACTCTCATACACAATGCTCTCATACATAATAATGAAATGCACCCAAACACGACTGAAATACTTTCACACACTACTGGATGGTTCTCGCAGACAGAATCCCCCCCCCCCCACACACACACATACACAAATGAAACACATAAGGGCACTACTGAAATGCTGTCACACTCTACTCAAATTATGTTCACTCATATACTCTCACACAAAACTTGAAACACTCTCATAGTACTACTGAAACGTTGTCACACAGCCTTGTGAAATGTTCGCATGCATGCACACAACTGAAAATCTCACACTAGTGAATTCTGGTTTGCTCACAAACCCTACTGACACGCTCTCATACACACACGACTGAAACACGTACTTCAGTATGAGGTGTGAAAGGATTTCTGGGTTGTATATGAGGGCATTGCAGTTGGAGGAGAGATAATTGTGATTAATTGCATGACCCCGCTGGCTCCTCGTGTGTGTGCGCGTGTGTGAATGTGTGCGTGTGCGCAGCCGCCGCGACAGCGGCACACAATCTGAATTTCACAACGTCCTCACTGCCCCCCATCAATACCTCCCCCTCCCCCCAAAAAGTCGGACATGACATTCCCAATTCCAAACGAAGAAAAACAAAAGCAGCTCTTGGCGGCGTGGACTTTTCCAAAGCCTTTTTTTTTTTTTTACAGGCCGCCAACTAGTGAGAACGAAAGCCATATTGTTTCACTTTGTTTCTTGAATCATCGACCTGGACGTCGCCAACAGAACTTTTTGGGGATGATGTCATCGCTGTAAGTGACCACACAGCTCCCAACATGGACGCTTGTTATGAAAGTTCTGCTTGACGGTGTTTTTCTCTTACACCACACATTCTTTTTTTGCTGTGGTACTTCAACTGCGTGAGAGCATCTGGGCCTGAGCTTTGGGTCTTTGTAGTTCCTTGGGAGTGCTTTCATTTTGTATTTGTGTGTTGTACATTTTCAGTCAATGGTTGAAAGTGCATCGGGGTCTGTGGCTCTCCTTGTCAACATGTTCAGGCGTTTCAGTTGCTTAATTGCTTCATTTCTTTTTCACTTCACCTTGTTTGGTTCCTGACTCAAGCAAAAATAAATATATAAAAATATCAACCAACCGCTGGGTCAGAAATAACCCAATATGGGTTAAAAATAACCCACCATGCAGCAATTTTAAGTCGGGATGTTCAATACCACTTTTTTCTGACTGATACTAGTACGAGCATTCACTCTTTAAGTACTTAGCAATACCGAGAACTGATACATCTTGTACTTTTGATCGATAAAATATCATTTAACACAATAACAAAAAAATCGTGAACAATCTCTCTTCCTGAGGCAAATGATAATTTGGTGATGTGTCAGACTGTCACAGGGTAGTGCCAATTACTGCCGAGGAGTTCTCAGTCGATGTCAGATTTGTTTTTTGTTTTTTTTGCCTTAAGTATCAATGGTTGCTATCAGCAGCCTCCACGAGTAGCCGACACTCCTGGCCCAACACCTGGAATCCATCTCTAGTTTTATGGGGGAAGGCCAAAGCGAACATTTGAACACTGAATCTGTTGTATAAAAGTCATCCTGCACTTATGCAGAATTTTCATAATAGATACAATACAATACATCCTGATTTATATAGCGCTTTCACAACTGCGAGATGCATATCGCTGGCGTCGGGTCGAAAACTTATACATCTAAAATAGTCACTTTTCAGGAGACCCCCCCAAAAGAGCATTTTTATTCAACCATTAACTTTGCAACATCAAAGAGATGAAGCCATTTTCAATACTTTCGACTGGTCAGTCGTTTGTAAAAATATTCAATGAACCAAATTGTGATTTATGAGGTTTTAGCCCCACATCAGCAATATGTGCCTCCTGTATTCTATATTAAAACATGTCTGCCTATAAAAATGTAATATACAACGTGTATATGTTTTTCCACTATTTAAAACAGTCCCCATGCATCTTGTTTTTATCAAATTAGCCTAAGAACCAAGAATTACACCACGGCATAGTTCGAGCCTGTTCAACTGCATTAGCTCACCCTGTGTGTGTGTGTGTGTGTGTGTGTGTGTGTGTGTGTGTGTGTGTGTGTGTGTGTGTGTGTGTGTGTGTGCGTGCATTTCTGTGTGAGCTCATCGCTATGAATCAAAAGCACATGGAAGCCGATTACTTTTGATTTATGTCAAGACAAACAACAACACGCACACAAAAACACACGGAAAAGACGTTTATGAGATGTCAGCAGAAACGACTTGAAGAGGTGAAAGTGAAGAAAGACAACAGAGAGGGCAAGAGGGAAAGAACTGGACAGAAGAAGGACAGGAAAGGCGTGCGGGAAGGAAGGCCAAGAACATGGAAGAGTGGAATGAGGACGGAAACTAGAACGAATGATGTGAGGAAAGGAGGAAGTGACAAGGGAAGAAGGGAGAACAAATGAAGAAAGAGGGAGGGAGATAAATTCGGCAAGAAAAGAAAAGCAGAGAGATAAGGGAAGGGAAGAATGGAAAAACAAAAAACTTCTGAAACAAGTGAAATGACCGAATGGAGAATGAAATAATGTGAAGGAAGGAAGGTAGGGAAGGTAAAGCAGGAACGGAGAGCAACAAAAGAAGTACAGATGAAATAGGTCCCAATGAACAAAGGAAAGAATTACTAGAGGAAAGGGGGGAAGAGAAAATGAATGAGATGAAGGAATGAGGAAAAGAAGAGAGAAAAGGATGAAAGGAAGAACTTAATACACGGGAATCTCGGTTTTTGTATGGCAAAGTTTCCATACGATTCTGCTTTCAGAGGTTTTTTTCTTTCAACCATTTGTCCTAATTTTCGCCACTCGGCACCACTCGATGTAAGATATCCTGTCAAGAGTCAGACCTTCAAAATAAAAGCTTGCCGTAAAAGACCACACTTTCTTTGTTCTTTAGCCACATGCCAGCTTATTTAACAGTCACGTTCAATAAACAAGCACAAAAAAAGCTTTAGCTGGTATGATACCAGTGTTCTTTTATTTTGAAGGGCTAACTTTTGACAGGATGTTTCGCTAATGTTGCCCTAACTTGTCTGAGTGTTGCTGAGTAGGCCAGGAGGCTTATTCTCTTGTGTTAATCGTAAAAGCTTGTATTGTGAATTACACTTTGTTGTCTGATGAACCCTTTCTACACAATATGTGCATATGCAGAATTGCGAGAAACATAAAATTCAAGAAAGAAGAAAAATGTCTCCTCTGTATGGCATCCACTCTTCAGTTAAGATGAAAACTGATGCTAAATGTTCATATATCCACTTCAAAAGGCATATATTTCTTGATTTACATCACAGTGTTTTTTAGTATGGATAGCAAGACAAGTAGATATTCTTAAAAATGCATTTTTTGTGAACATTTTTGTGTGTCTGGAATGGATTAATTGAATTTACATTATTTCCGAATGACAATGCTGCTTTGGATTTGGTCTGATTCGGCTTTAGTCAGACCTCCAGAATTAAAAAAAAACAACAAAAAAAAAAACCCAAAGAAGAAAAAGGAGTGAATGAGGGACATAAGGAAGTGGGGAATGAATCAGATATGAAAAGTGAAATGAGGAAAGGAAAGCAATAGGAAAAGAGAAAAACAAGAAAATAAAAGTAAGGGAGAGAAAAAGACGAAAAAAAATATCATCTGAAGGACAACAAAAGGAAAGAAGCATCACCGAAACAATCAAATGAGGGCCGGTCAGGAGCAGAGGAAGAACGAAAGGCAGAAAGTGGAAAGGGAGGAAGGAGGGCATTTGTGACAGAACTGAAAAATCCTGACCATCATTAAACACACCACAGACACACACATACAATTAAAGGGAAAGTCCAGTGGCCCTGACAGCTGACGGCTTTGTGGGAGCCCAGACGAAGAAGCGAGGGAAGGGGGGGTTTAATCATAAAGTGGGGTAGGGGTGGTATTTGAGGCAGGGGGATTAATCATAAAGGGGCTGGGTGAGGATGGTATTTGAAGGGGTGCTGTAAGGACCGGGGTTTGTGTAGGGCATTGGGGGCTTTCACTCGGGGAGGATTAAAAATAATGGAAGAAGGGGTGGGAGAGGCAGCTGTGGAAGTAGCTCCATTGTCGTGTGTCTGCGTGTGTGTTAAAGGCGTCCCTCACCAGAGATGAAAACGCATCGTCAATACTCTCCTTTGTTTGCTGCACTCACGACTTCTTCCTCTATGTGCTCTCCATTAAAAAAAAAAAAAAGACAAAAAAGACATGCTGCGCCCTTAAGAGCACACATCTGTGGCGGGTGGGCGAGCCAGTGAGTGAGTGCAAGAGAGAAAGTAGTCAGAAGGAGAGACATTAGCCCATTTGGACCTTTTAAATGTGACCTCACAGAGGTACATCATACACACACACGCACGCACTCACACACACACACACACACACACACACACACACACACACACACACACACACACACTTATTTTAAGTATTTCATTCTGTTGCATTTTATTCGCAAAATAGAAAAGTGTACCTTTAAGAGGTTTTTGTTGTTTTCAAGTGCTCGTTTTGTCATAAATCCATGCAGAGAAAAATTATGTACGTGTGTGGGTGTGCGTGTGTGTGTGCGTGTGTGTGTGTGTGGGGGGGGGTTGTGTTTCTGAGAGGGGGAGAGATAAATGTCAATTCATTCTGTATGGACAATAACAAGACAACATACATGAGGAGCACTTGAAGACAACACAAAGCTCTTACACTTGGTTTTCATAAAATTGCATGCAACACAATCTCTGAAGTGTGTATGTGTGTGAGTGTAGGGGGAGGGGGGGCGCTGGGGGGTTTGCAAGGCAAGACGAGAGGGTCTGGATGTGGACCAAGATGTTAAGAAAGACATCTCTCTTTCTCGCGCTCTTACACCTGCTAGGGGCCTTGGGGGCAAGGGTGGGGGAGGGGCCGCTAGGAAGAAGGAGTGGGGGGGGGGCTGCATGGTGGTTGTCACTTTGATTCTCATCACCACGGCAATGGCCGTCCCACAATCCTCTGCTTTGTCCCGTAGAGGTGAATGTGTGTATGTGTGTGTTGCCGCGGAAACAGAAACAAGTCAATGTTTGTGTACTATTTACAGGAAGCTTGTGCATGTGTGTGCCATTTGTGAGAGACAGTGACAGTGTATATGTGTGTGTGTGTGTGTGTGTGTGTGTGTGTGTATGAGAGGGAAGGGGCATGAGTGGAAGTGTTTGTGTTACTCAGTGCGTTTCTAAATGAGATTGGTGTGTGTGAGAGAGTGTCAGTGGGAGAGTAAGTAAGAGTGTGTATGAGAGGGTGACTGAGTGAGAGTGTATGCGTGTGGGAGAGTCTGCGTCTGTGCATGTGTGTGAAAGTGTGTGAGCAGGAAAGCGTGTGCGTGTGCGTGTGTGTGTGAGACAAAGATGCATGGTGACATTTGTGTAGCTTAGCAAGCAGTAATGTCTGGCATCGTCATGAGAGGTGACACATCACGACGGCGGCAGCCATCGCTTTAAACTGCGCAGACTCCATGTGGCCTGTGGCTCTACTTTTGACAGAGGGAAGGGGGCAGGAGGGGCCGGAGGGGGTCATGGAGGGTTTACTAGTGTTTGTTGTCTCGTCATCTTACTGCGGTGGAGCGCGTGCACAACTCATGGTTAAAAAGGATGAATTTGGACTAATTTGAGGTTTTGATATGATGACGTGATCCTGTACATACAGCCACATGCTTTCAACACGTGTCCTCAAAAGCGACAGTAATTTAAGCTGCGAGTAGCAGTGAACGGGTCCTCGTACACCCCTGCACACTTTGGATATCACCCGAAAATCACACTTCTTACCAAAATGGCTACTTTCTGTGTCTTTTTGCTCATGGTTTCTTGAGACTTTTTTGGTGGGTCTACTCATGAGAGAAAAAACAAATTTCATGTTGTCAAATGACACATTCTTACGGAGCAAAATTTTCCAAAAACAGACTTTCGGCATCAGTTGCATTTTGGCTTCTTAAGTCATTTTTTTTTTGGGGGGGGGGGCTACTCATGATAGACCAGGCTACCAAATTTCTTGTTGCTAAAGGTGTATTCACACCTACACAGTTTGATGCGCTTTAAACAGACCAGGCTACGTTTCCCACACTGGGCCGGACCTTTTATGCAGGTTTGAATATACACAAATAAATCCTGATGCGTACCAAACAAGCAGACCGAAACCCACTTTTTGGGGTGGTCTTGGTGCTCTTCCAAACAGACCTGGTGCGGTTCCCAATAGCTATGAATACAAACCATTGCCGATCTGCACCAAATAGAGCATATGAGCCACTTATTGGGCATCGGGGCAAATATTAGCCCATGCCGAATGTTGATCATACGTGATCCTGCGGTTTACTGCACACATTGGCCGACGCTGTTGCAAAATGTATAAAAATAGCGTCGCAAAACATGCATTGACTGACACCCTAAATTATTTTGCAACTCTACTAACAGTGAGACACATGCAGAGCAAGAACGGAGCACGTAGGAATTGCACATTTGCCTCCAATTCCGGGTTTGCGCTTTTGGTGCCGCCCTCGTCATTTCATGGCAGCACCGATCTTCACACGCATCTGTGTTTACGGAATACAGTTCACGTTCAAAAAGCCCAGAGGGACTAAGCTCAACGGTTTTCCGGAGCAGAATTTTCCAAACGTTCTGTATGTTATCTTTTTTTTTCCTTCGGTGCTTGCTGCTTGCCACTCTGCCGTTTTTAAAACAGAATTCCCCCCTCATGAAGGCTGATCCTAGTCGACTATTTTCCATTTTATTCTAAGACACTTTCTCCCTTGCGCCACAGCAGATGGGGACCTCACCCCAGCCCGTCCTCCTCATGACCGGGGTCAAAGGCGCTATTGTCATACGGGAAGCCTCGCCCCCCCGCCCCCTCTATTGTCCCCAGCAGTTGGTGGCCATTAAAGCTCTCAGAAACCTCTGCACATTCAACTTTCCTCTCCTTTCTCCTCTTTTCTTTGCCCTCGCTGCTTTCACTGGCCATTCCTCTTCCTCCTCCTCCTTTCCGTCATCATCACATGCACAGCTGGACACGACTGATGAAAAGAGAAACCCTTATGATCAGCACAACGTCGAAGAAAGTCTGATGATTAGATCAACAGGGGATACAAGTATATGGATTACTCGGGCCTGACCGATTTTAAATGGGCAAAAAGCGGTCTTTTTTTTTTAACAGTGTTCTGCTTGTAATTGTTTTTCTTTTGTTGTTGTGAGCATTCAGTTCTTTTAGTTAATATGTAGTTTTTAAGTTAATCATCCGATTAATCGGTGATCGGACTTTTATTGGCATCGGCCTCAAAAAAAAATCCAGATCAGTCGGGCCCTATTTTATTCCATTTTTTTGTTCACCCAAAAAATGGGGCACCCAAAAAAAAGGTACCACTGCACTAGAAAACACGTCCCTCCTCCTATGCACGGCTTTCACTCGCAACATGGCTGCAAATAGAGAGCCATCTCTGTCAACTTTTTGTTTTTTTCAAAAAGCGACGAGCCACATTAATTTCCACTAAGGAATGGACAACATGCAAAAAATGGTAGCCAAAGAGCTGTACAACAGGAGCGCTCTGCCCTTTTTAAGTATCTCATATGCAAAGATCAACAAAGTGCACGTCTGGTTTCAAGTTGTGAAAAAAAAAAAAAAGTGATTTAAAGATTTTGTAGACGCAACAGGAGTGATGGGAGTTTTTTTTGGAAGATTTACTGCAGAAATGTCAATTGCTCATCATTTTGAAGTGAACACATTGCATAAGACCTACTGTCTTGCGTTAAATATGATTTGCTGCTGAACTCTCAGCACAAGAACATCGTTTTCCCTTTTATTTGGCTTGCTCTGCTTCAAACATTTGCTCGGCTTTGCTCTGCTGACAACAACGTGCTGGGGCCTGATCCCCACTATTATGATGACCTGGCACACACACTCGCGCGCACACGCACACGACCGCAGTTATACACAATGACTGGGATATGAATTTGATGATTTGGGTTTGGAGCAGTGTGGAGAGAGGCGGGGACGGGATGAGGTTGGATCAGTCAGAACTGGATCAACTTTTGGGGGAATGATAGACAGACACAAAGCATTTTGTGTGGTTTTTTTTTTATTTATTTTTATTTTTTTATTTGTGGCACTGATTCCAAAGGATGAAGAAAGCAATGTCAGACACAAAGCAATAAGATTATTGGACAAAGATGGTGACTTTAACCACAGAGATTCTTTATTTTTGTAAGCATTGAGGGACCAAAAGATAAGTTAGTCATTTGATATATTTTTTTAATTAATTGGCCGAATAATTGTTGATCTGAATTTTAATCATTTAGACCCTGAAAAATGTGTACATTTTTATGCGCAAAAATCTTTATTTAAAGTTTGTTCTTTTTTTTTTTTTTTATGCATTATTTTTGCCCGTATTTGAGAATTAACAATCCACGTGTGTTTGTTTCTTTCCTACCACATTCATGGGTCACTGTAGATTTAATCATCACCATATATAATTAATTAAAAACGGTTGAGAAATGATTATTTTCAAAGGGAGAACGTGATCAGAACAACTTTAATGCTATTTTTTTTTCCCCCCTCTAGATTTTCCTACAGGTCAGTTTGACCCGTGGCATTACACAAGAATCGACTTGCTTTACGTTTCATTTTATTGCTTGATTTATTACGATGAACAGTGCTTTGCTCGTTTGTTTTATATAACACTTGCGTGACCGTTTAGATTACATTTTTTTTTAGGATCAACAGTCTACTCGGCTTCTTGATTGTATTCCGATTGTATTGTTTTTACACATAAGTATTTTTTTGAAAC
>NW_017842059.1:534899-539339 GCF_001891065.2 Hippocampus comes
ATGGAGGGGGTGGGGGGGCCGTGGAGGGGTGATTTCTGTGTCTCTGTGTGTGTTAATAATATGATATATTTTTGTGTTAGTGCACACGACACCCTCAGCATCCTATCAGTTTCACTTTCACAAAAAAGGACAGTGGTACCTCTACTTACGAACGTCTCTTCATATGAAATTTTCAAGTTACGATATGCCTCACCAGGAAAATATGTCCTCTAGTTACGAAAGAAATTTCAAGATACGAAATGTAAATATTAAGTATGGGTTGCAACTCGCAGCTCCGAGTTTCTTGAACGCAACATACTTATAGCTGCTCAGCCATTGGCTACTGCCAAGTATCATCCTGGCATCCCATTGGATAAGCGGGACCTCTACCGTACGTGTCTGTGTGTCGATAGATAGATGTGTGTTTATGCAGCGTCTACGTCATTCGCTTCTCGGATCATGAGGCGTTCCGATAGTTTTACGTAAATGTGAATCCACAGAAAAAGTGTTCACCAGTTGGGCGATCGCTCACTCTGCTGATGTTTGCCTTGGAAGAATTGTTAAAAGCCGACAAGATGTCATTTGCTCAGTTCCTTACAAAACGGCAGGCAAATACTACTTCTGAGAGAGAACATGAAATAAGAGGGCAAAAAACGACGAGGATGCGGTTAAAAGTTAAATGACGGTCATTTTTATTTTTTACTCTATTCTTTATTTTTTGCATTATGCACAACTCTCATTTATTGTGCATAAATCTAATTTGTAACATGTATTTGTTACATATTTTGATGCGTTTTGATGCTTTAGAAAACAATTATATCTGAATTTTTGGGGCCTTGGAAAGGATTAAGGCATTTACATGGAAAACTATTTGCAAAATGTTCTAGTTAAGAAATCTCTTCCGGAACAAATTAATTTCGTAAGCAGAGGTACCACTGTATTTAAAAAATCAAATAAAATCAAAAAAGCAGGTCACCTTTAACATACGGTGGTGCACAACCTGCATCATCGGAAGTTGTTAGCGGTCAGCAGCCTGCATGCACAGGTGGTAATGCGTCCATTGTGGGCAGGTTGGTTGATTAAAAAGTAGATCTTTGGTCAAAAAAGATTGGGCACCCCTGATATAAACTGTAGCTAGAAAGACTGAAAGAAAAAGCAACAGAGCGATAGAAATGGGTAAAGAGAAAGAGAGAGCAAGGTGTACAGACAGAAATAATATGGACAGCTAAATAGACAGAGAGAGAGAGAGAGAGAGAGAGAGAGAGAGAGAGAGAGAGCGAGAGGGAGAGGGAGAGGGATGAGAGATGCAGTATGTTGCCTTAATGGAAATGAAAGCAACTTCAGGGCAGACAGACAGACAGACAGAAAGTGACAGAGAGTGCTTGAGAGACAAAGAATGAAGATGGTCCGAGAAAGACGCCCAATCGGCTTGTGTGGTCTGACCGGCGACTTCGTCGCAGCACATCGCAGCGCGAGGCCGATGCCGGCCATGTTTGTCTCGCTCTGTGATGTTTTTGCAGCGCGAGAGCTTAGCGGTGCTATAAGAGGCTTACAGAGCTGAAAACAGCGTGTGTGAGTGTGCGTGTCAGGTGTGTGCGTCACGATGTTAGAGTGTGCGACAGATGTGCTTGTGTGTGTGTGTGTGTGTGTGTGTGTGTGTGTGTGTGTGTGTGTGGGTGTGTGTGTGTGTGTGTGCAGGGAGCTGCCATCATGGAGTGTGATTAGAGGCAACATTCTAAAATGGTGGCGCGCTGTGACTGCGGTGGTAGATAATGAACACCAAACATGACATGGTTAAAAAACCGACCCCCCCCCCCCAAAAACAGTGTCCTTCACAAAAAACACCCAAAAAATTGTGTTTATTTGTTGGCAGGGTTTTCCCGCATACCGTATCACATTTGGAGGCCGACTCCGTCACCGAATTTCAGGCTGCCCTCCCTCGGCTGTCAAAGCATCGACATTGTGACAACTGTTAACTTTTTGAGCAGTGCTGCACAAAGTCGGGTTCATCTTAGATGCAATTGGGGCATTGCGCCACAGCGTGGCGATGTATCAGAAACATTTGGGAGTCACTCCTAAAACCGTTGTAGAAGAATAACGCTGTGACGACAGGACACAAATGACAGATTTTTCTTTCCTACTGTGTCAGATGATTTTGTTGAATACAAAGTTAGTTTTTTGTTTGTGTGTTTGTTTTTTGCTTAAATAACTGGCTCTATTCACGAACAATGATACCACACACAAAAACGCTAGCCGGGATTTTCTTTTCTTAGCATTTTGATAAGTTCTATCCTATGTGCATTGAGGACATTTTAAAATTTGAAAAATAGGAGGCTTAAATATTCTGCTTAACAGACAGAAAGACATATAGACAAAACTGATTGATCGATCGGTTGATTGACTGCTGGAACAATCACTCATTTGTGGTGTGAGAAAAACTGCAACGTCATCTCGCCACATAAAGTATAGAAAGATATATATAATACAATGACTGATCGGCGGACAGAAAAACAGATTCACACGATCATCCAAGGGTTTTGGCCACGCAACGAGTTCGGCTTTGAAATTGAGCCGCGGCCGAAAAGCATGTGTGTGTGGGTGTTTCGGGTTGCTCTCTTTGCCTCCACATGTGTGCTTGCGTGTGTATGTGTGGTCAATATTGCGTGAGGAACCAAACGGGTCGATTGTAATTAAAAAGAAAACAGGTGTAAGGGATGCATATTTAATGCGGAGAGGTCTCAGCTTCATTAGGGCAAAGGGCTGAAGCGGCAGACATCGCATCAGCTGCAAGCCTGACGTTGAAAGAGAAATGTTAGAAGATGTAAAGAAAAAAAGAAATCGCTCCTCATGTGAGTCCTCGTTACACTCATACGTTGTTACTTTTCCCACAATGTGACTGCGGCTTTGTCCTTTGAGACGCTGAGGTTATATTTGGACTAGCATCAACTCACACTGTAATAAAGCTGTCATACTGTGTGTGTGCGTGGGCGTGTGCGTGTGAGGATGAATGGCGGCGTCGTCTCGTGCTCTCATACTGGCGGCTTCTAATTGGCCGACACGGGCTGAAGTGCTGCTGATGCACTTTCTCCTCAGAGATGTGATGGATGAGCACGGGAGCCACAGAAAGCAGGAAGGAAGGAAGACGGATGGAAGGATGAAAGCAAGGGAGGAAGGAAAGAAGGAATAGGGGGCAAAAGGATAAGAAATAGGTCCGAGGAAGAAATGTAAGGGAAGAAAGGAGAAGGAGCAGCAAGATGGAAGGATGGAAGGAGGTCAGGAGAAAAGTTGGTCTGAGGGAAAAGGGGGTGGACAGAGCAAATGGAGGCAGAAAAGAGGGTTCAAGTGAAGGAAATTAGGATGCAAAGCAAAAGAATAAAAAGCAGAGAAAGAATGCTAAGGTAAAAGGAAGGATGGCAAGAGGAAATGAGGGAACAAAGGTTGGAAAAAAAAAGCAGGCGCGACGGGAAGTAACAAAGGAAGGCTGCAAGAGTAAAACGTGGGTCCAAGGACCAAAGAACCAAAGAAAGAAGGCAGAACATTTTTTTTTTTATGTGAAGAGAGGAAGGATGCAAAATAAGTGGGTCTGAGGGCAAAAAAAGTCAGGAAGGAAAGCAAAGCAGGGAGTAAAAGAATTAAGGAAGGCGGCAAGGAGGTGAGGAAAGAATTTCAGAAGAAATGCAGGTCTGACAGCAAAGAAGATAGGAAGGAAGAAAGGCAGAAATGTAGCCGTAAGCAAAGGAAGGATGAAAGGGAGGAAGGAGGAAATGAAAGTGAGGCAGGAGATCAGGAAAGAGTCAAAGAAAAAAGAAGAGAAGAATCCCAGGAAGAAGAGCAGATCTGAGGGGAAGGAAGGAGGGAATGAAGGCAGGAAAGTAGGTTTCCAGACAGGAAGAAGTTCAGAATGCAGGAAGGAAAAGCTGGTCTGAGGTAAAGGACGGGATAAAGGAAGGAAGGTAGAGAACAAGGGTTTCAAGGAAGGAAATGCAGGAAATCGCAAGCAGGTGTATCATAGTTGGTATTTTGGTGTTGCCATGGCAACAGCACATGCTCCTCTCCTCTTTGGAAGCCAAGGTCTCCTATTCAAATCTCTCATTCACAGAAGAGAAAAGTGGTCCGGTCCATTTGAAGGGGGTGTGGGGGGGTGGCGGGGTTTCAAGAGGACCAGGGGAAGAAGGGAGGAAGGGCACATGTTAGAGAGAGAGAGAGAGAGAGAGACAGTGTGTGTGTGTGTGTGTGTGTGTGTGTGTGTGTGTGTGTGTGTGTGTGTGTGAGTTGGGGGAGGAAAGTGACTAATGTCTTCCGAGGAGCAAGAGAGAACAGGAATCAGACGCTTCGGCCAAGTCGTTGAAGTAAATGTCCTTGTTGTCTTCATGAGATGCAACGGCTCCACTTGCACACACACACACACACACACACACACACACACACACACACACACACACGCACGCACGCACGCACGCA
>NW_017842059.1:541964-551342 GCF_001891065.2 Hippocampus comes
CATTATTTCCATAATGTGAGGATTCCCTGCTGGTGTTATTGCTCACTTTTCCTGCGAAGCCTTTGAACGCGGCAGCCTCCGCATCGGCCCTGATCTAATTTCGGCGTCGGGCCCGAGGAATCTGGTAGTCGTCAGCATGTTGGCACGGCGACAAGTAGCCGAGAAGCCAGCTTCTAATCGGATCTTAGCCAGTCCCCGCCGCTGGACGCATAGCTCCACAGGATCGCGCGGGTTTTGGCGTGGAAACGTCCTCCCGGTATGTATTTATTATTATTTTTTTTTTTGTTGCCTGCAGGAACGTGACCAAGATGTTTGCGTTCCACATTCAGATGATTAGAGATTTACATAAAGACGTCTGTGAGCTAGAGCTGTGTCAAGAAACTTTGGGGGAGAAAAATGAGACTTGGAGATGATCTCGGAACGGAAACAAACACAATATCTAAATAAATGCTTGAAATGATAAATAAACAAAGACACATGTATTTCTCTTCCCTGCCTGCTGCCTGGATAGCGATGTGAGCGAGCTTCTCGATCACTTTTGACTGAGGGTGGGAAAAGGTTGTAAAACTTATAAAAACAGAACAAATTGACTTGTTAGCGCATCCGCCTTACAGTACAGAGCTCCAGGGTTCAATTCTGGGCTCCAGCCTCCCTGTGTGGAGTTTGTATGTTCTCCCAGTGACTGCGTGGGTTTTCTCCGGGTGCTCTGGTTTCCTCCCACATTCCAAAAACATGGTAAATTAACTGAATGCTCAGTCTAAATTGTCCCGAAGTGTGAGTGTGAGCACGGATGGTTGTTCGGTTGTGAGTGCCCTGCGATTGGTTGGTAACCAGTTCAGGGCCCCCACCTACTGCCCGACGACAGCTGGCATTGGCTCCAGCACGCTCATGACCCTTGTGAGGATAAGTGGTTCAGATAATGGATGGATGAAAACAATAATGTAAAAATCCATCAAGTAGTACACACACGGCTTTCTCCCTACATATTCGGGCACAACGAGCATTTCCATACATAGTCCTGGAGTAGTTAATTTGGAGTAAAATTGAGTGACTTCAACTTTATTTCTTCATTTTGCATGCATTATTTTATTTGTCTCAATTAACAAGTAGTTAATATATATGTACCTATATAGTATATACATACATACATACATACAATTTATATGTTAAAATTGACTCAGACAATTATGCTGTTAGACCAACAATTGGTTGAATAATTCAGTAAGCAGTTTTATTTTATTTTGGTTCCCTGAATTTTGTCTTACCGTTACATACCAAATAAATATTAATAAGTAACCCAGTATTACACAACAACAATGTTCGCACGGCAGGTGTGAAAGGAACCCCCTAAGTGGAGGAACACTCTCAGCTCCTAAATCATTTTAACATCTTTCATTTTTACTCCCCTAACCCCCCAAAAAAGAAGCAGCAATTTAAAAAAAGAATTAATCTGACGGTCATGAAAGAGTGAAGCAGTCAATGAGCGAGTGTATCACATCAGATTTGAGTCCATGTGCCGTACTCATGTTTGATAATCCGGGACACGTAACCTCGGGGGGCAGCAGATTAAAATAGGATGATTATTACACACATCCACGCAAAAGCAGGGCCGCCGTGCTCTTCCAAGTGGAGCATAAATGAGTTTTTTTTTTGTCCGTTTTTTTTTTTTTTAACCACAGAGCCAGTAGAAAAGCCAGAAGGTCCTGTATTTCCGTGTTTTTTTTTTTTAACCACAGAGCCAGTAGAAAAGCCAGAAGGTCCTGTATTTCTTATTTTTCCTAATTATTAGTTTATTGTTTTTGTATTTTTAATTTTTTTTTCTACCAATATTTAAGTATTTTTCCAATGTTAGTGTATTTTTTGTCTGAGATTTTTATTATTCTATTATTATTTTTTTAGACAAGTATTTTTTTACTGGTATAATTTAGTTTTATTTGTGTACTAATTAAGTCTAATTTTTATTCTATTTTAATATGTCTATTCGTTTTTGGTCTAACATTTTCCCATCTATTTTTGTATTTTTCTAATATTTGTGTGTTTAATCCATCTTTCCCACTTGACCCGCAGTCTCTTTCTTTATTGTCCTGCGACATATTCTAAAAATAAAGTCTTATTCGGTCCCGCCGCAGGTGTTTCCCATGGACTGTTGTCCCTAAAGGGAGACAGGACTTCAGAGTACCAGCTTCCTGTCTACAGCGGCACCCCTCTCAGACACAAATCCGCGCAGTGACCAACGGACAGAAATAAACAAAACCCGGCGGCGTTCCAGCATATTGAAAAAAGAAACAGGCGTCATTATTTCACAAACAATGTGTCAGCGAGCCTCTCGTGTTGCGTCAGGTCACATGAGGCAGGAAACAAGTTACGCCTTGACTGCTTTTTTCCTCGACACTCACTGACGGCGACGAAAGACAAAGAGCAGGGAGCGCATACGTGCACGATGCCGTTTTTTTTCATTGATGGACTTCATTGCTTCTAACATTAGCTTCAATGTCATCATACTGGCTCTGCTATGATTGTTTTCAACTTTAGCTTTCAATGTTAGCTTCTGTCGTCTTTATCCATCCATCCATTTTCTGATCCGCTCTATCCTCACAAGGGTCGCGGGGGGTGCTGGAGCCTATCCCAGCTGGCTTCGGGCAGTAGGAAACCCTGAACCGATTGCCAGCCAATCGTATGGCACACAGAGACAAACAACCATCCGCGTTCACACTCACACCCAGGGACAATTTAGAGTGTTCAATCAGCCTGCCATGCATGTTTCTGGAATGTGGTAGGAAACCGGAGTACCCGGAGAAAACTCACACAGGCCTGGGGAGAACATGCAAACTCCACACAGGGAGCAAATCTTGGGATTTTTTTTCATTATTTGTGTAGCCAATCTTTGTGTTTTTAACAGTTTGATACACAGCACATAAGCTTGTTTTTTTTTCCGACGCATTGGATTTGAACAAAATTACAAACAATCAGCTAATGTTGCTAATTAGCTGTGAGAACCAAAAGAGAGACTTGCTTGCTCTACCCACAAAAAAAATCATGCTAATGGGATCTTAGCATCCTGGATTTTCAAGTGAAGCTAAAACTGTATTTTTGTTTTAAACATTTTTTCTGGTGACAAATATGCTTTTGAGCCGTTTAGCCTTTTCATTTAGAAAAATCACAACAAAAAAACTGGTGTTCATCTGCAATTCGCTGCTAGTGTTAATAAATCTTAACTTCCTGGACTGGTACATGAAGCCAGTCTTTTTGTTTTCCAAAGTTATATTCACGAGAAGATCAGGTTGTGTTGAGAGGATTCACCTTTTCACAAAAAAAAGCAACAACCAGGCTGCCCTACTAATTAGCTGTTAACACCAGAACAGAGACGCTTCCTGGACAAGCATGCTCATGCTGATTGAATTGTTGCATCCTAGACTCTTAGATGAAGGCAATCTTTTTGTTTTTAAATGTTTTATTTGCAGTGGATGAGCTTGATATGTCATTTCTTCTGAACCTTAGCAATGAGGCTAGATTGCTAATTATGCACCAGTGCTAATGAAATCGTACCGACTTGAACCCTTTTTTTAAGCTAATCGTTTTGTTTTTAAACTGTTTGAGTCACAGCAGACAAGACTGTGTTGAGACAGTTTGCCCTTTCATAATACCAACACTGCGGCTTGGTTGTTAATTAGCGTCTAGCGGCAGAACAGAGTCCTCCTCTACCCAAGTGCACCCTTGCTAACTGAATACTTTAATGCCTGACTCTTATGTAAAGCTAGTCCTCGTTTTCAATTGCTCCATTTGAAAAAGATGATCTTAAATTAGCAACAACTGGGCTTTTTAATGAGTTAGCTACTAGCGGCAAGACCGACGACCACTTAAAAACGTTGCGCTAACCTTCCGGTTTTATACAGCCTCGATAGCTTCGTCAAATCTTTTATGTAACAGAGGAATGTGTTTTCTCCTTGCCCACTGCGTTTACCATCATGCACTTGATCGTCGTCTCCTCGCCGCAGTGACCCATTTGTGCGCGGTGCGATGCCTTGGCGCTGACCTGCTTTCGATGGAGGCTAGCTAATTATAACCACCCCGTGCTAACAAGGCAGGGAATTGGTAAATAGGAATGGTGAAACACACACACACACGCGCGCGCACACACGCGCGCGCACACACACACACACACACACACACACACACACAAAGTGCATTCTGGTGAGAGAGCTTCATTATTTTGAACATGCTAATATGCCTATTAAAAACATAAAACATACTTATTACCAATGATTGGCTGGCAACCAGTTCTAGGTGTACCCCACCTGCTGCCTGAAGAGGGCTGGGCCCCTCATGAGGATAAAGCAGTTTGGATAAGACATGGATGCATGTCTAATATTAGAAATGCATTTTCATTACTTTATGACTTCCTTGGCATTCATTGCTTTAAAACTTGAATTTTACAACTTCATTTTTTGCTTGTGGAGGCTCTCAGTCGTACAGGAACGTTCCATCGTAGAAAGGGTTCCGTCAGTCGTCATCTGTACCTGTGGGTAAAAAACAAAAAACAAAAAAGGACGTTTCGCTTCTCTCACAGAAGCTTCGTCAGCGGTAGACAACTCTGAAGTCTCCGTGAAGACAACTCTGAGTCTTCTGTGAGAGAAGCGAAACGTCCTTTTTTGTTTTTTGTTTTTTACCCACAGGTACAGATGACGACTGACGGAACCCTTTCTACGAACTTCATTTTTTGGAATTTTCAAACTTAAAATACTGAAACACACCATTATTTTTGCTACATAATGCTTATCATTTTATGACACTCTTAATGCCTAACAACAGGGGTGCCCAACCTTTTTTTACCGAAGATCTCCTTTTCGATCAACCAACCTCCCGCGATCGACCTGTTGATGCAGTGTGCACTAAAACAAAAATATATCCTATTAATAAAACGCACACAGATACAACTGTTTTCGGTTGGGTTTTTTTCCTTCTACACCCGTCGCAATCGAGTTGGGACCAGTCATAAAATTACCAGAAATACATTTGTAAAGTTTATAAGTTATTTATTGTAGTTTTTTTGTTGCTTTAGAACATTTTTTTCTGGTAATTCATAATTCATGACTTCAATCTTGCACTTATATGACTGAATTGTTATACTTTCATGATTTCATTGTTGAATCAGGTCTGTGCTCCTTTTTTAGGCAGCACAGTCCAAACTGGGACACATGATTTTCCCAGTTACAGTGCTTGGAGCTTTAAGAGCTAATAAAGTCTGCTGCTGAGAGCTTTTATGACAAACAAATCTTGCATCTCAAATCGCCACGGTCTTCTTTCCAAAACAAGATAAATCCCTCACATGTGCATACACTGTAGATCCAACCAAGGTCACCCAGACTTGTTAGGCACCTTGCTAACCCATGCATTGAACAAAAAATAAAAAATGCAAATGCACATGCACATGGGGGTGAAAGGACTGCAGGTAAAGTGGATTTATTTTATGAACCATTCTTGTAATTTAATTTCTTTTTTTTTTTTTTTAAATTCCACATCTTAAGTATTGAAATTTTGTAACTTTATTGTTGTCATTTTGACTTTTCTTGTAAAATTGCATATTTTATCACTTAATAAATCCAAACACACTCATAATACGTTTGTCGTATTGCTTCATTCTTGTAATTTTATGGTATATTAAAATACAACATTTGTTGAATTTTTTTTCCTCATACAGTCAAACCTCGGTTTTCGAACGTCTCGGTTCTCGACCAATTTGGTTTTCGACCAAAAATTTCGAGTTTTTTATGCCTCAGATGATGACCAAATTTCGGTTCTCGAACAAACTGAGCGCACTTGAATGCACCATTTGACTCCTCTCGCCTTCCTTACACGAGGAAGTGATGCTTCCTCGTGTTGCTTTTCATTGTGAGCAGACGTGTTCAGTAAACATTTTTATTTTAAAAAGGGCGTGATTTCGGTTTTTGAACAATTTCGGTTTTCGAACAGCCTTCTGGAACAGATTATGGACGAAAACCGAGGTTTGACTATTAAAATGTCACCATTTTACTTTTTTAGCCATTCATCCATCCATTTTCTGATCCGCTTATCCGCACATGGGTCGCTGGAGCCTATCCCGGCTGTCTTCGGGCATTAGGCGGAGGACACCCTGAACCGGTTGCCAGTCAATCGCAGGGCACACAGAGACGAACAACCATTCGCGCTCACACTCACACCTAGGGACAATTCCGAGTGTTCAATCAGCCTGCCATGCATGTTTTTGGAATGTGGGAGGAAACCGGAGTACCCGGAGAAAACCCACGCAGGCACAGGGAGAACATGCAAACTACCCACAGGGAGGCCGCAGCTGGAATTGAACCCAGTACCTCTGCACTGTGAGGTCGACACACTAACCACTGGACCACCGGGCCACCCATCCTGTAGTTAAAAGTGTAAAGATACATATATTTTTCGGTGATTTCTTTGTACCATAAGCCAGGATTTCGTGCATTACCGGAACAAATTGCCTCACCGGGCAGGTCATTTTAACCCCGCTGTCATGAGTATGTGCTATTTGAAGGTTTCATAAGCAGAGCTCAATGTGTGTGGGTGCCCCATCATAAATAATACACCATCACGGTGCGAGTAAACAGTGCAATCTGTTGCTAAGGCCCGCGCCGACCCAGCGGGCCCAGAATAGGTGCCACATGCTGCAGGATTGAGGGTTTAAATCCTGGGGATCTTGTGTCCCCAGGGCAAAGGAAAAGGGATCTCCTCTTTCTCCACCGTCCTCATCCTCATCGCCCCACACACACCGACAAATTAAAAACTGAAAGACCCTGTAATGTGTATTTAGAGATTTCTTTCTGAATGCATTATAAATATTTATGGAAACGTAATTGCTGAAAACGTGCATAGATTGAGACCGATGTAGTTCTCTGTGGTGGAGCTACAGCTTTCAACAGTTTTTCACTATTGTCTGATTTTTATATTTTTCTTTTGACAAGGCTAAAACGGCACCATGTGACGCATTTGGGCGTCAGCTTGAGTGCCTCGTTGTCGCAGCTTGGAGAAGACCTGCAACGACCTGGTGGGATATAGCGCAGTCACCGGAGGCTTTCAACATATTTTTCGCAGCTCAATACTAGAAGAAGTGACGAGAGTTGCATCAGTACCTCTACTGTTACTAGAGTCTTTTTTTAGTACAAGTATCTATATTTTTACTGAACTGTAAAGTGTGTGTAGCTTAGCCACCTCTGCCGATTTCTTAAAGGTGCGTCCAAGCCAGTACGAATTTTTGGCAGGAATACTTTTGGGGTTAAAATGTTGTGCTTTGAGTAGCGCAATGTCCACCAGGGTCTCGGATTACAACCGGATTAAATGTGCGCTCGTAACGCGCAAAACCAGACAGGACAGCGCCCACTTTATGAGCTCGTAATGCTCGCCGCTTTGATTGCATTCCTCAAACACCATTTTAGTAAGACTTGCAATATATTTGGAAACATCACCAAATAATACAATTTAAAAAAAAAGATTGTTCATTTCACTTCATGGAGCATGGTGGAGGATTGTGGGGTGGGTTCGTGCCCGTTGGGGAATTCAAATATTCATCTCCTTTGAGGGAGAGGGAAGGGGGAACGTGCTTTGTCTAACACCCCCTGGCTTGGGGGTTCTTTTGTTGGGGGGCTGCACACAGAGGCAGACACACAGGCACACTCTGACACATCCTCAAACAGCAGAGAGGCTCCACCAGCTGTCTACGGTCAGAAAGATACGCCAAAATACACTTGGAACTCATCAAGAGGTTTTGGGAGGTCTGTTTGAAGCCGTGTGCGTGTGTGTGTGTGTGTGTGTGTGTGTGTGTGTGTTTATGATTGATTGTGTGTGATATCTATTACATATAAGCGACTAAATACAGTATTTGACGTCTCAACCCTGGCCATTGTAGCAAGCGTCATGTTCCAGAATCCTCCATTGAGAGCCGTATGGCGGAGATTCATGACGCATTTTGTGAATTATATTTTTTGTCAATTTAATTAAGGCCTGCTCTACACCGATTGACGCAGCCCAAACCACTGCACTGGACAATTGCAAAAATATTGAGTCTTCAAGCGATTCAGAACCGCATGTCTACTGACGCACAGCAAATGGGAAAAGTCGTGACCCTGTATCGGGTTTTTAGGCTCCACATACAATCTGCTGTACTGTACCGTATTATATTTCGCCGGACCAAAAAAATATGACACGTTTGTCAAGTAAGAAACGCTTTTAACTATCAATGCAGGTAATTAAAAATATTTTAAGTGGCGGGTCCATCCATCCATTATCGGAGCCGCTTATCTTCGCGAGGGTAATGGGCGCGCTGGAGCCTATCCCAGCCATCTTCTGGCAGGAGGTGGGGTACACCCTGAACTTGTTGCCAGCCAATTGCAGGGCACACATTGACAAACAACCATCCACACTCGCAATCACATCTACGGACAATTCAGAGTCTTCATCAACCTACCAAGCATGTTTTTGGAATGTGGGAGGAAACCGGAGTCTGCGAAGAAAACCCACGCAGAGATGGGGAAAGCATGCAAACTTGACACAGGAAGGTCAGAGCCCAGAATCGAACCCATGATCTCTGCACTGTGAGACGTAGGTGCTGACCAGTCAACTACCATGCTGCCTCGTGAGGGGTCAACAATTAAAATTATTTCAAGCAATGAAACACTTCATTAGGTAAAATAGAAGCAGCGATGCTAACAATGCTAACAGCCTCGCTCGCTGATACGTGCGTGTGCGTGTGCGTGTGTATGTTGGGCATGTGGGGGCGGTGCGCAGTGTCTTGCTTGCTTAGTTCAGCCTTTTTTTTTTTTTTTTTTTTTTTAATCACCCCCTTCTCATCCATATTCATCGCCTCCCTGAACAGGGCGCCTCACTCAGCTGCAATGTCCCCGCCTCGTGATCCTTCTTTTTTTTGTTGTTGTTGTTTTACTCTAGTGCAGTATTTTGGAAGAAAAAAAAAAGCCGAAGGAGGAGAAGAAGTCGAAGCGATTGGCTTTACCGCCCTCCGCGATCGATTGGCCGCGGCGTCGGTTGCCGAGCGATGGATGGATGGAGGGATGGAGGAGGAAGAGGAGGGTGAGGGCGTGAGGGTCTGGAGCACAAGCTGATTAGAATGCATGAGGAGGGCGAAGGGAAGGAGAATGCTGGCCGGGAACGCCGTGTTCTCCAACGTTTGCATCCCTGCGACGTTCGTCGTACTGCATCCAATTTCCTGTTTGTCACTTTGCATTACAAAATAAAAAAAAAGAAGACGCTCCACTCCGAATAGCCAGCATCAGCCTCTCTGATAATTGTGAATCTGTGTGTGTGTGTGTGTGTGTGTGTGTGTGTGTGTGTGTGTGTGTGTGTGTGTGTGTGTGTGTGTGT
>NW_017842059.1:551392-553610 GCF_001891065.2 Hippocampus comes
CCTTGTTCCGACCTTCCGGGGGAAAAAAAAATGCTGCGTCAGTCCAACAATTTACAGATTGAACTGGAACAAGTCGCACAGCCAAGAGTGGAATGTCAAGGAAAAAGAAAAGTACAGAAGACAAAAGGATTAAGAAGCAAAAAAAAAAAAACAAAAAAAAAAACAAGGGAACGAGGGAAAATATATGGAAAAAGGAAAGGAAAAGGGTGGAAATAATAAAGATGAAAGACAAGGAATGATGAGGAAAGGACAGAAAATGAGGGAATGAAAGGAAGTTACAAGGAGGAATGAAATGCGTGAGAAACAAGAGGAAAAGAAAAAAGATAAAAATAAAAGAGAAAACAAATGGAACAAGCAAATACTTGGAGGGGAAAAAAGGCAAGAGAGAGAGAGAAATAAGTTAAAGAAGAGAATAGGAAAGGAAAGAAACCGACTACTAATAATGACGTAAAGGAAGAGCAAATGAACTTATCAGAAAGCAAGTCATAAAAAGCTTGGGGGAAGGAAATGAATAAAAAAGAAAATGATAGGAAGAAGGGGATGTGAAAATGTAAAAAAAAAGAAAGAACAGACAAAGAAAGGGATAAAATGAATTTAAATGAAATGAAAATAAAATTGTGCAAAAAAAGAGGAAAGCAAACCAACAAATTAAAAACTGAGGCAAAGAACAGTGCGTGTGAGGAAATGAAATGTATGGAAAAAGAAAGAAGCAAAAATACTGTAATGAGGAAAAATAGAACAAATGAATGAAATGCTGGATCAGAGACAAGTTGTATCAAAAAACAGAAATGACAGAAAAATAAAATAAAAAATTGAGAAATGGAAGCAGGAGAAAAGATGAGACGGAAAGATAGGGAGGAATAAAGAAAATGATGATGAAGAACAAGAAATAAAAGGTCTAAAGGTGAAGAAATTTAAAAAAGGCAAAGGATGAAAGGAAATGGGAAGGGGAGGAAATAGAGTGCAGTTCCATTTTGGTTGCCATGGCAACTGAAAGTTCAGACCTTCCTCGAGAGGCCATCTTTGCTCATCCACTGCACACATAAGAGCGAGAACAAAAACTCCTCCTCCTCCTCCTCCTCCTCCTCCACCTCATCATCATGGTCATGATAGCATTTGCTAACTTGTCCAACAGTCGCGAGTAAGCGCACTTGCTAATAACCGACACGCTCATTTGCATTCTCGACCATTAGCGCAAATGTCAATGGTGCTCCCGCCCGCCTCTCTGGTTTATGTCATCCCTCCTTCTCTGAACTTTCAATTTCAGCAGCTACCCAATGGAAATACATCCATAATACATCTTTGGATTGATCTGTTTACGTTTTTTTTTTTAATAGTTATTATTGACTATGGAATAATTGTGTTGCACAACTTGTTTTATTGCAGCTAGTGCCACTTTGCGGTGCCTTGAAATGATTTTGTGAGGGATTCAGTCATTTTTCTCAGAAATGGATGGATGAAATCGAGCTGGCTAACACACAACAGAAGCAAGTGGCAAATACCGAATTAATTTCGGGAGTTGCTTTTTAAAAACAATAAAATTAAGACTTATAAGAGGGATCAGAAAAGTGACTAGCTTTTGTAAAGTAGCTCCTCTCTGTCCGCAACCATGTGGTTAGGATAAGCAGTGCAGATAATTGAACTGCAGAAGTTGTCAAAATAAATCCATTAAGTCTCGAGCCCTAATCAGCAACAAATTGTCTCATTTGACGTCTTTTCACACAGATGCAATACATTTTAAATTCAGGCATTCACACAGTGGGGTCTGCTTGACATGATGAGTTCAGGGTCTGGGGATTAAAGCAGTTTTGGGGGGGCTTGGAGAGGCTGACATGTAGTGTGTACGTGTGTGTGTGTGCGTGTGTGTGTGTGTGTGTGTGTGTGTGTGCGTGTGTGTGTGTGTGTGTGTGTGTGTGTGCGTGTGTGTGTGTGTGTGTGTGTGTGTGTGATGGGGGGGACTGGCAGGTGTTTGGAACATCTCCTCATTGATCTTTAAGACCTTCACTTCTTTATGTGACGTTTGCCGTGATTTATGAGCTGCAGGCGGTCATTTGGATCATGCACAGACCACTGACAGTGGTCTAGCGCGCGCCCATGCACACACGCACACGCGCGCACACAGACACACGCACGCACGCACGCACACACACACACACACACACACACACACACACACACACACACACACACACACACACACACACACACACATATATAC
>NW_017842059.1:553658-559502 GCF_001891065.2 Hippocampus comes
ACACACACACACACACACACACACACACACACGTATATGAACCCGCATACACGTGTACAGCGACTAAATATGACTCTTGCTTTCACCTTGAGTCTTTACGCAGAGGTTGTAGGCTTTTATGCTTTTCATAAAAGCTGACCACGCCTTTTTACTATTTCAGCCCCTTGAATCTATAAAATGAATGTTCATGTTTAGTTGAAGTTTTGTTGATTCCCATCCACTCACTTACAGCATTGTTGTTGTTTTAGCACACCTGCCTGAGAAGGCCTGAACAATTAATCCGCTGATTTTGGTTATTTGCTATTTATTTATTTGTTTGTTTATTTTGATCAGTTAATTTTTTTAGAAGATATTTTTGAGGTGATAATGATTATAATTCATTCAATGAATTGATTTCAACAATGACCCAGAGGGATTGTGCCCCGCTGGTGTCATATTTATGAATGAAATGTTACAATGTCCACCACCCACATCGGCAGAGCACCGAATTTGTCCAAAATAGCTTTACCCCACTTGTGACACAAGTTAGACCTGCGAGTCTAAAATCGACCCTACTTTTAGGAACAAAATGAGCAGATGCACCGGGAGATGTGGCAGGAACGCCCAATAAGGCGTAGCGCTTCTACTATATTCACAAACCCGCCTGGGCACGAAAATTATGAAACACCCGTTTTTACGCCAAATTGTCAGATGAGTCAAGGGCAACGCAACTCCATGGGCCGGAACGCCCAAAGAGGTGCAACACAGTCAACACAATAGACTTGAGTTGCGCCGGCACCAAAATTAAATTACGTCCATTTTTACACCAAGCGCATGGGGACCAGTCTACCAAAATAGGGCCCAATGACTCAACTTGCGTGTGACAAATAAATTAAACAAACAACAAGCCCAAATGATGGTATGGCTGGCATGAGTTCAAAGGTCATGAGGACTCACTAGCTTGGCGGTGTGGAGAAAGGAAACGATTAAAAAATGGATGTCATGGATACAAAAGAAAGCACATTGGCATGTCTCGGTATGCAGAGTGTGCGTGTGTGTGTAAAGGTTAGTTATTGGTAGAAAGAAGCAGTCTTACCATGGCTCTCAGTGTCTTGGTGTGGGAAAACAATGCCTTCGCTTTCAAAAAGGGGCTGCAGGAAGGCCACTACAGAGAGAGGAAGCAGAGAGAGGGGGCGGGGTGGAGGGTTGGAGGGGGGAATTTTCGTGGCGTCAACTAATTTGTACACAGAAACAACCAAGAAGATGGCTAAGCTAGACGCTAACACACTGGGGTGAGTATAGTAATTACACTCGATTTAGCGATAGCATCAGACTGTGGTTGACTCAAAAGGCATTTCGTCAACAATAATCTGCAATCGTTTGCTTTCATTCACATGGCCGAGGTGGCTAAGACGCTCCTCATCCTCCTCTTCATCCTCCTCTTCATCATCATCCCAACCTTTTCATTTGTCTAAATGGACGGGCTGTCTGCCTGCCTGCTGCACTCAGCATCCCCAGGGAGGTGGGCTTTTCCATACAGCATTAAGCTGCACTAAAATCTCACGAGTTTAAGTCAGTCGTCAAAACATCACTGATTTAAGGCACCAATCAGGAGATCACTGCTTTTACACACCCATCTAAACTCCTGCGTCACCGATTTAACCTACGAATTAGAACATCGGATTGAACTCATCAAAACATGACAGATTAAATTTACTTAATCAGACCATCATGGATCTAACGCAATCAACATAAATGATCTAGCTTTTTCTTCAAAACATCACTTAGGTCCATAAGCCAAACACAACTGATTTGAATCGCTCACCAAAATATGATATTGACTCAACTTATTTGTCAAAAAAAAAATATATATATGTGTATATATATATATATATATATATATATATATATATATATATATATATCATCACATTTAACTCGCTCAACAAAGCAACAATTTAAGTCACTAACTGAAACATTTAACCCAACCATAACTGAATTAAGTCACTCATTGAAACATTATTGAAATGATTCCATCCAAACATCACTGATATGACTCACTCATCAAAACATTACTCATTTAGGTCGATAATCACAATATCAGCAATTTAAGTCACTCGGCAAAGCATCACATCAACATAACTGATTTAAGTCACCAACCAAAGCAATACTCATTGAAGTCAGTCGTCAAAACTTCACCAATTTAAGTCACCGGCCAAACTATTTCTGACTTTACGGCATCAGAACATCACTAAATCGAGTCGCACATCAAAACATGAACTTAACATAATCATATTTGATTAGCGTCACTCACCAAATTATGCGGGATTTAAGTCAATGAAAATATGACCAGCTTGACTTCATCAGAACGTTACTGATTTGGCTCAAAACTGAAAACATCACTGATGTAAATCACAAAAGGAAATGTTAATGCAACTCAACCGTAGCATAACAAATCAAAACAAAACTCATTTCAGTCTCTCATCAAAACGTCAGCGACTCAAGTCACGAACCAAAATACTGCTGACTTTATTCCATCTCATCACCGGTTTGACTCAAAAATCATAACGTCACAGATGTCAGTCACACAGAGAAACCTGAATTTATTTCACGCACAACATAAAACTCATTGAAGTCACTCACCAAAACATCAGCGATTCAAGTCACTATTGAAAACACGACCAACTTAACTCCACCATCACTGACTTAACTCACTCATCATGAATACCGTTGACTGAAACTGGACTGACATCACCGATTTCAACGGCACAGATTTAAATAGCAACCGCAATCGCAAACATGACTGATTTAAACGGCACTGACGTAGCTCACTTCAGCTCAATTCAATTCAAAACATCGCTGACTTCAACGTACGGCCAAACTTGCCTGCGTTGTCTCCGTGAGATTTTCGGCAAGTAGGTCACGCAGACCTACTCTGCAAATGTTTTGATGTGGTGCAGATTTAGCGGATTTGAAACGATTTAAATGTTCTGCCAGTTTTTGGGTTGTTTTGTTATTTAAATCACTGGTCAGTGTGGTCTAATTTTGGGTCACTCCTGTTTGTCTTCATCTCTTTACACGTCTACATTAAAAAAAACCTGCAAAAAAAAAAAATCCAGTATACTTTGGACTGAATAATGCTGACATCGTAAAAATTGAGAACCTTCTGCTTACCTCCTATTCACAACATGTGCCACTCATATTTTTAGGCTCATAATGCATAATTCAAAAAGGATACATTAAGCTGTGTGCAATAGTTACCAGTATTTTTTTTACAAATTGTACATGGACTGTCCATATCGACAGCAATACACCGTCACACATTTCTCAATTTCTTAGCCATCTTAGAAAAGACATTGGACTTGACTGCTTTGAACATTAGTTTGCTTTGACATGATTTCTTTTCTTAGCTTTTCTGAGAACGTTTGCCTATTTCCACCGTATCTTCGTGTCAAATACTATCTTGAATGTATATCATAGTGTGACTGCATGATGGTTGAAATGCTGTGATGGGATGCATGACAGCATGTAAACACAAAAACAAAACAAGAATGGAGATTGCCATGGCGACATGCCGACCATCAGAATAGTCATCATCATCATCATCATAAGAGGGACTCGGTGGCGTGTGAGTGCACTTGCTCGTTAATCGGGCGATGGCGGCTGATGTGTGAGATTATCTCACTCACTCTCTCTCACACACACACTGACACACACAAGGTCATGATGCCTTCACGCACCAGCCGCATCCGGATTTCACTTGTTTACGTCCCACTTGTTCCTCCGGCCCGGGGCTTCCGCGGAGAAAATGAGCCCGGGCGGAGTAGGCGAGGCTTCCGCATCGCCTCGCCTCCACATCCCCTGGTCGTGTCTCATTGTCCCATTCCCGTCACGCAGCCAATAAAACGCTCCGTTAAGCAGCTCCGCAATAATGGTAATAATCGGCATCATAATAAAACGTCGCCATTCCGAGGGCCAGGCGGGCAGAGTCCACCCTATCCGCCAATCGTCAGTCGCTCGCTGCCTCCCCCGCGCGCATCTCTTACCTCCCGTGTTGGTGCGTTTGGTGCTGCTGGCCTCGGTGGGGGTCTCCAGTGGTCTTTTGCGCGAGTCCGGCGGGTCGGCCTCCATGTGAGGCTGCTGGCCGTGGTGGTGCGGGGTGACGAAGAGGCCGTTCTGCTGCACTGCTCCGCCGGCCATCATGTTTGCGCTCTCTCAGATGTTGCCTCGGTCCGCTTAAATCCCCCCACCTTCTTCGTCTTTTTCCCCCCCTCTCCCTTTCTCTTCTTGACGCAGCGTGGCCGCGCGGGCGAGTCCTGGGAGAGTAGCGCGCGCGCGTCCGCACAGACCAAAAAAAAAAAGTGGTGTGGGGCTCTCGCGCACGCGCGTAGGAGAGATGCTGCGCGCGGGGGAGGAGGGAAGGTGGGTCGGAGGAGAAGGTGGATAAGGGAGGGGGCGAGGGGAGAAGAGAATAAGATTCCAGGAGAGGCTGGTGGAGCGCGTTCACGTCAGTCTTCCATCACGCGCGTGTCATTGCGACGAAACGGGTCAAATCCGAGCAAAAAAAAAAAAAAAAAAGATGGGAAAAAGCTGCAGAGCATGCGCAATAGTGAAAGACGAGCGATCCGGCGCGTGCGTGACGTCTGGAGCGCGCAGGCGAGGCAAAACAGAGCGACGTGCTGCTGTGCGTCGTTTCGCTGAAGATGCTGCAGTCACTCTCGCGTTCGGAGAGCATCCCTTGTCCTCGCTCATGCTTCGGGAGGAGGAGGGAGGGGGCGGGGAAGGGAAGAAAAGGGCGGTGACGTCACAGCCCTTGCGTTGCCTTCAGCGGCTTTCCGTGAACTCCGGCTTCAGTCGAGGGGCAACGTCTTTCGGATGTTTGTTGTTGTTTTTACGCTAATAAGGTGTACATTTACATGAACAAGAATCTTGTTACATTTATGGTGGAGATTTAGCCACTGTTTCCCCTGAAATTAGTTTATTAAAATGCATTTACTGATTTGCAGCGTTAAGTAATTGGATAATAATTCATTGTTAATTGAGGTTAAACAATTCATTGTAAATAAAATAAACACCCTGACAATGTGTTCTTCATTTAGCATTTGTAAATAATTTGATGATTGTTCTAAAAGGCAGATGTGGCCCTTGAGCATAATAAAATTGGCCACCCCTCATTAACATCATGTTCCTTGCAAATACATACATAAATTGGTCATTTCCTTCACTTTTAATAACGCTGAAATAATTGCAAGCTTTTTTTGTTGCCACCACCCCAGAATACAATTCTTTTTTTAATCGGGGTTATGAATAAAGGTCCCTTTTGATTGACTCAGTCAGTGAGGTATGCATTTAGCTGTTCCTAATATTATGCTTATTTAGGTGCGTAATAAAGATACATAGCAAACTTTTTTCTTGTTCATCCTGATAGGTTTGTTGGACTTGTTCTTCCATACCAAACTCTTCTAAACATGCCTTTAGTGGAACTTAAAGGAAGTTCCCCAAAGAGTTGGAAGCACACAATTGTCTTTGAGCGATGAAGTATGATGTGATGCGATGACATGAGATGGAAGCCATGTGACTGGTCACGTGAACCCACCTGAGTGCTTTGACATGTCGGCAGTGCTGTGAAGAGAGGTGAATCTCCGGTCGCTGCTCGATCTTCCCGGGAGCGCCCTTGCCTCCTCGCTCTTCCTCTCTGGCTGTTTGTCACGCACACGCGCACACACACTATCAGACAGACAGGCAATCACTCTCAACTCTCCTCTGTCCACTGCACAGATGCAATGCACCCTCATCGCCTCCTGTAGCTTGTAGTCAAGGTGACATTGCCCGCATGCGCGCGCGCGCACGCACACATACACACAC
>NW_017842059.1:559903-596257 GCF_001891065.2 Hippocampus comes
CACACACACACACACACACACAGTGAATGGCCACGAGATCACAGATTTTATAGCCATTTTTGAGGGAGTTTTTCAGTACACAATCCCAATTCATTGTACACTTTCAGTGTAGTACCACGTTTTGCCACAACACCCAGGGCAGCACTGAGCTCTGTTGGTAGAATTTCAGTGTATTTAAGAGAGAGAAGAAGAACCAAAACTGGTCCCCAATTCGTCTTTAGTCTAGCGGTGATTTCCCCCAGAGTCGAGAGAATAGATTCCTGTGAGTATGACATCAAAGCACTATTAAATTTTTCTAGATTAGGCTTCTCAACTCACTTATAGATAGTTCTTGACAGCAAGATGTTGGCAAAATATTGCTCTTGTCCAATGAAGCTCTTCAAGTCACTTCAACCTAGTTCCTTGGTTACAAGATGTTTGCAAAGCAGTACTTGGTCGGAATGAAGTTCCTCAAGCCACTTCAATGTAGTATTTTGGCACACAATTGCCACAAGACGGTGCTGAAATAGTACATTTATCGATCGCTTGCAAAAACACTTTGTGAGCTTTTGAGCAAATAATGAAGGATAAGTTCCCCCACAAAAATCTGCAAATAGATGACTTTGCAGATACCAAACCGTGAATATGCAGGGTTTTACTGCATAAGCGAATTAGCATTAAACTAGTGGATTTTCGTCAGCGAAATTATGAGTATATTGTTTGGTTGACCATTTTGGTGTTTAAATGTAAGGTATGATATTCTCTTTCGTTTTAAGTGTCAGATTTTCAGTAAACTTCAAGTAGAAGTGGCAAACAAGGTTGAAACAAGCATGCTTGGCCTCTTATTTGGAGAACTGTGCGATCCTTGACGTTTTCTCCGTGAGGTTATGCCATCATTCTGCATTACTTGACAGACAGCGAGTATGAAAACAGGCACTAAGAAATACTAAAAAGATGTGCCTTAATAAGTGACTTGTACTAAGTTTAAAGCATTTAAAGCATGTGGTAAAACTATTTAAAAGCATGTTTTTTTTTCTTACACATATGGTTTCTCTTGATTCTCCATGTCCATGAAAGAATGCAAGGGCGTGAGAATGGACCACGTGGCAGCTCATTTGGAGCCGGCATGGCCAATGGGCACCTTTTGCGTTCCCAAGCTCCGTCCAGATGTTTCACCAGACGCTCCTGCCAGCCAGCGTCGCCGCCATGTGGAAAAAGTCAAGCGGGACGGTGGGCAGTAAAAACACATGCTGGCCAGCCAGTGTTTTAGATTTTGCAAGCGGATATGGTGGATTTTGTGAGCTCCTGTTTGACACCTGCGACGCTTCCTGCTCCGCGCAGGAGAGTCTGAAAAGCACAACATTATGTCTGCTGGAAAAAAAAAGTTTGTACAGTTTAATAGCTATAGGTTAGTCAACAGAGAATGTGACAAGAAGCGTTTTAATTTGGATTGGGAAAAACGTCTGTGCAGGTAATGTTCAGTCTGTCTGGATTGACTCCCTTTGCAGATGTTCATCCTCTGGCGCCATCTGTAGGTAGCGAGGGCGTAAGCGCAACACATTCCTTTTTTCGGGCGTCCTCAGTTAGGAGTTGTGGCGATTTTGTTAATGAAAGATTATTTTTTTCCGAATAGTTTTTTTTTAATTTGTTGTCAATATAAGTGTGTTGCTCATCTAATGTTTACTGTTTTTTAGATTCGTGTATTTTAAAAAAGGCAATCTATTTTAGCTGTCAAGACGATCCATACATCCATCCATCCATTTTCTAATCCGTTTATCCTCACGAGGGTCGCAGGCGTGCTGGAGCCTATCCCAGCAGTCTTCGGGGAGCAGGCAAGGGACACCCTGAACTGGTGGCCAGCCAATTGCACGGCGCACAAACAACATTCGTGCTCACACACACACACCGGGGGACAATCAGAGTGTTCCATTAGCCTGCCATGCACGTTTTTGGAATGTGGGAGGAAACCAGAGTACGCGGAGAAAACCCACACAGGCACAGAATCGAACCCTGCACCTCTGAACTGTGAGACGGATGTACTAACCGGTCAATCAGTGTGCCGCCCTGCCTGAGATCAATGTGGTTATATTTACAACCTTGATTTTTTTGTTGGCGGGGGGGCACTTAAGATTGATATATAATATATAATCGAAGTTTGAATCAAAAATAAAGAACTAAAAGCGATCTTGAAAACCATTCAGAATAAAAGAGATATCAAGACATCAGCGTATCTTGGACGAGAGCTCGGTTCAGCGGACAGAGGTTAATCCTGCATATATTTGACTTTCTTATGGCGGTGGGGTTGCAACAGTTTTTCTAAAAGAAGGAGAAATGGCAACATTAATCACCAAGAAAATGTTTTAACATTACTTGCCTGCATTACTTAATCTGCATAAAATGTTTTTTTAAAACCTTCAACAAGTCAGAAGTTGAACAACATCCTGTCATTCCATGTTCTGTTGGACTTTTGAGGTTCTGGTATATTGCTGGCGTAATCTTCATTTTTAGCCAGATGACAATTAATCAACAATAATCTGCTTCCTCTTCCCTGGTTTGGTAAAATGAAACAACGTAATATTCTGGTGTCATTCAGGATGAATGCTTTCCACTTTGAGAGAACAATTACCTCAAATGAACTGGTTTCCTCTCTCCGAAGACAAGTGAACTGCTTAGTGTTTGTACTGGGGGTGTTGTGCGCATTAAAGTGAAACCATCAATAAGGCAAGGAGGTGAAACTCACCGACGGGACACTTTCCTGATCCAAGTGGAGGGCATTTGTGTGACGTCTTGGCTGTCCCTTCCCCCACTTTACATTTCCATGATTGTCTCCCTGCTGTGCACTCAAAGATCGATAGAAGAGTTGATGGTGAGGAGGAAGAGGAAGAGGTAGCACTCAGTGAGATTGAAAGGATGACATCACTTAATTCACAAAATGACTGATGGGATAAACTGCAGTGTGTGTGGATGCTTTTAAAAATTATGTATCAAGTACAATGGTTGAAGGAAGACATTATAATAGAATTGGGTTTTATTAGACTCACAGTATGGAAATTCACTTGCGATCCATCTACCAGAATATGTATTAATATGTCCTACGCCCGACTGTCCTGTTGTCATTTCTGTTTATGCAGTTTTAGGGTGACTGTCTTCCTATTTAGTTATTTCATATATAGTTTAAATATTTGACAATCCTGTCATCATTTTCTACCCTGAAATAGCCTTTTACTCTTTTATTAGACTTTTAATCACCATTTTACCAGCAGAAGCCTTCTTCCTGAGCACTAACATACATTTACAATATTTTCATTTTTGTTCCTTAAAAATTTATTCATCAACTCCCAACAGTCTATTTTCTCGATTTTCTATCTTTCTCTAATCTGAAATAGTTTTACCCGAGGTCTTCAGAATCAGTCATGCTGATGTATGTGGCACAGTTCTGTTCTGTTATATTGTATTTTTGTTGTACAATGGTAGTGTCTATAATTGCAAATTTATAGTGGTGCTAATAAGAGGTGGATTAAGTCTCCACTAAAGGCTGTAGGTACCAAATGCAAGGCCCGCCATGTCATTTTTTAAATAATTTTACATGTCAAAATGTTTACTGAGGACTCTATTATGCTTGTCCCTTACCTGCCAAGAGGACCAAATTAATACTAGGTCATCGCGTCATGGTCACCATGTTGACAACTCTGAGGCTGAGTTTGAAGACGACTTGATTATTCTTTGCTAAATTAAAGTAGTGCCATACGTTTCGGTTGAAAAAAAACCCGCAGACTATTTTCTTTTATGACAGAAGGTTTGCTAATGGCTAGTAGTGGAACACTAATATGCTTCTTGTCGTTTGGCAGCTAACGTACGCACTGAGGCAGGAAGTAAACGAGTTCGCACCTGTAATTAATAAAGTTTTATTTTCCTCCCTTCGAGTGCCTGACGATAGCGACATCGTTTACTAGTGGCTGGCAACTGCCAATAAAATGAGGGAGAAAAACCCACCTTTTTAAGTAAAATGAGGTTTTTTTTTGCGATGTAAATGTATGAAACAATAAACAGATGAATGAAATTAGGGCCGTGATTTCTGCATGACTTTTTTTTTCTTTTTTTCTTCGTTTTTTTGTGGCACTCGATGCAATAAGGTCGATCGCTGCTGCTGCTGCTTAGTATTATGAGAATTATTATTATTATTATTATTATTATTATTATTATTATTATTATTATTATTATTATTATTATTATCCTTTCTGTGACATAGTTTTAATCAGACACAAGATGGCGCTATTAGACAAAATTCAGTAAGATTCTGATAATGTGATTTTATTTTCTAGACGTGTTACAAGAAGAATGTGACTTCATTCCACACTATTTATGACCGTGTTAAGAAAATATTTAAATATTGTTTATTGAGTTCAAAGTGAATTCATGAGGTCAAAACAATTTCCATGGTGTTGTCTCCTGGGGTAAGGTAAACACCAAAAGTGACGTAAGACGATCTTCTTTACGGCAGCGTTTGTTTGTCCAGCATGCAATGCTTCACAGAGTACCGTGAGAATGTTTCTTTAATATGCGTGCTCTAAACAAAAACAGGTTCGCTAACAAACAGGAAGTGACGGGGTTGATTGATCTAGGCCCGTGAGAGCTTCAAGGTCCAACAGGTCGACGTCTACTCGATCGCTATCGAATGTCCAACGACCTCAGTGCATCCAATGTTGACACTAACAGACCTCATGCTGACACAGCCGAGACTGTCTCTGACAGGAAGTTGTGCTTTTCTTCCCACTAAATTGCAACCACAATACCATTCCCATGGTTAAATTGACTAGAACTAAAATATTGTCCTAGGGATCTGAACATTTGAAGAAGCTCAGTGGCCAATTGTTTTAGACTCTGCGACATGTTGTTAGGTGTCTCATTCAGTGTTCCTGTAACTTTATTAGGTAAAAAAAAAAAGAAACCAATTATTTTGAGGTGAATTAAGGAGCTTAATTTTGACAAAAGTAATATTTTTCTGGCATCTTGGTCCCAAGGAACCACGATGAAGTGAGTTGAAGAATTTCATTTTGACAAAAGTAGTGCTTTGCCACTATCCTGTGGCATCTATAGCCAATCGCAAGTTCGCAATTACTCACAGATTTTTGCATTTGAGTACTTTGTTTTGTATGAATGGCAACAGGTGGACACGCTGGTTAATTATGGATCTTATTTAAAAAAAAAAAAAAAAACAAAAACATACTGTGGATGAGCCATTTTAGTTTGCTTACCACTAGATGGCAGTCAAGAGCAACTCCAACACCAAGATTGTACTCCTCTACCAAAGAAGGGAAGCCAGGCCCAAAATGAAATCAAGAAAATTTACACATCAACCGCCCTCATTTGCTTTGAGATGCTATTAGCATGAAAGATGTCAGCCCTATGTCGCCAGTACAACACCAACCTCAAAAGTACATAACAGTTTTTTGTTCTTTTGTTTGTTTTTTTTTTTAACATGAACCGTTGACAGATTGTTGGAATTTTGTGAGTAGTTCCTCTAAAAATGTGTATTTGTTTGGGGGAGTTTGCTTCAAAACCTTTGTAGTTGAGGATTGGATCTTTTTCATTTTGTTTTGGTTCAATTAGAAAAAAAAAAAAAAAAAAGCATGATACACGTTTTGTCCTTGTTCACAATGGTATTTTCTCATACATCTGGTTAGGAAGTCCGCTGTCCTGTGTGGGGCCCCCTGTAGAGCTGATGGAAAATTGTGGCCCATACCATTGTTCAAATTGTCCATCCCTGAGTTTTATTGTCATTACAAATTTTCATACCTGTCAACATGTACGTTTTCCCCGTATTTTATACGTTTTTTTTATCATTTCAAATCATGTACGGCGTATTACGACTTTTATACAGGCGGAAAAAAATGTGAACCGATCTCACAAAGACCATTTTGGCTCAAATCCAGATCGTCTCCCCTGCTGGTAGCCAACGACAGTAGCTACAATAGTAGCGTCGTCGATCGCTACTATTGTCACGACAAACCAGCAAAAGTAATCCTCAATCGTATATTTTTTTTCAAAGCTGCGTACGGTAGGATTGATAAAGCATGATGTGCGCATGCGCAGTAAGCCTTTGTAAGGTTCTTTTGTTGCTTTGTAAGGGGAATCGTAATCATTTATAAGGGCAGCTATTAGCTGAGGTTGACAGGTATGATTTTTGAAATCTTTTTAAAAATTATTTATTTATTGCTGTTTCTGACATGCACAGTTCAATTTGGCTGCAAATAGAAAGGAAATTATTTATATAGCACCCTCAATCTGTAAGAAGCAGGGGAAAGTCATTAAAATAGGGAATCCGATTTTTTTTTCCCTGTTGAAATAAGTTAGATTTCATAATATAGATTATATACTATAGATATAGATCGTGCCTGCGGTTTGCAGTGCTGTTTTTCTGCTTTTGATCTCCAAATGGATTCTGGGTCACATTGGTCACGCTGGTAGGAGGAATAAATGGCGCCCATTCAGTAGCCGTGATAACAAGATTAAACCTGTTTGCATTTTTCAAACATCGACCCAAAATTAAATATACGGTTGCTGTTCAATGACAAGCACGTGATCCTTAAATAATTTTTCATCAGTATATGCTCTTTCTTGCAGGGACCAGGGTGGCCGCAGGGACCTTAACGAGTCTTAAATTTCACTTGAAGCCATGATAATCCTTAAGAATTACACACAAAAAATTACATATTTTGCTTTTATGAGTGGAGATGAAGGAGACTGAGTTGGTTCAAAGCAATATTTCCTACTTTGCAGAAAAAAGTCATTTGAAACCCTAACCTGATTTTATACCAGATATCGAAACACTACTTTAAAACCTTAACCCTTATAAATGCAAACCCTCAACTCAAATCCTACTTATAAATCCTAAATAGTAACTCTTTTTGGAAACCCTAAGCCTAGTTTAACACCCTACTTTGAAACCTTACTCCCAGTTTAAAACCCTTATTTTAAGATAAAATAAGAAAACCTTCATTTGTCTCACAATGGAGAAATTCCCAATTTACAGCAGCAAAAATTATGAAAGGGAGAAGTAGAAGAATAAAAAGTATATCAATAAATATAAATTATAAAATATAAATATAAGCATATTAAAAATGGGTGGGTGGGGGTGAGTGCAGGTTTTCAGGTCTGTCTGTTCAATAGCCAATTCAATATTCAATTTGAAACCCTAACCTCACTTTAGAACCCTACTTTGAAACCATACTTTGAAATATATTTACAGGGTATATAGTATTTGAAAATAGTCGCATAAATCAAGACAATGACCCCAAAGATTTGAGTCTGCGTTGTTGAGGTGACAATGTGCTTTCATCTGGTCATTAATAAAACAATGAATAACTTACAAACTTCACTTTCAAAAAAAAAAAAAAAAGTGTGTCCATGCATGCATTAAAAGTGTGGACATCGGCAGACGTGGCGGGAAAAAGTTACAGTTCATGCAAGAAGGATCCCAACTGGAATCCCGTCTGAAAGACATCAATGAACTTTCCTGATTCCTTCCAGGCAAATGTTGGTCGATCACATCTAACATCGCTTCCTCTACAACAGGAAGTGGCGTGTCCTCCGTCACCTTTCCCATCAAGCCTTCTGGTCCCCTTCGCGCTTCGGATGTGGAAATGTCCCTTTAGTACCCTACCACTGAGCTTGGTACCTCAACAGGATGGTGACAGATTTTGCTTTATCTTCGCACGCATCACAACTTCTGACACCAGAAACACAAAAGTGCAATAGCCAATTCTGACTTTGAAACCCCAATTTGTGAACTTAACTATATCATGAAAAGATCATTTGACCCCAATCCTCCTTTGAACCCTAATTAGAATCTCTCACCCTACTTTGAAATCCGGAACCTTGTTTGTTAACTAAAACCTTACCCCAGGCTTTAAAGTTTCCTTTGAAATAGGGCCCGTCCTAATCATCAGATGGGTGATTTAATCGGCTGTTATTCGCTATTTTAAAATCTGTAAAGACACTTGCTGATTTGTGACGCTTTAAAAAAAATTGTTTGTACTCATTTGCACATTACAACCTAAGACAAAGATAATGATGTTCAAACATTCGAAAAAAAAACTGCTCCCCCCCAAAAAAAACTGGCCGATTTTTGCCAATTTTTCTATGTATTAAACAAATACTGAAGGCAAATTTTCTGCCTGGAATTAAATGTATTTACTGTAGTAAGCATTAAGGGACCAAAAAAAAAGAAGATATTCTATTTATTATTTTTGTCTATTATTAAACAGCCGAATAGTCACTTTGAATTTTATTCTGTCGAATATCAGAATTGGCATTGGCCTCAAAAAAATCAGACTATTAAAGCCTAACTACGGTCTGGAATCATCATTTGAAACCCCACCTCTGATTTGAAATTCAAAGCTTGATGTGAAACGATCATTTGAAACCCGAACTCTTGTTTGAAACTCTAGTTGTAGTTTGAAGACGTCATTTGAATCCCTAATCCTACTTTGAAACCAAAACTTTCATCTGAAGCCCTGATGAATGCGTCAAAGCACATTTTTTTGTCCAATCTACAATCACTTGAGTATGCTCATCTGCAGACATTCCTCCTTCAGCGCCACCAGTTCCGTCTTGTATTCCCCGGCCTGGCTATTGTCGGCGTAGACGCACGGCTGCTTCTTGGTTGCCATGGGTGTTTCCAAGGTGACGGAGGCGGCGTTGAGCACGTCGGCCTGCGACGGCGAGGAAGCGGAACCCCTGCAGCATGCTGCCGACAGCAGCGCGGAGAGTGCCCGGCCCACGTCGTGCCTCGCACCCTCGTTGACGAAGCAGTACAAAATGGGGTCGGCCACACAGTTGAGGCTGGTGAGCGCCAGTGAGACGTGGTAGGCGGCGAACAAGCGCTCTTCGGAACTGCAATCGCACGGTTTCTTGAGAAATATCACGCTCCGCACAAGGAGGAGGACATGGTATGGCCCGAAGCAGAAAAACACGATCAGAATCAAACTCAGTGCCAGCCGTTGGATCTTGGCCTTCTCCTGACGCTCAGTGGAGACATTGCAACGCACAGCGATCAGGATGCCGCGGTAGGCCACCAGCATGGCGGTCCACGGAGCCAGGAAGCCTAAGAAGATCCGGTAGAGGTTCATCCCCGCCACCCAATCCTGCATGGGGTACTTCTCGAAGCAGAAAGTGTGGTTGAAACGACCCTGGAAGAGCTCGTCGTGGAAAAGTGGCGCTGAGTTGGCTATGATCTCCATGAGCCACACGGTGGCGCTCACCAGGATGGCTACACAAGGAGGGGGAACAATAAGACAGGTGGTCACTTATCGTGAGTGTCCCTATACATTTGTCCTTTTCACATATATCAGAGTTGGGATCAAAATACGTTTCCAATAATAATAATAACATCACAATGTGAATACTGTACTCTGAGTGGTATCAATACCAATATATTATCCGACCCATATCTGATGGTGGTATACTGTAATATCCACTATATTGTATCATTATATCAATATGCTGTATATTGTGATATGAATATTTTTTCCCAGAGTAGAGGTGGGACACAATATCATGCCACTTTGCCAGCAATAATGCCAATATCATGATATGGCAACTATGAGCTATATCTGATGTCCACGTGTCAATATTCTACTGTACTGTGTTGTAATGGAAATTATATCACAATATATTTTGCGCCACCAATAATGCTAATATACAGTGACTGTGTGGTACATCTGATGTTAGCATATCGATACTGTACCAAGAGAGGTAATGATATTTCAATATTGCTCTACTCTCTTATGATTATATATGTATGTATATGTTGATAGGTTGTCCCGCCCTTAGGCTACATTAGAGATGGAATTCAATATCACTCCACATTTTTCACATATTTTCACCGATACTGTGCTATGGTAGGTAATGCTATCACGATATCAGTTCATTTCACTGTGATATTTTGTGCTGCCCTTCAGTGTACATTATGGATGGGATACAAAATCATGAGAGATGACTACTCCATATCTGATATTGTCATATCAATACAATGATAATGCTAATGTAACGGTAAGCTCACAGTGCAGTGATTATGCCTTGCATCTGACGGTGACATATCAATACAATACGATTTGCAGTAGCATTACAATGATATCCTTATCCTATATCACTGATACACTGTCAACAATAATGATATCACAATGCAGTGAGGGATACTAAATGATACTTTGACAGGAAACAATGTTGTGACATTCCTAAACTGCATGATGGTTTCGCTATTTTGTCCCACCCTGTGTACTCCATTGATAACTACCAAAAGGGACGTACCTGTCTTGACACGTCGCACCTTAACGAACCTGAGCGGGTAGGCGACCGCCAGGTATCGGTCCAGCGAGATGCAGCAGAGGAAGGCGATGCTAACATAGATGTTGGTGTAGAAGATGAAGCCGAAGAGTTTGCAACTCTCCTGGCCGTGGATCCAGTCGTCGCGCTGGAGAAAGTAGTCGATCCATAGCGGCAGTGTGCCGATGTACAGCAGGTCTGCCACGGACAGGTTCATCAGGTACACGCCCAGCTCGTTGTGTTGTCTCACCTCGATGCAGGAGAAGGTGACAACAAATCAAGAACGAAAACGATACAAGGAAGAAAGATGCCACCTTGCACAATAGAATGTTTGGAAAAAAATCCATAGAATGAAATAAACAGTCCCACTCTACCGCTGATTATACAATACACGATAACTAAAATGATGGCAAAGGAAGGAGGAAGAAGGGAGTCACTTTCTGGCGCTGAGAGTCAGCAACCTGTTCCAGCAGCAACTGCAGATGTTTGTTTACATTCAGCCATAAGCTGCTGCGGACAACAATCGTCATCAGCTTGAGACCACCTACGGGCTGCTGGTGCAACAGAAGGCAACCAACAAAGAAGACACAGAGGAGGCGCTGCAGAAGGGTTTCCATGTAACTGACTGAAGTCAAAAGGTAATAACAACTGTTATGAAAAATCCACAACTATTACCGTATTGGCCCGAATATAAGACGGCCCTGATTATAAGACGACCCCCTCTTTTTCAAGACTCAAGTTTAAAAAAAAGACTTTTTGAATACCAAATTATTTTTTATACAGAAAATAATTACAGTACATCTGAAACAAATGATTATAACAATATATTTGAAAGAAAAAACATTATTTTGCCTCATTCAAATCTTAATATCAGAAAATTTAAATATGTAAACTAAAGTGCAATCACATTCGTAAATGAATGGCTTCTGGTTTCTGAAATGTAAATTACATCATAACTTCTCCTCAGCTGCCGGTTAACCTGGTGGATCTTCGACCCACTTTTCTCCAGATTGCCGCTACGTTTCTCCATTTTCTGTTATCTCTTCTATTATTTTCTTCTCTTTTCTTTCTTACTGCTATTTTTTATTTTTCTTCTTCGTGCTACCGCTATTTTTATTTTTATTCTTTGGGACATAACATTCTTAACCGAGTAATGACTATAGAAACTACCTATGAGACATACTGCGTTTTACTTTCTAATGTTTGAGTCTCATGTAAAAAAAAAAAAAAACAATGTAAAAGCATCCGTTGCATACGGTAAGCTTGAAGCACAACAACTGTTAAATGAATACTTCCACAAAAGGCATGGTATACGCAGTAAAAAAAAAAAAAAAAAAAAAAACGGCTATAAAGTTGAAACCATTTGCTGCCCCTTTATCCAAACCACCATGTCAGTTGCTTGTTGTCTGCAATCCTTGCTTGTGTCTTTTTGTTGATGAATCCCTGCTTATTTTGTGCTTACAGCAGCCACTAGTGGACCGACATGCACACTGAGCGCAGCACAAGCGTGTGTTTTCTTGACTTTGTCGATGCTCACCTGCATGTAGGCAGCCCACAAGGCCAAGCAGTTGGTGGGCAGGCCTAGCACCATGACGATGATGTAGAGCGTGGGCTGGAAGAACTGATCCACCTTGCTGTCCACATTACAGAAGGAGATGTTGCACATTGTCCTGAATGTGTTTGCGTGTGTTTTATGCGGCTTAAGTCAGTCTCAGCTCTGCAGCTTCCTGCTCGTCCGCCATTTTAACGATAACATGCCGTCCTCCTCCTCCTCCTGACCGGCCCGAGCCGAGGCGTCCTTCCCGTGACCTGTCATGGCTCCCGATTCCCGTGCAAGGTCCCTGAATTCATCATCATCCGCCACTCCTGCCACACCCCTTGTCAAGGCACCGTGTCCGATTGGAGGAGAAGGAGGGTTGAATGGCGGTGAAATGCAAGCCGCCTTATCGACGCTGGACCAGGCCTCGCGGGGCCTGAGTGGGCCTCATCAATCTTTTACAGATTAGTGATCTTGATGTGTGTGTGTTTGTGCATGTGCGTGTGTGTCGCTGCTGGACGTGTGATGACTTGACACAGCAGCACAGCTTCTTGTGCACACCACCTGTAACACAGACATTGTCAATATGATCAGTTTCTACAATCATTAAAATTTCGACAACAGGGCTGCGAAAATAAATGTTTGTGCTCAAGGGTCACATTTTGATTTTGAAAAATGGGCAAATGGGCCACCATTCGTAGATGAGGTAAATAAAATAAAAACTTGGTGTATGAAAAATAATTAAAATAATTCATTACGATAATAGTCATTCTCATTCCATTTTCTTGTTTATGAATCCTTTGATTGTCATTCAATAGCCAATTATTTTATCAGGTAAATTAAAAGAATGTTAAGTGCATATTTTGCAGCAACACATTTGTACATATACATATATACATTTTATATATATATATATATTTAAATATATATATAGTAATTTAATAATTAAAAAAATTATAATTGACAAAAATTGCACTAAATAAGAACTAATTAAACCACCTTTAAAAATATGTTTTCTAAAGAGCGAAAAGGCATGCATGAAACAAAATGAGACGCAATGCCCAGTATTAAGTCACAAACATACCGTTTAAAAGAACTGTATTTTTTTTAACTCACTTTAAAATATACAACTAATATTATCACGTATTATTTACAACAAAAAAGCAAATTCATTAAAAAAAAAAAAACATCATAGGTTATAATCCAGTTTTAGCTTTTAGCCTAACTGAATAGCTGGGAAGAACTCAGAAGGAAGGAAGGAGGGATCTATCCATTGATATGATGTTTCATTTCGCCAGGACTGATGATGGGAAGGGTCGAAATGAGCTTTGCAATGTCGTGTGTTTATAATGGAGTCGTACATCAGCATGTATGATGTTGTTTGGTAAAACCCGGCAGCGTTTGATCCCATGCCAGAGCTGGTCAAACAACACTCAGTCAACATGGCGTCATGTTTTCGCTAGCACAAAGCTAAACTAACAACTCAGAGGGCTGAAGACTTGTTTTCCATTATTCTTGGTATCATGATTCCAACAACATATTTTGATCTTTGATCACAGATTTGGTCACAGATTTTTATGAAAGTCTGGAATTCATGAAATTATACAACTGAGTAAATCTTTGGTTCGCGGCCTATTTCTGGAAATGTGTCTGTGAGCGAACCCCTCTGAATTTTGCCAGATTGTAACATCACAATGCGAGTAATTAACATCATACCTATAACCACACAGAGTTTCTCAGACACAGACATGATCGGCTAAGATGGACAAAGTTCCAGAGCTTGGCCGTCCAACCACTGTCACTTCAAATCCGAAAGCTAAACAAAATTGCAGTGTTCAGACAGATTAGCGTTAGCCTCTCATAAGAATGGTATAATAATCTTTGGCTAAATTGTTGACATGAGGATGAGGGGTTACATGTTCCATGAAATCACAAATATCACAATGGGAGCAATTAACATCATAACTAGAACCACACAGAGTTTCTCAGCCAACGACATGATCGGCTAAGATGGACAAAGTTCCAGAGCTTGGCCGTCCAACCACTGTCACTTCAAATCCGAAAGCTAAACAGAGTTGCAGTGTTCAGACAGATTAGCGTTAGCCTCTCATAAGAATGGTATAATAATCTTTGGCTAAATTGTTGACATGAGGATGAGGGGTTACATGTTCCATGAAATCACAAATGTAATTGAGTCGCCTCCCTCAATGTCTTTGCCCCAAAAAATCCCCCCAGCTCTTTAACACAAGTGCACAGTAGCATGTCAAGGCAGCTACATTGCTAGCATAACATGTTTATGATGCAGTATTGCCAAAAATGAAATGTTGACAATTTGATGTTTTATGTTTGGGTATTTACAATCAATTAAAAACTACGAACTACATTTTGCGTTATGTCCATGTACGCTCTGGGCTCTGCTTCCGCTCGTAAAATACGTTTAATCTTTTTACATAAAATAACACCTCAAATCATACTTGGCTCTGATAGTACCACTATAATTAATAACATTCAAAAATACAGTAGCATAGTAGACCTTAGTGTTCTTAAAAAAAACATTTCATTCCTAAAAAAAAAATGCATGGACAATATTTTTATGTAACTACATGTTGTTGTACTTTTGTTGTGGAATCGCAAGACTCACACAACAGTGGGGGTGGCCATCTGTTTCTCCCCCCCCACCAAGAGGTCTTCATTGTTGACACGGTCGGTCAACAGAAGAACAATGCCATCAAACAGCCTGAAGTATAGCAGAAAATCTTTCAAGATCGTGTGAATTTTAAAGGCACCAACAGTGCTAGCCTTTCCCATCTTTGATTGCGTCCTCAAACGCAACAGAAAGAAGAAGAAACTGCACAGAGTACACTTGAAACACAACTCAGAGAGGTTCAAGGAGCAATAATGTGCAGGCAGGTGTTCTGTGCCACTTACATAACTAATGGGTCAACTGGATTCCTTAAAAAGACACCACTTGATTATAATACAGTATTATGCAGCCTCCAGTCAGGGTGGTGGCAATGTCTCATGCTTTGCTGCCATCTGCAATCATGGGGTTCTCCACCATTATGCAACATTGGGGCCATGCAGCACTCAACATCTGCTGATCACAAGATCTTGTCTCGGGGCTTGAGCATTACTATTTTGTCGATGTCATTGTGTGGGACAATGTGAGCTTTACTATACCATCCAGGTCCGGCCAGTCATTGGTACAGCTATGCGGATGACACATGGATTAAAATCAGAAACCACACACACACTCACACACGTTTTTTTTTTTTTTTTTTTTTTTTTTTTTTCTCAGACCACCGAGTGGAACACAAATCAGGTGTTATCAGAACACTACACCACAGAGCTGATAATACTCCAAGCAGCTCACATGCCCAAAAAGAAAGCACTTAAAACCTGTGGTTACCCCAGGCGGTCGTTTGTAAAAAGTGGATCTAGTAACAGAAGGCACAAGAGTGATGTGGATGAGAATGAAAAGAGTGATCGACTCGTTCCATATGTATCAGGTCTGAAAGAGTGTGAAGGATTTTTAACCAACGTAACAGTCCAGTACACTTTGAAGGTGGAAACACCTAGACGAAGGCTGGTTCCTTCCATAGACGGGACACCACATACCCAGAATGACAATCTGGTGAGGAATCAGTGAGGAACGCACTGATGTATATATTGGAGAAACCAAAGAACCACTGAGCAGGCACATGTCATGACATAGAAGCCCTGGGACAAAAAATGTACATATTCTGGACAGAGAAGACGGATGCTTGGAAAGAGGAGTAAGGAAAGGCCATCCATGTTAAGAGTGTGTGTATGTGTGTGTGGGGGGGGGGGGCTTACAAGAATGAAGTCTTACTAAAAAATGACTATTGTGGGGAAATTCAGCAAAATGCGAACAAGCAAAAATTGAAGACACCCGTGAGCTCTTTTAAATTGTGAAAAAAAAAAAAACGGCATATGTCGCCACATGACTAATACGTTGGCCACTGGGCTGGCCATCCTGTAAAGGAACTCTAAAAAAGCTTTCAAGGATCAAGCATGTCAGCAATGTACGATCTATAAATAGACATGAGCAGACTCAGGTGCTGAGGTTAGACTTGACTGGAGAGTCAAACAAAGACGGGAAGTCCAGCAGGGTTGCAAGGAAGTGAGACCTGACTGTCTCACTCACTTTTAACACAAAGAACCCGACCTTCATTGGGACCTCGGTGACACAGGTGAACCACACTACATTAGCTAAGCGCTACTTAACCCACAAAAGGAAGTAAACAGAAACCAAAACACAGTCATCGTGTCAAAGGGTGAAACAGCGCCCCCCTCAGGCATCAAACAACATATCAGTAATGGCAAGACCAGACTGTACTTGTATTAGTGAAGAAATGTAAAGTATTGGTATTGTGTCAGCCTTTACTTCACTTGTAAACAATGTAAAATATCAATATTGGTGTTGGAAGCAACAGCTTAGATTTTATTTCAGTATCAGTCAGGAAATGTGAAGTATCGGTATCATATCATCTGCAATACCAGCTTCCTGGTATCAATATTTGTATTGACAATAAAAGCCTTTATTTAAGTTGTACCTGTAACTAATTGTGAAGTATTGGTACTGATACCGGTGATACCAGCCTCTCTTTTACTTGTATCGGTAAGGATTTGTCATTTATTAACATTGGCAAGATGAGCCTTACGGAAATGTAAAGTTTTGGTATCCATATAAAAATGAATATAAATGTACTGATTATGGTATCAGTGATACAAGCCTCTATTTTAGTTGTATTCCTAAGGAAATGTAAACTATCGGTATCAATGTCAATGTCGGTAAATATGCTGGACTCTATTTTATCTGTATCAGTAGCTAAATATAAAGTGGCGGTGTCACATAAAGTGTCTATCCATATCGATACATGTGATACCAGCCTCTGTTTTAATTGTACATGTTATAGAAACCGCAAAGTATCTTTCTCAAGAGTGTGTCGTTGGTACCAGCTTCTTTCTTACGCTTATCGTTCTCAGCAATAACAGCATCATATTTACTTATATCAGTGAGGATTTGAGAAGTATCAGGGTAAATTTCAGTATTGGTGATTGGTAAGGAACAGAAAGAAAGAAAAAATATCAGTGTCAGTATCGGCAATAACAAACTCTACTTTACTTGTACCAATAGGAAAGAAGGGATGTACTTGAATGAAGATAAATAACAAACATCTGCAGCCAATCGGAGCAAAGCAAACGGTCAGCTGACTTCACGCGTCAGGTACTTCGCATAGGAGTCACAAATGTTTGCAGCAAACTCCATCGTGTTTCAGTTTTAGGATTTAATTGTGTTACCATGGGTGGATAAGTCTATACTGAGAGGTACGTGCATGTCAACACCCACCACCGCCACCACCATCTTGCCTTATCATGTTAATTCTCAACAATAACACCATTTAGAAGCAACTGTGCGGTAATAATGTGCGGATATTCTCCACGTGTGTGTATGACAAAAGCATGTTTAAATAAAGATTCTGAGAAAACACACACATACACACACTCCTTTCTTTCCTTCCTTCTTTCCTGTTGGCTCACATAAAACCCTGAAAAGGCATTTGTGGAATTTCAGGTGCGGTGCCAGACTGAGAATGAAAACATAATGACATCAGTAAAGTTTTTGAAGGTGTCACTTCCTGTGTGGAAGTCCAAACTCTGGGCAGAAAGTCTGTGGCCAAATGAATAATCAAAATATCAGGAAGAGTTGTCAGGATGATGTAGTACAATTGCTGGCTTTATTAATCTCCTGACAAACAGGCCCGAAAATTCACCAATGTTTACAAAAACTTGCATTCCGGTGAAACTTTGTGGGGGTTTTTCAGAGGTCCCCAACACAACCGTCTAAAACTCACTCAAGTCGTTCTCACTGGGTAGCGGCCTTTGAAAGTTAGAGAAAATCATCTCCTGACACCTGTTTCTCCAATTAACATAAAATTGGTTGTACAAAAGAGGATGAACGTCGTAAAGTCTCAAGACCCTCTTCCTGAAATTGACCAGGAATCCCGCCGGTTTGTTTTGAAGCAGCAATTTTGAGTGAATTCCCATTCCTGTGGAAAGTTCCGAAAAATTAAGCCCCGCCACCAGTCTATAGACACAAAACTGGATGCAATTGAGTTGCGTAATACAAAAAAAGCCTCAAGTACCCATGCCTGAAATGTAACAGGAAGTCGGCCATTTTGATTTAAAGCACTGACTTTACAATGCATGGTAAAATTTGTATGGCACAAGTTTTTATGGGTCAAACTTAAAAAGAAAAAAAACGAATATCTCAAAATCTAAATCAGTAACAAAAATACATTTAGGGACACACAAAGCCATCCCTGATCAAAATTTTCTGTTGTCCAGTGTCATCTCGTATTGAATGTTAGCTCTGTGGTGTAGTGTTCTGATAACACCTGTCATTCAAAATAGTACATTAAAGAAGTACCCAGTTAGTGCAACCTGCACGAACGTGCAGGTTGCAAATAGCGGGCAATCATTTCACACACAAGTGGAAAACCCGTTACATATCTCGCAAGCCTGAAAATGAACGACTTTAATAAATATCCACCTTTTGCTTCATTATCTCATCTCACTGTGATCAGATAACCGTGTGCGTGTGTGTGTGTGTGTGTGTGTGTGTGTGTGTGTGTGTGTGTGTGTGTGTGTGTGTGTGTGTGTGTGTGCGTCAGCAAGAGAGATGATGTATGATATCTAGAGGGTCATTTCATTTCGCTTGTAGCATCTGATTTGTTGGCTGAACAAGAGCAGCCAGCTTCCTAATAAACAGCAGACACACCCACTAAGGCACACACACACACACACACACACACACACACACACACACACACACACACACACACACACACACGCACACACGCACTCACGCACTCACGCTTGCAAGTACAAGACAACAAACATGAGCGGCGTCTGGCAAAAAGCCGCACCTCAAACAAAGGACGTGAACCTGAATGGAAGGTTACACAATGTTTTGATGCTCAACATGAGGCGAAACTTGAGCCTTTTGACCACAAAAATATCACGTGAGAGAGACCACGAGAAGACCCCAACAAGGGCAAGTCAATTTTGGTGGGCATCAGGCTAACAATACTTTTCTAGTCTAATCCCCTCTACCCTGCGTTGTACTTGTGTTACAATGATATGATAGAATGTGGTACAATAGTGTTGTGCTTTTTGTGTGCGTGTCAATGTGCTTCCTCTCTCACTTCCTGCGTTCTGTACTTTTGTCTGATTGGTCGCTTTTGTTGTGGTTGTGCATGATGACAGACGTGGTCATGTTTTTCCTCTTTGCATTCCCGTTGCAGTGCAAGACCTCACTCATTATTGATGCAATCTGATTTACTGCTAGCCGCTTAATTATGCCACGTAGTCTCGTTCGTAGACAAAAATGAAAGAAGAAAGCAGCACTAAAGAGGCCCTCTTACACCTTTTTCATGGCAAATACTCAAAATGATCATCAGATCATGTGGTGTGAAGGAAAAAAAAGCTGTTTGGGCAGATTAAATTGTACGAGCAATGGAATTAGCCCAAAATGGCTGTTTCTAATCAAAATGTGGCCACTTCCTGTTGAAATCCTCGCATTGATCCCTGACACTTTTTCTTGTGTCCTCTTGCTAGAAACATGTCCAACCAATTTCACGGTGGTACTGGTCTGAGGGACCGATTTTTCAAACTTTTCAAGTGACGCTACAGGGTGAGCTTTGGGCGAGTCCTTTTTTTTTTTTCTTTCATTTTCACCAGAATTTGACCTTCCTTACACATAAAAAAAATAAGATCAACTTCTGACCTTTTAAAAATATAATAATGAAACAAAACAAACAATATATATACTGTATATATATATAAAATTCAAATATTTTTGTATAGCAGGGTTTGGGGAATGAATCAAGACTCTGGTTGCCAGTTGGTCATCCGGGTCTAGTATAAGTGCTTCAGATTTGGTGGCAATCAGACAAAATCTCTCGTTGGAGTTTGTCAAGGACCCTATAATGGCCTGTTCTAAGCAAAATGGCAGTCTTTCTTTTATCTTTTCAGGCTTGGCTTCTTGAGACATTTTTGTGGGTCTAGTCATCATGAACATCTCGCTTTGATTGACAAATTGTCCCCCCCATGAGAAAAAAAATCATATGCTGGCATATTACCAGTTTGGTGTTGGAAGGCAAGTCATCCACCTTGCAAACAACTATGCTTCGCCCACTCACAAAGACTTGCCAAGACAAAGTTTGTCTTGACAAAGTTTGTCTTGGCAAGTCTTTCCCGGGAAGCGGTCAAAATTACCCTATAATGGTGGCTTCGAAACAAAATGTTCCATTTCGGGCTTGGGACCTTGAAACTTTTTGAGGCATCTAATCATGAGAGGCAGGACAACCAAATTCTCATGTTGATAGAGGGGGGCAGAATTTTCCATGGCTGAGAAAGGTTTCCTGTGGGATGCCAAGAACGAAAATATCCAATACTTTTAATTCGAGTCAAACTTCTTGATAAGATTTAAATGTAAGCTCTTAACATGATTGACAGCAAACAATTTGCGTTTCCGAGCATCTCCGTTAGCTGAATACATTTGTACCCGCTATAAATACATCCCATTAAAATAATTTGTTTTGTTTCTTTCAGAGGCTTATTAAAGTTTCATTGACTCATCATTGATGCTTTTCAAACAGCAGAAGAAAAGACATCAGCAGTCAGGAATTTCCCCATGCTGGATTTCCCGCATCACGGGACCCATTTAGGCTTGATTACTAATTTTTATCGTTCCACAACTGTGCAGTTGCGTAACTAGAGGTCAGAGGTTCTTGAAATAATTCATCGAATTCAATGAGAGTTGACATTTAAAGACCACCCACGTCTCCTCGACTTCAACGCAAACCGTTAACCTCTCGTCTCTTGCAATTAGTAAGACGTCGAGTTGATGTCATATCGCCGTGGCAACAAAGCACTCCAGCCACCAGCTCGATTTTATTGACGTACAGCCGTGTGAAAGAGGAGAAATATTGCCGTTAAAAGCGAGTTGACACAATTGGACATGAAAGAGACAACATTAACCCTTTCGTGTGCCCTGTAACCTGATAACATGATAAGCTGTCCACTGTAGTAACCGCTGTCACTGAAAGGGTTGAAAGGGAGTCGCAGCTTTCCTCCAACAGGACGTCAAAGGGGCAGTACATGAAGTAACGGCTACTTTTTAACGGGAAATAACGACTTGGAATAGCTCTTGAAAAGGAAGTGACAACTCTTGTCGACCTGGAAGTAAGGACTCTGCTCAAACAGTGAGGCCTCAACTTAAGTCTCTTATTTGCTACGTTGCTAGCTCCTCGCTCCTCAAAAACAGTGACGCGACCGGCGGAATTGTTCCCACGCCGCCATGAGGAGCCTTGTTTTAAATATCCATCGAGGAGCTTCCCATAGGCTAGCTTAAATCGAAGGGATGTTTGATGCATACACTCGAGAAGTCTTTCAGCTCCTCGTCGGTGACTTTGGAAAATAGGCGTGAACCAGCTGGATGCAGGATTTCAAAAGAAAGAGTTAAACTATGGGCTCGTCTTATTTGTCTGATTGCAGGTTTCTAGGTCTTCGCTGCTTTGTTTAGATGCTAGCGCCTCCCCCCAGAAATTCCGTCCAGGAAGGAGGAGATTGACTGAGGAGCAAGGCGGGAGGAGGTAGAAATGCTTTAGGGAAATGAGATTCGTTTTAATGGCTGCAGCTGGATGCAGGATTTCAAAAGAAAGAGTTAAACTATGGGCTCGTCTTATTTGTCTGATTGCAGGTTTCTAGGTCTTCGCTGCTTTGTTTAGATGCTAGCGCCTCCCCCCCCAGAAATTCCATCCAGGAGGGAGGAGATTGACAGAGGAGTAAGGCGGGAGGAGGTAGAAATGTTTTAGGGAAATGAGATTCGTTTTAATGGCTGTTTTTTGTTTTTGTTTTGTTTTTTTTTTAACCTCATCCATTTGCGAAATCACACATGGGCATTGAGGGCCAGATTTTCCTTCTCATGCCTTTCAGGGGTGTCAAACTCATTTTTGTCGTGGGCCACATTTTAATTGCCGTTTCCCTTGGAGCGCCGTTATGACTGAAACCAAATTAAAAAAAAAGTCAATAATAACGGTTTAATCAACTATTGTTTTAAGTTACTGTCATGAGGGGTTTGGTTACAATAAAATGTTTACAGCATGTCTCTTATTTATTACATAGGAGAATTTTTAATTTTGGTCGATATTTTAGCAAGCATCGTAGAAGTTGACATGTTTGATTTGCTTTCGCGGGGCACATAAAATGATGTGGTGGGCCAGATCTGGCCCCCGGGTCTTGAGTTTGACACCTGTGCCTTTGATGCTCACTGAGCTGAACTCTCATGTGACATCACGTGTGATGATGCACCAAAGTCCAACTTTTCTAGAGATTTTCCACCATACTTGACACTATTTTGAATACAAAACGATTTGATGGAGGAGAGGAAACAAGTACGTCCTGGTGACTTCCTGTCCAGGCGTCATGGAGATGGAGTCATTATGCAATAGTAAATAGTTGGTGCTGCTTTTATCTAATCACCAATGAGAGACGTGACGTAATCACATCTGGCTGATAGTCTTCCCTTCCCATGACATCCTCTGGCGTTTATCTTCATGTTCCATGCAAGAACTGGGGCCTTAGAAAAGGTGGAGAGAATTTTGAACGGTCGCGAAATGAAAGAGGCCCCTAACATGTCAGGAAAAGCTTCCTAAAACATAACTTTGAAATGATTTTATCTTACTCTCATTTTTAGATCACAAAATTGCTGGCATTTGAACACCGTCTCTCTTCTCATCATTTCTTTTTCCTAGCTGTGAGGCTTGTTTGTCTCTTCTCGAGCATTCCAGTCACAAGTCGCTGGTGGATGGAGCAAAAAAAAAAAAAAAAATCTCGCATGTGGACCGCAGACGTCTGTCCGGCTTGGAGGTCGCAGCTCCAATTTCACAAAGCATCCTTCCTGCCGAGTGGAGATGTTTCTTCCTCACGTTTGATTTGCTCACATTTTCAAGTTCTCGACAATGTATATTGGCGTCTGGATTATTTTGCCTTTTTCCTAAAACAAATTAAAATTTGTTTATGTTTTTATTCCACTTTTATGCCATATTATATTGTGATGTTTTCAACTTATTCGCTAAAAACAAACCCATAAAAAGTATATAAAATGACATGAGTTATTTCCGCGGCCCTCCGTACTCAAGAGCAGCGCTGTAATGTTTGACATCGATTTGGTCCAAGGATGAATCAACACTAATGACGGAAAAGCCAGCCAATGAGGTGAGACTTCCAAAACCAGGTCTCAACAGGAACAGTAATACATGCTGACTCCAGTGCCAACTTTACATTCTTACGACAGAGTTTGAATGTGGTCATTAGCTTTGTTTTGTATTTCTTCCTATCAATTAAGCGGAGGAAGAAGTCAATGGCGACGGTGCTAACTTGAGGACAAAGACAAAGCAGAGAAGATTGGGGGGGGGGTGGTGGAGCAAACAGGAATTCTGGAGGAGGAACTGAGCAAGCATTGTTGATTGTTGGGAACGTCGGGAAACATTTGGGATTGTCAGACAAACGCGCGCTTGGCGTTGTCTTCTGCTCGACTTGCTGGACGACATCATGCGAATGATATTTAATATGCCATCTGTAAAGGGTTACAAATGTGGCAGGCGGTAGGAAACAAAATAAAAAAGGATGGTTAAAAAGAAGCAGAAATGTCAGGAATGAAGGATGCTATTAAAAGGGGGGGTGGGGACGTCAGCGACCAAGCGACTATTTCATTGTACGAGCAGCATCTGACAAGTTTCACACCGGCGTTGCAGCGAGCAAGCCAATCGATGGGTGGCTTTGCAAAGTGTCGTCCAGTTTGCAGTCCGGCTTGTTTGTATTCATAGGTGGCGGCCTGTGGCGCTGGCAGCAAACTCTTTTTGTGATTGTTGTGTGGACAAGTTTTCGTTTCAACACACACACAAGAGGTCCAGATGAGGAAGATTTGTGTCTTAAAGTGACAAGACTAATCCGAGACTCAACACAGAACTGGTTTGTGTGCCACAAGTGCATTCATTACAATAATTAAAAACCCATTTGCCTCCATTAAACATTAGGATCCTTGTCAAATGGGCTTGCTTGCCGTCTCCGCGTATGTTTGAAACACAATTTTAAAAAAGGAGAAAATATATATCGTATAGTGCTGTTATTATTATAAGATAAGAAATCCTTTATTGGTCTCACAATGGAGAAATTCCAATTTACAGCAGCAAAGTTATGAAAGAGAAAGTAGAAGAACAAAATATAGGAGCTGCTGTAAAGGCAGCCACTTTCGCAACGCCATCTTGAAGTAAATAAAAAACAAACAAAATAACAAAATATATTATTTAAAGCAGAGTACATGGCAATCGAATAGGACCAATATGGGCATGAGAAAGCTAAAGTGCACATTAAAGAATAGCAATATGTAAACAGATGTGAATGGGAATAACAGCAAATTAGCCGGTGGCATCATTTAGAAGGCCGGATGAGTGGAAGGATGAATAGACAAATAAACAGAGTTTGTACTACTCACGTTGACTCTTTTGTCCACCTCTGAAAAAAGAAGCAAATGGAAAAAAAAGCAAGCTGCAAAAATCCAACAGAGGTAAAGGGGGGGGGGGGGAGTCCAACTATTCACCGTGGGTAAAAGTGAAAAGAATGGAAGAGTAACACGCACAACAGGCAACGTGAGCCGAGCGGTGACCGCCTGCAGACTGACGCGAAAGAGAAACGGGGAGGGAGAGAAAGAGGGAGGGGGGGGTGATGAGGGTGAGAATGAGTGAATGAGGGAGGAGGCGTAAAACAGCTGCCACACGACATTACTTCCTGTTAAGAGCCCGGCCTGCATGTGCAACCTTCTTTACATTCGACACATGCTATACACGTGGACACACACTCACACTTAAACTACCCACACACCCATACACACAAAAAACACATATACACTTGCACACACAGACACGCACACATGGACGCATGCATGTACACTCACACGCTCAAACCGAAAAAAGACAAGCACACACACATCCAAACCTACATCCAAAACCACACGCATTCTCACATGATCATGAACAACCACACACACACAATACTCACGCACACGTTTGCATGCACATACACTTGCACGCTCAGACACACACGCAGACAGACAGTCTGATGTGCACACATGAAGTCACAGACAACACGCACACGCACACATCTACTGATGGTGAAGACATAAACAATCAAATGAAAACGATGTGCAGGAATGTGAAGAAGTGGTTTCACGTTCAACGAGTTCTTCTTTGCCGTTGCGTTCAACTGGTCCACACATGACGACACCTTTGCTTTTCACACAAAACGTGACACCATTGTAACCGTGGGCACTCACAGAAACGCAGCCCGACTAGTCCTTGAACGTGGCTTCTCACGCGGCGGTTCTGCTCAGTAGCCACATCAGAAGTCCTACAGGCGATCCGGCATTTAACCGACTTTTGCTTTTCGCATGGGACAGGATGTCAGCGTCAACGTGTGCAATTTCACAGAGACCCATGGGAAGAGTGAGGTTTTTTTGGAGGCTGGACGCAAACAATTGCATGCACAGCGAGATGTTTAAACCCCATTCTGCACACTCGTAGGACACTTTTGGCATACTAGGAGGATGATGATTGAGGTGTGACTGTGAGTGTGAATGGTTGTTTGTCTACATGTGCCCCGAGACTGGCTGGCAACGAGTTCAGGGTGTACGGCACCTACTGTGTGAGTATGGCCGGGTTAGGCTCCAGCACACCCCTTGTGAGGATAAAGCAGTTCAGAAAATGTATGTATGGATGTATACATATACACACACACACACACACACACACACACACACACACACACACACACACACAGAGACAGAGAGAGAGAGAGAGAGAGAGAGAGAGACTGTATACTGTATCCACATAAAGCCTACAACGGACTGAATTGAATTGTCCCCCCACCTTTTCTTTGTTTTTACTAATTCATTGAGGTGTCAATTTGAATTTGATTAGTTTTTCAGCAAACAGAGTAAAGTAAAACACATGCACCTATGATGTGTGTGAGTGCATGTGTGTGTAAAATCCAACTAAATTAAATGTTCCGGAATGCTTGCTGTTCCCATGAGCTATTCATTCACGTCAACAAAGAGCAAACAAAAATATTGGGACACTTACAGGATTTTTTTTTTTTTTAAAGCATCCAATTGTCCATAGGCAAGGGACCTCAGAGAGCTGAGAAAATTCTGAAGCATTACGTAATTACTAACCCTTTGGCTTGACAGCTAGTTTTATCACCTTTGATTTTTAATTGAGGTACATTCAAGAAAAAAAATAACCACAAACCACTAATACGAAGTGTTATAATAACACACCATTACAAATAAATCATGCTACCAACGTAGCAATTGTGGCTAACGTCGGCTTGTTTCTAGTGCTAACGCAAGCTTAGCATTGCTCGTGGTGCTCTTTTGTTAAACATTCTCTGATTATTCATTCAGGACTACGCACTTCCATTATCACGTGCCATTATGAACGGCCACATTTGAACATCATGCTTGTGCACATAAGTGAAGGGCATTATGTTGGTCAAAGATAGGCTAATTGAGCCGGCAATCCAATCTTGATAGCAGTTTCAACCGTGTACATTAGTATACTCACCCATTTAACGTGTCAATACTGTATAGGCTCTGTCCCCCTCAAGTGTTGCATACAGTAACTGCAATCTCAGAATTGTCATTCATTGGCACTTCAAGTTCAGAATTAAGTTTTTCCTTCATTTGCAGCTAGCTAAATTGCACTTGGTATACTTAATTTAATACTAATAAAATGTAATCATTTATGCTTCTGTATTCTTTTATATACGGTGAGTAACAATAACAACATGGATTTACAAAGGAGTAAAAATGTCCAAAGGAGGCAGCATTGCATGTATTAGGAGCAGGGAAAATATGTAAATACCTCTATCAATAATTATTTTTTAGTTTTAACTATATTGATGATGAGAAGGCAAAAAAGGAGGACCAAATGTCATAATTGGGTAAAAACTTTATTAGCAAATAAGAAGGCCAAACAAACACAGTTAAGCTGCCTGTCAATCACTACATGTGACACGCCCACATCAGACATATCCTATTAATTATATATTACACGTTTCGATATTAAAATAGCACGGCCACTCAGACGCACTGCATTACACGTTATTTATCCATATAATTTGTATATAGTGCATATATTAAATCTACTGACCACTTTAGAAGCAACTCTCATGCACTTGTTGCATTGCAGCACCACCTGGTGCACATTTTGCACTGAAATGAACAGCATGACAGCAGGTCATGACATCGGGACAATCATGATTGGACCTGAGGGAGGAGGGGGAGAAGGAATGAGAAGAGGTGGCGCAAGAGGAAGAAAAGAAGGTGGTGCAGGAGAAAAGGAGGAAAAGCTGCAGCTGGTCCTCCTCTCCTCAACCACTTTGTCCTTCTTCACCTCTGGTTTCGATGCTCATCCTCCCCCTTCACCTTCTCTTCCTCCGCCTTCCCGTCTTTCACCTCCACCTCTTGCTTTTTTTCCTCCTCTTCAGCTTCTTATCCTTCTCCATGGAGGAGGAGGAGATGGAAAATGGGAAGATGGAGGAGGAGGAGGAGAAAGACAAGCACAAAGAGGAGGAAAGGAAAAAGCACATCTCCAAGGAGCCGAGGGACAAAGCAGCCGGGCCATTCTTAAAGGGATATGACACCGTTTTGGTTGTTTACATTCACAATTTTGTGCATGTCTGTGTGTATGTGTGACATCTGTGAGGTCAAGTTTTCTACACAGCATTAGCATCTTCTATGTTCTAAATGGAGCGCAGTACAGCCAGCAATCGCATAACTTCATCTCACAGTGCCAACGAAACAAAGTCCACGTTCGGATCTTAAATTTAAGAGTAAATATCATCCAGGCACAGTTAGTCTGCTAATGCAATTTTTTTTTTTTTGGGGGGGGGGTGTTACATTTCACATCCTGCAAGTTTTTTAAACACTAAACACAAGTTAATGTACCACAGTAAACATTCATTTCATCCAGCGTATGCGTGTGTTAACGTGTAGGCACGCAAGGAAAGAAAGGGGTGCTGCCCCCGAGTGGAAAGGAGGCCACAGAGCAGGCATTACCTAAGCGACCAGCCACTGCAGGATGCTGGCGTCCTTTCCGCCGGTGGAGATGAGGCGGCTGTCGTCATGCAGGAATGCAACGCTGGTCACGTGACTGCTGTGGCCGCCATACTCGTGGCCCGGCGCCTGGAAGACACCATTTTTAGCAAGTGTTCAAAGGTTAGCTTAGCACTCGGCAAAAGTTGAACGCAGGCAACTGGTCTCTTCGAGGTGGACGTTTGAAGCAGTGTCCCTTCTTTTTGTGATGCAAATTAACTGCTGCACCGAACTTGGAGAAAATGCTCTCCTTTGTTGTGCCAGGGGTAGCTTGGTCGCTCCAATGCAGCAGTCAGTGTTCACTATGTTGTTCAGTATCCAGAACTCACTTACCTGCTGTTTTAGGTGGATTTTGCAGCTTTACACATAAATAGAAATACTATATAGTATTGGTAACATGGTTGAAATGAAAGTTTCAAGTGCATAGTTGGAGTACAACTAAAATTTCAAGGTGAAGAAAAATTTTGAATTAAAGCTGAAACATTGTCAACAACCTCCCACCCCCAAAAAAAGAGACTGCCATAGTTCAACTTTCACAAGCTACTACGACCTGGAAGATTGGGCATCGACACGTTAGCGTAGCAAGGTAGCACAGAAAAGGACAGGGAGGGAGGCAACTGACCCTGGGCTGGGAGCACGGGTACGACAGCAAGTGCACTTTGCCAAAGTCATCGGCTGACGCCAGAAGGGAGTCGGCGTGTGACCGGCACACGCCGTTGATGTCTGTGCCATCCGCGCCGTCTGGCCAAATACCTGAAAAACACAATATGAAAAAGTGTTGGCATAAGACTCAGGCCTACAGCAACACCAAAAACTTGGCTGTGTTGAAATACTTCCCTTTTCGTTCTGCTTTCAAATTTACAGTCTCAAACTAAATAAGTGTGCCGCTACCTGGTGGTCAACAGTGGTATTACACCAAGATCTAAATATTGAGACTAAAGGTATAAACTGTGCAAAAAAACCTCCAGGACTGCAAACCTGGAACCCGCGATGGACTGGGGTTAACTGAAGATCGATAATTGTGAACACAACATGGCCTAACTTACCAAAGGTAGTGAAGCTCAGCGTGCAGGTGGACGTGGCCCACGTGAGGTTTCGCACGGCGTCCATGTTGGTCACGTGTTTGCCAGTGGGCGCCTCCCCTGGAGCACGCAACACCTTTAGTCTGTATTTATGTACGCACAAATACACATGCACACAGGAAGTGGAAGAGACCACTCACAGAATAGGATCTCATAGTCTCCTGAGTTGGTGACCAGGTAGCGGCTGTCACTGGACCAGTCCACATGCGTCACAAAGCTGGAGTGACCCTGAGGAAGACATTCATCGACACAAATCACAACTATAATCATAAGTAATGAAATAAATGACCTTAGAAATTCCCTTTTCTCCCTGGAATTCACACAAAACGGCTTCTTTGAATGGAAGACTTCAGTTAAATTTTAGATTTGTCCTTGAAACTTTCCTGTGCATCCTCTCATGACAGACATGTCTCCCATTTAATTGGCTATCAGTGAAATTTGTGTCTCTACGTTTTTCCAATTTTTGAGGGCGCAACAAAAGGGATTTCCTCAAAATGGCTCCTTCAAACCCAAATGGCTAACTTCCTGTTCCATTTCGGGCATGGGTCCTGGAGACTTTTTCATGCCTTCCGTTTCAACAGATATCCAACGAGTCTCATTTCAATCGGTGAAGATTGTGTCGGGGGCTCATTTTTCTAACTATTTGAGATGTTATCATCAATGCTGACTTCATGCTCCGCCCAAATGGTGGTCTTGTACAACACAGAAAAGGCTCCATTATTTGGCATCAGTCAAGAATGCATGCTTGTGATTCGGGCTCATTTGGACTAAATTTCTATATGGCGTTTATCAAAATACAAGCTTAAAATGGTAACTTCGAACAAAATGGCTGATACTCTGGTTAATTATGGCCATGGGTCCTTGAGACTCATTTGCGCATCCTGTTATCGGAGACATACATGTCCACCCAATTTTGTATCGATTCGTCCAAATGGTGACGGGGACAGAATTTGTGCCTCTATGACAGGAAAAAAGGTAATTAGGAATTACAATTTTTACAAAACTATTTCCTGCTCATATGATGTATGTACTTGTTGCAAGACAGAATTCATTGCGGTAAGACCGTTAAAAAAAAAGAGAATTTTGACAAAAGTATTGACAGGTCAGATGACGTATTTTCTACTTGTTGCTAGGAAAAATTTTGTGCCTGTAAGACTGCAAAAAAATGCTAATTACAATTTTGACAGAATTATTTCTCATCACATGACATCTTTACTACTTGTTTTGCAAGGGCAAAATTTATTCCTGTAATATTGGTAAAAAGCTAATTACAATAATCAGAAAATGTTTGCTACTGTGGAAAGCAGAATATCAAATTCCACACCTATTTTTTAATACATGCATTACTGTGAGATATTTTCTCACGTGTTTTCTACTAATTTTGTGTCTAATAAGCCAAGTAGAAAAAACTAAGAGAGAGGAAAAAAGTATTTCCTTATCACATGACGTGTTTGCTCATTGTTGCTATAAGGCAGATTTTTTCATTTTTAATACTCACAGTACATTTTCCCATGCGGTTGTACTTGCGTCCGTTCTCCGTCACACCATAGATGTAAACGAAGTTGTCGTGGGAAGACACCGCCAGGAAGTTGCCGTCTGACACCCACACATACATTGTGGTTAGTGCTGAGGTTAGCATCAAATGCTAACATACTGAAGGCTTTGTTGGTGTTTAACCTGGAGAATATTTGACGTTGGAGATGATCTCATTGCCGTCTGTGTGCACAGAAACAAGGTCACGGGTGTCTGTGTCCAACACTAACCATCTGAAATGCACACACAAACACATTAAGGAGACACACAAAAACAGCCACAATAAAAAACAAATGCTGACATATAACTAAAAACGCAAAACAACAAGAAGCAAATAAGCACAGAAACACACAGATGAACACAAAAAAAAAAAAAAAAACACAGAGATACATAGACAGGCAAAGGAAAACACAAACGTACAAGAAAAAAAGAACACACACATGAAAAAAAGAACATTCAGTAACGGACACACACAAAAATAGACATCGAATAAACAGAAACACAAAAACCCAATAAAATCAGAAGCACGAACGCACGCGCGCGCGCGCACACACACACACACACACACACACACACTCACACAAAGTGTGCACATGAGAACAACTTCCATTCTTCCACTACTAATAAGAAAACAATTCCAACTCAATATTAAGTTTGCATACCTTCCAGTCATGGTGCCGACCGCCAGAACTTCTCCGTTTGGATGAAAACTTGCACATCTTCCAGGATCCTGTGAGCAGCAAACAACAATTATTCTAACTAGTACTTTGAAACATTGAGGAGACATTTTTAACACTCTTTTAATGGTATAAACTTTTTTTTAATGACCTCGATGCTCTTGGTCCAGATGGGCTGGTGAGAGTTTGTATCCCACAGGTGAACTTGTTTATCCTGACAGCAGGTGACAAACTGATCTAGATGCGAATGCACAGCCAGACCCCAAAGCTCATCCGTGTGACCCTGTTCGCAGACCACACAACATTTAGCAAGACAGAAACACAAGTAATGTAAATACATACCCAAGTCAGCAATTCAGTAAATAAAGCCAATCTTGGGGCTAGATCTAACTGTCAATTTGGCATGTTAGCTGCTAGCATTTTAGCCAAATGTGCACTTTAGCCTATAGCATGTTAGACAAACAGTCAGTTTAGCATGTTAGCCGTCGAATAGTCAGTTTAATTTAGAGGGTCAGCTGCTATCATGCTAGCAAAATTAGCTTTTTTGAATTCAGCATGTTTGTCACCATTTTATCCAGATGTGCAGCTTAGCATGTGTGCATATTCTATTGTCATGGTGTTCAGGATGGTTTTACCTGTACAATGGGTGTCAGCGTGTCAGGGAAGGCTGCTTTGAGGATGGCATTCTTGGTGGTTCCGATGAAGAGTTCATCCCCCTTGCCTTCTGCAATTGCCCGAACCGGACCAAACGTGTCACCCACCTGACAAGACACACACAGAGTTGATTCACCCAAAATATAATATTGTGAAACCTGGCTATAACATGGATCAAGGTTCACGCGACGCTATATAGAATGAATCCAGCAATTAAAAAGTGGCTTTGATTGTAATCCTAAACTCATGCTGACCTCCATGTCCCCCTGCTTGCAGTATTCACGGTCCCACAGGGCCAACTTGCGGTCCTTCCCTCCGCCAGACACCATGGTGCCGTCTTTTAAGACACAGATGGAGAAGATGCCACCCTCATGGGCCCGTGGCAATACCTGGCTGATGCGATTCCCACCTGTTTGTTCAACACAACGTGACTGATTACACCTTGCCCATGAAAGTACACTTTTTGCTGTGTGAATAAATAATGTGATGTACCTTTGGCCCAAACGTAGATGTTTCCACTGGAGTCGCCAGTGATGGCGTCTCCGTTCTCGGCAAACGCCACACACAACACATACTTCGGTTTCTCATGTTTCTACAGTGAAAAACAAATATTTTACATTTACATACATACATACTTACATATGGATTCACTTATTATTCAGGCTGACCATAGCTAAAATGAGAGAAAATGCATGTGATCGAACACATGAAGAGTACCACAAGGCTCAGTGCCGAACCCACATTTGACTTTCAGGTCATAAATTAGAAGATCGGTACATTAAACGACTTGCGATATGGCATATGGCTCAAGCAACAAAAGCATTAATCATCATGAAAGATGAAAAAAATGCTGCAAAAAAATTGTATGTAAAAAATACTGTAATAATGGAAGTGAGACCTGCACAGTACCTTAAGGCTCAATGCTGAATCCATTTATTTTCTTGCTACACTTTTGGAAATTGTTTTTTTTTTTTTTTTTGTTTGTTTTTGCAACCTTACATCAGTGAAACCATACAAAACATGAGTGATGTGTGACACAAAAATTGATACATGGAGTACCTCAGGGCTCAATACTAATCCCACTACAACTATTCTCCATGCAACACGTTTTTGACATTTCACTTCTGTTTTAAAAAACATAGCATGTCCAAGATTATTGCCAAAAAACACATACTTTGCTGCAACAAACCAAAAGTGATGTTGTTGTAGTGGTTACCTCAAAGAGTCCTTGTCTCTTGGCTAGTGTGCTTCCCTCCAGGCTCCAGAAGTTAATGTGTGACTTTCCGCAGGTGACAATCAGGTTTGCGTCCATCGGGTGGAACACGGCTGCCAGTACTGAGTCATTAGAGCACTGCAAAAATGCCAGGGCGCATTTAGCATTCCGAAAAAACACCATCCAGATGGACTTCAGACACTAACCTTGACATCAGCCAGTTGCTTCTCCTTCTGCCAGTTCCACACAGACAGGATGTGGTCGTTGGCATCGTCAACAGCACACAGGAAGCTGCCGCCATTCTACAGGGTCAAAATCACACTTCAGAACTTTGAAACAAAGGTAAGTTGAACACTATGTGGTGCTACTCACCGACTTGGAGAAGGACAAGCAGGTGACGGCTCTGTCAAACACGCCAAACCCCAGCATATGAAGAGTGTTCAGGCTCACAGAATCCCACACGCGGATGTGAGGCGCTAGAAGCTGAACACCAACACGTGGACCGTGTCAAATGTTATTTGAGTCTGTGCTGTAGGCAGCTAAAAATGGATTGACGCAATTTGGACACTCCGAAAATAATCAAAATCTCAAATCATTTGGAACCAGAATCGAAACAAGGAACCGGAATCGTTCAAATTCAAATGCCCAACCCTCCTCGTCGCTGCATTTTCTTCTCGGTCATTTGTACCCCTGGTAGTGACTCCTCCAATTCCAATAAATGCCATGCCATAATGCTAGAGAATGACATTTAATACGGCCATTGGCAATGCGTTTCACACTACAGTCTAGGATGCATAGAAAAGTACAGGTAGATAAAAACAGTGGTGCTAGTTCTTACACACACACAAAAAAAAAAACCCATCTCGCATGCTAGCATGAAATTAATTTTAGCATGTTCGCCTGTTTGTGTGCACTTGTGTTAACTACCTTTCCATCTTTGGTATTTCCCGCCACTTGTCCTGTTGCTATGGTTACCATGTCAGGATGCACACTCAAGCTGGAAAGACAAAGGTTTTCATGTTAGCCTACTGTGTGTGTTTAGAATCAAGCATGTCAAATGTGTTTTATTATCACTTAATGTTTTCAGATATGCAACTGTGTAGTTCAACCTATAGCAGGCTGAACATGCAGTATATCATGTTAGCCTCGAGTATGTTCATTCAACATGTGGCTTACACTCTGGTATGTTAGCCAATACAGTATATGCATTTTATCATCTAAAGGTCTTTATGTTACATGTGTAGCTTCTGGCTTTTCAGGTTAGCATGTGAGATAGACTTGAAGTTTAGCATCTCACCACTTGACGTCATCATTGTGTCCCAGGTAATGTCTTTGCTGCTGTTCATCAGTATTGTACAGGACCACCACAGAGGCGTTGAAATAGACGATCTCTCCAGTGGGAAGAAGGTACAAATTGGAGCGGCAGTCGCGCCCGCGGTAGCCGTAGCTGTAATCACGCCGTTAGGGAAAATAAACACTAGCATAGCATAGAATCTCAATGTGAAATTGTTAGTTACTGTGGGGCATACATCCACTCCTCTCTTAAATTACTGGCTATGTAGATAACATAAAATAGCTTGGCACAGCATAGCATCTCTGAAATTTTTTTGCTAGCTGGTTTTGGGTATGTACATACTCAACTTTAAGTGTTTGGTTACGTAGATAGCCTAGCCACGCAGAGCATAAGTTACCATTGAAGGATACACCCATTCCAGCTTGAGCTTGTGGTCTGGTAGAACCCCCTTGTGGTCTAAACTGTAACTGTCTCTCAGCTGGTCGGGCACGTGCATGGTGACGGGACGGCCGCGCAGGAACATCCTGACGTAGCCATCCTCTGACGAAGGGAGGAAGAGAGTTGGGGGTTGGGGGAATGAAAATTTAAAAATATAATCTTACTTGAATCATAATAATGTGAGAGAAGTCCTCTTACCTGCATTATATGTGCATTCTTTGGATTTACTGAAATTGGGGGAAAAAAGGGCATGTTAGCCTCTAGCATGTTTGCCAAAACATGGTGTTTTAGCATGTTAGCCTCAATTGTCCAGTTTAGTCTCCAGCATGTTTGTTGAACATGTGCATTAGCATGATAACCTCTGGTACGATATCCAAACATACCATTTAGCCTCAAGCATGTAAGCTGAACATATCAGTCTTAGCATGTTAGCCCAGAATTTAGCTTAACATGCTAGCCTCCAACTTTTAGACCCAACAGTCCTTTTAGCCTTCAGCTTCACATTCAGTGACCTTGTTTTTCTGTTCCTTGTCAGGATTGGAATGAAAGTGGTTGACTTTATCCGGCAGTATCCATGGAAATGGTCACTGCACGCCATGCAAAAGGGGAAAAAAGACTGAGGAACAGACTTGTTTTGTCTCCAGTAATGTGTGTGCGGGCATCCCAGTCCTGGCCAACGAGGCGAGACGTTAATGAGAGCGGTGCATGCTGGGTACTTAACCACAGCCAGTGGGCTCTGGTCCAAATGGAAGGGAGCAACACAAGCACCAACTTGACGAGCACTTCTCACAACCAATTAGATGTCGGCGGCTGATGCGTGTATTCGGTATTCAGTCATGTGTGCACATCATCATATCATAATCACTCTCTGGACACACAAACAACGCATTCAGAGGTTTGTGTTGTGTTCAAGTGCTCCCCACATGTTTGTTGTTGGTGTAATAATTCATGGGGAGAAAACATAAGTGGGGATCGGGACTGGACTGCTCCACGAATCGCAAAAATCTTCCGAGTATAATTGACACAGATAAGTCCATTGCAAGTCCAAATGCACACATACCAAAGTGTATCTGTGCTAATGGACGAGAGCGCATTCACATTCAGCGTGTTTGTGCTGAGCTTGCACGAAATACATTATATTGATTAAAGTTGCGTGCCCTGTGCTTTTTTTTGTCATTTCTTTTCACTTTGGATTCAACCAGTTCTTGCATGTGCATAAAATTAACTTCTAGTTATAATGAAATTCAGATTTGAAGGGTGTGACAGACTTCATGTTTTTCTTTGTGGGCCATGTGGGAACGTTCATGCGTTGTTACTTTGCTACTAATGGACTTGCAAAAACCACACACACACACACACACACACACACACACACACA
>NW_017842059.1:596277-625865 GCF_001891065.2 Hippocampus comes
CGCACGCACGCACGCACGCACGCACGCACGCACGCACGCACGCCACTCCAGTTAATACTTTCTGTGCGTGTCTATCTGAGTGAGTGTCTGTGTGTAATGTAATCATCATATTCAAATAACAAAAAGCTGCAGTAAAACTCATTTTGGTGCAAGAGTGTATGTGTATGAAATGTAATCATCATATTCAAATAACGAAACGCTATTTCCACACGAACTGTTACAAATGAAAAAGAAAGAATACATGAAAGGAGCACTTGAACACAACAAAATCCATCCTCCTGTGTGTGCGCACGTTAGCGTTAAACTGCTTAATGAGACATCAGGTCCTGCTGCATGAATTATTACCAAACTACACAAGCGAGGAGGAGCACTTGAACGCAACATAATCCACCCAAGTGTGTTCAGGCGCACACCCTCTAGCTTTTGCTCCAGTCAATAAGTAAATCCATCTATAATGCGCATACATGGACGCGCACGCATGCAACCCACTCGCGCGCGCGCCCGCGCCCGCGCACAGTACTTCTACATCTGCCACAACACAACGCGCGTGTGTGTGTGTGTGTGTGTGTGTGTGTGCGTGCGTGCTTTTAGTCCATCCCCCACCGCCTCGTCTGTCAATAAAACTTCAAATTACACTCCACAAACTTCAACCACGCAAGACCGGGAGGTAAGTGAAAGTGACACTTGCAACATCCTACATTAAAAACGCAACTGAGCCTACAAAAGCTGCACGACGATGCACTAGACTGACTATAACATCGATTTGAAGTTAGTTCAACTATAACATCGATTTGAAGTTAGTTTACCTGACTGATTTCTTCATGGCGGCTTGCGTCCTCTACAGCAAACCCTCACTCACCGTTACTGAGTGCTTGCGTGTTTGTGAATGTGTGCGTGTGGTGCTCAGCAACACTTGGAACACTTCCTCCTCCAGTCTGCCAACTCATATGCTGCTCTCAACCAATCAGCACTCACTTCCTGAACTCAACTATGCCCCACCCATTTTCCAAAGAGAAACGCGATGCCATCAGCGGCTGCAACAAGGTCCGCTGCATCATCTCATGTTTACTTTTCATGGGACAACAGGATAAATTGTTGTTAGAAATGTACTACATCATATTGGCAGTTTTTCCAAATATTTTTACCATGTCACATAGCAAACTAAAAGCACGCAAATGACAAATGTTGAATTATGATTAAGCTTTCGATGAAACATGAGCAGAAAGTGAGAACGCGTGATGAGTTCCATGACCGTGGGACATGTGGGCTCTGATTATAATCTCGTTAAAAAACGTCACGTCATGCTGCGCAATTTCTCTCTTTTCCTCCGTCTCGCTCTCTCTCACTCCCTGTATTGATTCATTTAATGTATTTGTCTCAGGAAATAATTGGTTAATTAAGTTATTAAGTCTGGGCTTTCCTGCTAAAGCTGTTGCCCTTATGACCCGAACCCTGATAAGCGGGTGAAAATGCATGGATGTTATTTTAAATCATCAACTGAAAAATTATCAACTAGTTAGTAGTTAATATATACATTTAACGTTTTGTATTTATTTTTTTTAAATGGTTAAATGTAATTAATGGTAAATAGCACTTATCTTCGATGTACTGATGCAAAGTGGAAAAGTGTTCTGTGGTCTGACCAGTTCACGTTTCAAATTGTTTTGGGAAATTGCGGATGTCGTGTCCTCCGGGCCAAAGTGGAAGATAACCATTCGGACTGTTATGGACGCAAAGTTCACAAGTGAGCATCTGTGATGGTATGGAGCGGAGTTACTGCCAATAGCATGGGTAACCTACACATCTGTGAGGGCACCGATAATGCTGAAACGTACACACAGTTTGGGGAGAAAATTTGCTGCCATCTAAGTAACGTATTTTTCATGGACACCCTTGCTTATTTCAGCATGACAAAGCCAAGCCACATTCTGCACCTGTTACGATAGCGTGTCTTCATTATAGTAAAACGGCGTGGGTACTCGACTGGCCTGCCTGCAGTCCAAACCTGTCTCCCACTGAAAATCTGTAGCACATTATGAATCGTAAATTACGACAACTGAAACCCACGGCTGTTGAACATCAACCAAGAATGGGAAAGAATTCCACCTACAAAGCTTCAACAATTAGTGTCCTCAGTTCCCAAATATTTATTGAATGTTGTTAAAAGAAAAGGTGACTTAACACAGTGGTAAACTTCACCCTGTTCCAGCTTTTTTGGAATGTGTTCCACGCATAAAATTCTAAGTTCATGATTATTTGCTAAAAGCAATAAAGTTTATAAGGTGGAACATTAAATACCTTGTCTTGGTGGTGCATTCATTGAAATATAGGATGAAAATGTTTTTATTTATGTTCAACACAATGTCCCAACTTCACTGGAATTGGATTTGTATTATTACAAAAAAAAATGCATTCAATTGTCTTAAAATATAGATAAGTAGAGTGTGATAAAAGTCAGTAAGGGTTGACCTTTTCCCGCCTGTGGAGCTGCTGGATGAAGTTGTTCGACTTCGACTCTCGGCCGCCGCCGCTTCCCTCCTGGCCAGCGTGAGTCGTTCTGTCGACATGCTCTTCCTTGACAGACACATCATATAAATGTATCTATATCTTTATAAGTATCTGTACACTAAGGTATGTACATATCTACCTCTTGATAGAGTGCAGCACGTCCTTCTTGGGTGACGACGGTGATGAGAGAAGGCGTTTGTGTTGCACGTATCCGTTGCTCAGCGGCTTGGAAGGAAGAGTCTGAAGTAGCTGACGAACTAAACACAATGCAACACAGGATACTTTTAGCGCCTCCCATGACGCTAATGTTCGTGTAGGATGCTAGTGGCGAAATTACGACTGAGATGTACTGTATGTTTTTCTCAGTACATGTAAAGTGTTTAAAAAAAAAAAAACTGTACAAACCTTCGTTCGTATATGATTGATTGTATTTAATGTTTTTGTGTATTTAATTCAGTGATTCTTCATACCATAAACCTAGCCCCGAATCCGAAATCTAACACCTTAAACCCAACCCCCAAGCACTAACTTCCCCAAAGATGTCACTCTTTTTTTTTGTGTGTAATACGTTTTCGTGAGGCGGAGAAGCTAGTTAGCCGTAGCCACTCTCTTCATCATCGTACTCACCCTTGGCGGGCGGAGCTGTACCGGGCAGAGACCTCCTCGCGGCGTGGGCGCCCCCTGGCTGCTGCGAGGCCAGTTTCTGCTCCTCGCAGCAGCCCAGGCGGCGCAAGGCGTCGGCCAAAGCCGCCTTCAGGAGTTGGATGTCGTCCTCCTGAAGCTGAAGCCTCTGCTCAAGGTGAGACACGCGGTCCTCCATCTCCATGTTGCTGCCCGCCGATATGGTGTCGTCTGCAGGGAGGAGCACGGATTTTAGCTGGGGTTCCATGGCAAGTTATCAAGCTTGGAAAGGGGCAAAATCAGACAAAGAAAGGTCGCTTATTTGTGGGTCTATTCATGATAGGCATTCCTACAAATGTTTTTGCTGTTAGGTCAAACCAGCTTCAGGGTCTAAATTCTTTTGAGAATTCTGGCGAGTGCCAGAATGGATTTTTTTCTAAACAAATTGGCAGACTTCCTGTGTCTTTCAGGCATGGTCCTGAGGACATTTTTTGGTGGGTTTTGATTTTGCTGTTAGGTCAAACTAGCTTGTGGGGATGACTTCTTTTTGGAATTGTGGAGTGCACAACTGAGCTAAAATTGCCTCCTTCAAACCTAAATGGTAGACTTCCTGTGTGTTTTGAAGCATGACTTCGAGACACTTTTTTGAGGCTTCTCTTATGACAGATATACCTGCTACTTGGTGTGGCTATGATAAATCACATTTGGCGGCAGAATTTGGGGGGAAATTTTGGAGCGTGTAACTGCGCCAAATTTGACTGCGTCAAACCACAATGCCAGAATTCTTGAGGTTTTTTTTCAGTCATGATTTCTTGAGCTTTTTTTTGTGGGTCTACTGGTAATAGACTTGCCTTCCAAACTTCACGTCACTGAGTCATACCGTCTTTTGGGGCTGAAGTATTTTGAACATTTAGGTTGGCCTCACGGAGAGGAAAATTTCTGCTTCAAAGCAAAAGGTCACACTTCCTGTGTGTTTTGAAGCATGACTTCTAGACACTTTTTTGAGGCTTCTCTTGTGACAGATATACCTGCTACTTGGTGTGGCTATGATCAATCACATTTGGCAGCAGAATTTGGGGGGAAATTTTGGAGCGTGCAACGGCGCCAAATTTGACTGCTTCAAACCACAATGCCAGAATTCTTGAGGTTTTTTTCAGTCATGATTTCTTGAGCTTTTTTTGTGGGTCTATTAGTAATAGACTTGCCTTCCAAATTTCACATCACTGAGTCATACTGTCTTTTGGGGCTGAAGTATTTTGAACATTTAGGTTGGCCTCATGGAGAGGAAAATTTCTGCTTCAAAGCAAAAGGTCACACTTCCTGTGTGTTTTCAGTCATGGGTTCTTGAGACTTTTTTGAAGGTCTATTGATGATAGAGGTGTCTACCAAATTTCATGGTGCTATATCAAACTGCCGGGGGCTGCATCCTTTTGAAAACTGAGCAGAGCACGTCCAAGCCCAATTGATTGCTTTTAACCAAAACATCAAAGCTTCCTGTGTCTTCTCGGGTATAGGTCCTTGGGACTTTTTTTTTTTTGGGGCGGGGAGGTTTTACTCATGATAGTCTGTGTGAGTGTGTGGGAGGGTCTAAGTTTTCTCAAAGGGTAGTGGAACAATAAGAACCTACACGAAACCTAATCATGTTTAATAATTCAAAAGTAAACCAAAACAAAGCAACTCTGCTGTTCTTCGGAAGATAAACAAGTGCATTAATTTTTTACACCGTTCATGAATATAACAAAACTCATGACACAAACATTAACACTACCCATCACCCCTAGCGCCCCTTCCTCCACCAAATCTAAACCTTAACCCATCCTCTTTGCGGACACCACCCTTGGCAAAGTGGATTACCGAGGCCAAAATAAATGACATTTTTAAGTCCCGTTCACAGCACGGCATTTAACACGCAGCTTTTCCAAAACTCTCTGGGCGTCTGGTCCAATCACGCCACCGATAATGTACACCTGGAGCAGTCCGAGCCTCTTTTGCATAAACCACATCAAGATGGTACACAAATGAAAGATCTACAATGAACCAGTCTATTCAGAACATCTCACTTCCTCAACACAATCGCTACTACGGTTGCTTTGAATACATGGTAAGTGTGCGCACACACGCACTACCTTTTATGACTAACTTTAAAGCGTTCCAAGTGTTTGACACCACGACTGCTAACGTGCCAACATCCCACTCAATAGCTACCATCCTTCATCCGCCTGTGAGAAGGCAGCGTCGCGGTTCCCATTTCTCATTTAACCCTTTCAAGGACAGAGGTTACTACAGTGGACAGCTTGTGATGTTATCAGTTTACAAGGTGCATGAAAGGGTTTTAAAAATTGAAAAACGGATGAGCCTTTTTCTCTTTATGGAAGGCCTGCTGCTGTTACCTCTGCTTCTACGTCGGTGCGGCAGCAGACAAAGAGAAGAAGAACATCAAAACAAGCTTAAAGGAAATAATTTGGTTTCCCCGACTAAACACATAATGGAAGATCAGCAACACTGGTTTCTCGCATACGGAGGAGGGATGGCCTTTCCACGCGTGTGAATAGATGAGGCCTGTGTGTAAGAATATCTTGAAACGCTGTGAGGTTTGTGTCGAAATAAATGTGTGTATCTGCTGATCCGCAAACGCACATTCGACAAGTCACATGCATAATTGAATATTTACAAATTATAAATCATGATAAATGCACATACATTTAAAAAAAAAAAAAAAGTGAAAAATCGCACATATTATTTACACGAGGACAAAACAAATGTTTTGGGAGAGCGGGAATTAATCTGTATACTGGTGCCAGCAGTAGTTGAGGACTTTCTCTGCCTCTTTTTCTTCCTTTTCATTCTGCGGCATTTGGTCCAGGAGGGCTGAGTGCGGCCTGGCATGGTGTGGCAAAATGTGGTATTACGCTGAAGGCGCACCACACAAAATTGGGACTTGCCTTTATACTGTAAAAACCCGTAAAAATCATTTCTCAAAAATTTGAAACGTCATGGGGGTGCAATTGACAAATCTCAACAGGGCAAGAGAACAAACACTGTACATGAAACAGTGCTACAAAAAAGGTTGTGGAGATCTGATCTCTTTCACCTTGAAACACACACTCACACTCACACACACACACACACACACACACACACACACACACACACACACACACACACACACACTAACATGTAATATCTGCTTGCTATTCATCCAGCGCCAAAGATTGCATCAGGGTGAGATGAGATAAGGTCACATGATCACAGTCAGCAAGTACCATCATGAACACAAAGAGAATGAGGAGGGAAGACATTAATGATGATGATGATGATGATGATGAAGATGAAGTTGGATCTGGTCCGGCCTACCTGCCATGTTGCCGGTTTGCTGGCTGCTGTCCATCAAAGAGTCCGCAGAGCAACAGTCAAGGAGGCGGCACGTCCACTCAGCACAACCCCCCTCTCCCAGCCTCTTCCTCATCACCCGGACCCCCCCCCCTCCCCGCCCCACCCTCATGCGCCTCCATCACACATTCACCCCTCCCACCTGTCCTCACACCCCTGTTCCCTCTCTCATTGGACCATTCCTTGAGACCACGCCCACTTCCTGATTGCATCTCCCTATGGCTCTATCGTCTCCTCCCATCGCCTTACATGCACGCAAACACATACTGGCATCAGTAGAACCAGGCACCACACGGAAGAGATGCTGCAGGGAGCACAAGATCAACGGCACACATGTGCACGCACGTACGTACGCACACAGACACAGAGAAATCAGTGCAAAAACAAGTGGAAACACACACATTCATGCAAAGTCACACAAAACCATATACACGCGCGCGCACGCACACGCGCACACACACACACACACACACACACGAGTAATTTATTTTAACATTACTGTCATTGTGTTTAAAAAAAAAAAAAAAACTTTCAGACATCTGCCTTCAGCCTGGGTGGCACTGATGCCAGTGCTTCCTCCACCTTGTTTTGATATGCTACTCTCGTGTGATGCGAGAAGTCACTTCATGGGAAGAAAGGATTAAAAGGATTGACATACGGTTTTATGAATCAATATTGGACTCCACCAATGAAAATCAATTCCATTCAATTAATCAATTTTTTTAAATGCACCCCTAATCTTTCATGTTCAAAACAGCAAAATGCCATATATGTAACACACACACACACACACACACACACACACACACACACACACACACACACACACACACACACACACACACACAAAACAGCCTAAATCTAATATTCAAACCAAACAACCCCCTAAACAGAAGTGTCAAATTGCCAATGTGGAGGAAACATTTTTGACTGGCAAATACATTACAACGTACTTGCAAATATGTTTGTACTTGCAAATACGTTCAAACATGTTTGCCAGTCAAAAATGATCACTCTGCATTGGCGGTCCCAAACGTCAGTACGAAACAACAAAATGCTTTAAATGTAACATTCAAAACAGCAAAACGTCGCCTCATGTAACATTCTAGACAAAAAAAAAATCCTAAATGTAACATTCAAACAAACCATGTTCAATGAATGTAATGTTTGAAAAGGGAAAACATTAAATGAAGAAAAAAAGGGGCAGAAATGTAACATGAAAGACAGCAAATCTCATTGAATGTAACGTTCTAAACAAAGCTTGCGTTGACTTTAATGCTCAAAACCATTAAATGTTCCATGATTAAATTACTTTCTTCCTCCTGTATGATTGGGTAAAAGGCCCTCACATTTTGGGGCTCAAGCGCCACCTGTTGCTTTGGCATGCACACCACAGCCAGGCAATACATTTTCAAGTCGTTTTGAAAAATACTTTAGTACAGAAGCAAAAACAAATTAATCTCGACGCAAATGCAACCAGAGACGATGCAACCTGATTCGACGCTAATGCATATGAAAAATATCTCCTGACTTACTGCACATTTGACACCAAACTGTCAAAATGACAACTGGAGCTAACACAAATCAACTGAGCATATTGTGATCTTATTAACTGACATTCATATATTGTCCAAATGTGGAAGGGTTGATATTATGGTATAAAATCTGCACCTTTAATTATTTTTTTTAAAAAAAGCAACACGTTTAAATTGAGATGAAAATGAGCATTTTACGGGGCTTTAGTTTACATCGGATGAACATTTTGTATATTTTTGATGTTTGATGCCGATTTGAATGGGTGGGAATTCAGAATAAAATGCCACGGATGTGCTAATTATGGACTGTGTTGTATATTATGTTTCGCTGTGTGTGAGCGTGTGTGCGCGCTGACCGTTGTTGTTGCAGTACTGCATGAGCAAGTTGTTGCTGTCGTACAAGCTCCCGCACGAAGACATCAACATTTTCCTCTTGTCCGAATCGCTTCTTCCGTCCATCCTTTTCTTCTTTCTTTCTTTCTTTCTGTCCTCCTTCCTTGTCACCTTTACCTGCTGCCGCCTCACGCTGTCCTTTCGGATTGAGCCCAAGTCAAATTTACACTCGGAGCCACACTTCCGAGGGGACCCTTTCAAAGTAAGAAGACACTAGAACGCCCTTTATTTAATCATCTGACATACTTTGATGTGTTTATTCTTTGTAAAGGACTTCATAAACCTTAATGTCATACCCATCCATCCACCCATCGATTATTTAAACCGCTTATGGGCTATTCCAGCTAATGAGAAAAATTTACCATATCTGGAAAACTTAACCCAGTCGTAAAACCCGCAACAGGTTTCAAATCCTACTTTGTAATCTTAACAATTATATTAAAGATTGATTGGAAATTCTAACCCACGAGTGAGACTGGAAATATCCTTAGCCTTGTTTACAAAGCTACACTAGATTTGAAACCTACCATTAAAACCTTAACGTCTAAATCCATCAATTGATTCTGGCAAAATAATAATAATAAAATGTGAAGTCCTATTTTAAAAACGCAGGTTGGATTTTTTTTAAACCCCACCCATTTTGTTTGCAATTATAATCTACACCTGAAACTATTATTTCCATTTCCTACCATGTCTTTATAACTCACTTGACAAACCCCAAACAAGGTCTGAACTCTTTAATTTGTGAAAGTCTAACGTTGAAATCATAAACCTTGTTTGGAACCCTCACACGGGTGTAGAACCTTTGTTTCATTTTAATTTGAAAAGCACGCATTTTGTGGTTCTGGGTTGATTTCCGTTAATTTGACGAGTCTTCTTCGCGTCCATCTGCCTCGTGCAGCACAGTCCTACTGTTTCCATGGCAACACCAGCCTTCTCATGTTCACCAGTTGAGACAAACCGTGTCATGTGTCCGTGGTACAATTACCAACAGCGGAAGTGTCACAAAGACCAAGCTCATGCCGTCTCGTAAATAATTCACACGTGTTGCTAATTGACCCCAAAGACCAAATGGGCAATGAAGACAAATCAAAATGACGTTTTAAATGTTGAGTACTCTTTTTTAAAACGACATTCACCATTAATTACTTTAAATCAGTGGTTCTTAACCTGGGTTCGATCGAACCCTAGGGGTTCGGTGAATTCGGTCCCAGGGGTTCGACCGAGTCTCTGCCATGGAGGGGACTCAACATGTCAGTTAGTACACGCCCACTTGGCCATCACTGGCTGGCGATGATCACATTACGTTGCTTGTCCAATCAGTGCTGTGGGAAATTTAGTTCGCTTCATAGTCAACGTGTGACTGTCGTGATAGTACGTTAAAAAAAAAGTATACTTGTCTCTTGAAATTGTATTTATTTTTTTCAGTTTTTAATAAATGCGTTTTTTTTAATATCTTGAATTGGTAAAAAATATATATATTTTTTCACTAATGAAGGGTTCGGTGAATGTGCATATTAACTGGTTGTGTTGGGTACCTCTGAAAAGGTTAAGCACCACTGCTTTTAATACTCTTTTCATACATTGTATTTTGACAATCGATTTATGTTGCAGTTATTGAAGTGACCAGCTGAGGGCAGCAAACGTCCGTTTTAAATTAAAGCTTTTTTATTTTCTATAAATAGTTCATCATCGCAAATGAACGCAATAATAAATCAGTGCTTTAAGTAATTTTAAAATATGCATTTATTAATTCCAGTGTACTTTCACGCAGCACGGCAATAATTTTTTTCAATTAAAAATCTTTGCAGACCCTTGCTATCACCATTTCCAGGAACGAGAAGCACACCTGCATGTGCTCAGAATGACGTCCGTTTTGGTCACATGGGGTTATCATTGCCTATTTCATTTTTCACCTATAGGTTATGCTTAAACCACAATAAATGTATTGTAAACTCCAAAAACATATGTAAACAATATATTGATTTATTCAGATTATTATTGAAGATGCTGTAATGATGAGGCCTGACTTGGACATATTTATTCTGATATTTTGTTGTAGTTTTCACACTTGCATTGTGGTACACAAAGTAACACACAATCCCCATTGTGTTGTGCAGCAAAAGCAGGACTCTATCATCAAATGTCTTTCATCAATTTGGCATCTTTTTTCCAGTTTCCGGTTCTTTCTGTGGCAGCACTAGATATAGACTTGGCATATGAACTACTCATTTTGAGAAAATAGATAGACAGAGAGATAGATGGGTGAATAGACAGACAATTATATAGCCAAGATGACAGATTATCGACAGGCAGATACCGCTGGAAAGAAAGAAAACATTACATTTCCAAAGCAAAGTGTTTTTATTTTCTCGCAAATCCCAGTGACTACACAGACGCTGATGATGCCATCAGCTACCAAAATGGAACTCATACTCTGTATTTACACTGCATTACCCATTATGACCTATCATTTCGCCAGCGATGACGTCAACACAACGCGCAAGGCAAGGAAGGCACTCAAACCAAATAATGACTGCTGTGATGTTAGCAACAAAAGAAAACGTTTGAGAACAATATCCGCAGGGGAACATTTATGGAAGGTCGGTCACACTACGAAGTTATGTCCTGCTTCTGAGATGCAAGCTTGTTGCTCAAAACGATGGAGACAATATTTTCAGATGTTGCGAGGGCCGCACAGGACGTTACGTAAAACTAGCTAGTGTTAGCTACTCTAGTCGTCACGTTGTCATATGTAGCCATGTTCTACTACTTTAGACACCATTTGTGACACTTAACATGAGAAAACATTTTGGGAATGTTGACACACATGTCGTAGTATGTGATGTAAAACTAGCTACTTTTAGTCACCCGTGTTAGCTAGCCTACTCAACTTTTGACGCAGCCATGCCAGCCTTCTTGGATGCCATTTTGTGGCTCAAAAACACAAGTTAAAAAAAAAATCAATGTGCAAGGAATGATGTGACAAACAAGAACAGTCTAAAATGTCGTAAAACTAGCTTGCTTCCAGTGTTAGCTGGCCTTTTTTTTTTTGCCGACATGTTAATACGGCAGCATTGAGTAGCATGTTAACTATGTTCTACTTCTTAAGATGTCATTTTGTCACAAGAAAAACCAAGAAAACATTTTGAAGGTGCAAGGAATGTTCTATGTCATAGTGTCTTAGATCTTGATGAAAAAACTAGCTATTCGTCGGTCCCAGTGTTAGCTAGCCTAATCCTTTTGTTCTGCTTTATGAAAACCATTTAGTAACTCAAAAACATGAAGAAAAAAAAGCTGGAGGAACATCTTTACAAAGACTAATGGTATAAAATTCATAAAACTAGCAAGTTGTCGTCACCAACGTTGGCTAGCCTCTTTATGCGACACTTTAACATGCCAGTATTAATCGAGATGCAGCTACATGCTACTTCTTGCACGCCAAGTTTGCTCTTTTCATGTCTTCTTATGCTCACTACAACACTCAAGAATGTTATGTAAAATGTTATTCGTGCTAGCTAACCTTTCTTCGCGAAATGCTAGCTTGCCATCACTGAGCAAGACTTAAATTATCTCATTACCTCCTCATCAATGATTTTTTTTGTCAATATTTGTTTAAATGGATCAGACAAAAAAACGTGTCTACAAATTTAAGCAGAAGGGTTTAATTTTGGTGCATATGAGATTTGTATTCATATTTTGAGGTTATAGTGTACAAACATTAATGACAAAATTTAGATACACATTCAGATATTTGGGCTTTGGTTGAGGTTTCAGCTCAAAAGAGTGTCTTGTTTGTTTGTAGTGTTACCAATTTCAAATGCGCCTGATTGTCACTTCCCTTGTGCGCCATTAAACTACAAAAAGATATATATATATATATATATATACACTTAATTGCATAATCACTGATTGGTTAGTGTTTTAGAGCTAAAACCTACAGTACATGTGAATCAACATTCTGTTCCAGTCAGGAAGAAGAAACAAAGGAAGAAAGGATAGGTTTGCGTACTGCCCCCTGCTGCTTGGGAGGGGACCCGGGACGTACCAGCTAGTTCTGCTACATGATGAGCACATTTCTATGTATAAAAATAACAACACATATGTTCTGTGCTACACGGCAAAGCCACGCTTGCTATTGTTTGGTATCAAATCACGTTTGTTGCTCATGAAAGGGAGGGAAAATAAAGCACCGTTTATAAAGTTGACGTAAATCGTCATCGCTGTGTCAAATATCAGCTTCATCTATTTTCGTTTTTGTACAAAACTTGTGTGATCTAAAAAGTGAATTTAAAAAACAGTACGTATGTACAACCAGCAGCCACAACATGAGTGTGTGTGTGTGTGTGTGTGTGTGTGTGTGTGTGTGTGTGTGTGTGCGTGTGTGTGTATGTGTGGCTGCATATTTGAAATATTTTTTATACTAAAGTCATTAGATTGCAGTCATGTTGTGGCTTGCTTGTGTGTGTGTGTGTGTGTGTGTGTGTGTGTGTGTGTGTGTGTGTGTATGTGTGTGTGTGTTGACAGTGCTTGAAAAATCATCATCACATCAAATTATCCTAAACATTAAAATCAAATCAAGATCACATGATCGTGACACTCCTCACACGTACACACATAAAAGCAACAAAATCAACTCCAGTGTTTACCTCTGACTTCATGTTTTGCTTTTTTTTCCCGCTGTCGTGTGTCTCTCAGTAGTCAAAAATCCAGGTGGGACTGGGACCGGGCCCAGGGTCTTCCGTCCGCTCTCAAAATCCAAGCCGGGTCCAAATAATAATAAAGGTTCCAGGTTAGGCAGGTTACAATACAGTGTTCTTTTCATTAGCAGTAAGAATCGTACTTGAGGAGTGAACACCAACCAACTCACTCACACACTCAAGCCCAAATTATTGTTTTGTATCCAGGGCAGAAATGATGCCCCCCTCCCACAGTAGAAAAGCCCAAAATGTACAAGTAGTCCTCATCTGATGCGGTTTTGCCTCATGAGGGGCACAATACAGGACGGCGGGCCAGCCTTGCTGAGGAAGCTGTGCTTCAGAAGCTCACTCGCGGAGGCGCGTTGGGATGGGTCACGCACCAACATGCGGTCCAGGAAGCCCTTCAGCACGGGTGACACCTGGAAAGAAGTGACATTTTATTTTTACATCATTTTATCACGCTGATAATAATCAAATTCACATAATTCAAAATATAACAGATACAAATAATATTATATACAGTCAAACCTCGGTTTTCGAACATCTCTGTTCTCGACCAAATCGGTTTTCGACCAAAAATTTCAAATTTTTTATGCCTTGGATGACGACCGAATTTCGGTTCTAGAACAAACTGAGCGCACTTGAATGCACCACTTGACTCCTCTTGCCTTCCTTACACGAGGAAGTGACGCTTCCTTGTGTCGCTTTCCATTGTGAGCAGACGTGTTCAATAAACTTTTTTTTTTTTTTTTTAAAGAGCGTGGTTTCTTTCGGTTTTCGAACAATTTCGGTTTTCGAACAGCCTACTGGAACGGATTATGGACGAAAACCGAGGTTTGACTGCATAAGATCATGAAATCAATTTTTTTTTTGACCAAATACAGTATTTAGCATTGACAGTACCTTGTGCAAGTTCTTGAGTTTGGGTGGCAGGTTGTCTCGGATCATCTTCATGGCCTTGAGTGGCGGCTCGTTGAAATACGGCGGCTCCCCGTCCACCATCTCGATCACCATGATGCCCAGTGACCAGATGTCCACCTAGATGGGAGGGAGGAACCAGAGAGAGATCAAAAGTGGAGCAAGCGTCTTCTGAATGGCCAGACAGGAAGGGGAAAAAAACAAAAGTAGGCGACAACGGTACCTCAGGTCCGTAAGGAAGTCGTGATATGAGCTCGGGCGCCATCCAATACGGTGTGCCCACCAGAGACTTCCTGCGCTGCACATCCTTTGACACCTGAGCGCAGAAGCCAAAGTCGGACAGCTTCACCTGGACACAGGCACGCACGCAAAAAGTAAGCATCAGCCACTTAATTTTTTCCGGCCAACTTAAAAGGTGACACATTCAGTAAACGGTAAGATGACGTAAACATTCTACGAGTTGTACCCGGCCGTCGTGCGTGAGCAGGATGGAGTCACTTTTGATGTCGCGGTGGATGACGCCCTGCGTGTGCAGCACCGACAAAGCCTTCAAGACAGACAGACACACGGTGGCGATCTGTTCCTCATTCATCCTGGAGCGAAAGGGGGGGGGGGGGCAGGTTTAAACAAAACAATCAAGTCGAAGAAACTTAACAGGACTTTTTAGCACTATTCAAGAAGTTTACTGCCCTCCACGTGTATTGCCATCACAAAACCTTTGCCCGTTTCATCATTCCATTTCAGTGTTGATTTAATTTACAGTTTACTGGAGTAGTACCTTGCCATTTGAGTAAGGCTGAACGATTTTGAAAAATAATCCAATTTCAAATGTTTTTTCTCCTCAATATTGCGATTGCGATTTAATGTGATTATTTCTTTCAAAGTCCTCTTCTTATGAAACACTTTGACTTGTAGTATTTTCAGCGTTCACGACAATAACTTCAGAAAATTCTACCAAACAAGTGTGGTGCAAACATAAGTCAGTAAGTCCTAAGTTAGATCACAACAAAAAAATATGTGGCTTTATCACTATATATTTCACATTTCATGAAAGAATACTGTTTGTAGGCCTGGGCAATAATTTAATATCAATATATATGGCAATAGACACCAGATAAATGTCAATAGAAATTGTGCTCAATAGAATATCAATTAAAAAAAAACATCAGGAAGCAATCTCCAACCCCACAATCTACGTGCTGCCAGCAGAGGCTACAGTATGACATGAGATTTGTGCCACAATTACAACTTCATAGAAGAGCTGCGTTTACCATTTATACTTTCTGTGCCTTTTTGCTTGGTGGCGTGACAGAGTTTTATGATGTGAAATGGTTGCCCTGACCCAAAGGTTGGGAAACACTGTCCTATTTTTTTCTCTCTCTCTCTCTCTATCTCTCTCCCCCCCTCCCTCCTTCCTTCAGTTGGGGGACTTTTTGCTTGCCTTGTGGCCGAGTGCTTGCTCATGCAGGGTTCAGTTGATCCCTCAGTTTGTAAGGACACTTGTACCATAAGCAGAGCGCCGTTAGATAACTTTTATGGTGAATTGAAGGGCAACGGAATTGACTTGACACTGAATCTTGTTGAGTTACTTTCCGATTTGCAGAGGGGTCCTCGGTTCTCACCTGGTGTGCGTCACAATGTCTGTGAGCGCGCCTCCCTCCAAGAACTCCATGACCACCCAGAGCTCGTCACCCACCAGGTAGCTGTTGTACATCTCGACCACGTTTTCATGGTGGTAGTCACGCATGATCACCACCTGACACCCACAAAGAGTTGGTGAGTTGGTGAAGAGATGCATTGTACATATACAGTGCAGCTGGAACGTTTTCACAGAGCTTCACTTTTTCCACATTTTGTTCGGTTACAGCCTGACCGCAAAATGGAGCAAATTCATTTTTTCCCCTCAGAATTCAATACACGACAACCCATCATCACATGAATAAGGTTTTCATGTATTTATTTGCACAATTCATCATATTTTTATTGCTACTGCGACATTAACTCAAAAATGACTTGAGGAATTATGCTATTCGGCTAACGATTGGAAAAAAAAATGTCCAACACACTTTTTTCATGTAGTGATTGTGGGGAGTTGTGTGTTGTGTGCAGAATTTTGAGTTTACATATGAACATAATTTGAGAAAAAGGCTGTAACACACTGTATGGCGCATTCACAGTGGTTTACTTGATGTATATTTAATTGGTTATTTTCTAGACATTTGCAAAAAAAAAAAGTTTTTCCATTGTCACGATGGGGTGGAGAGAAACAAGAATAAATGTAATCCATTTTCCAATCCGGCTGTAACAGAACAAAGTATGGAAAAGGTGAAGCTCTGTAAATATTTTCCAGATTCCCTATAAGATCTTAGCCATTACCTCATTGAAGAGCAGCTCTCTGCGCTGTTGCTTCCTCAGGTCCATCTTTTTCACGGCGACCAATTTTCCCGTCGTCTTGACGGTGGCGATGCACACGATGCCCGTGGACCCCTCTCCGATCTTGATGTAGTGGTCCAAGTAGGTGCGCGGGTCGCCGGGATCCACCACCATCTGCAGAGCCGTCCGGAACTGCTCGTGGGACACCCTCTGCGGCTCTCTCTGCGGGGAGCGGGCATCGGGCGGCGGCGGCAGGACGGAGGGGGCTGGTGGCCGTGGGGCTGGCACGCTGGGGTGAGGGGTGTGCGGGTGTTGACCCGCCTCTGGCGTCAGGCTGGGATGCGACGAGGTGTGGTGAGGCTGCGGCTGGCCGATGGGGGGCTTGGAGCCGGAAGACCCTCGGAGAGGCATGGAGGGGCCGTTTTGAGAGGATGACTCGTGGGGACGCACTGGCTGGAATGATGATAAAGACGAGCATTGTCACAAATATGTGAAAATACAACCAAGGACCATGGGAAGCAGGACAATTAAGGAGAGGAAGATAAAGATGACAACTGCCAGCATTAGGGAGGAGAAGGCCATGAAAGCTTGAGGTCACATTCAGATTTTGTCCTGTCATGCTTACCGGCCCAGTGGGGCTGCGCCCCCCGTCGCTCTCCGCCCTAGGATACGTGTTGAACGGCCGCGTCGTCTGCTGAGTGGTCTTCATCACACCATCGGTTACCGTCAGGTTAGGGGTGCGGATGTTGGGCCCTGAGAGGGGTCTCTTTTCCCGGGGGGACTGTGGGCTGCCATCCCGCACCTGGTAGCTGGACTTTGGCCTGTGTTCACCATGCGGATCGCGGCGGACAAGCTGATCCTAAAGATACCAAGTGTTACAATGAAGAACACAAATATTAGGAAAAAAAAAAACATTACATCAAATCTCAACTCAATTATAAACGTACAACACTTTAAAACAACCACCGCTGTATACAAAGTGGCTTAGATAGAGCAAAAATAATTCATGCAACAACAAACAATAAAACATAAAATTTATAACAAAGACAGTAGAAAGCACAAAAACAGTGAAACTAAAAATCAAGTCTCATGCTGAGACAAAAGCCAAAGAATAAAAATGAGTTTGAAGAAGAGTTTTAAAGATGGGCAGCGAGCGAAGGGGCTTGCCGAACCTTCAGTGGGGCTGGGGGGGCTCATTCCAAAGAGAGGGACCAGCAATGGATAAGGCTTGATCCCCTATGAGCCTCTGCTTAGTTTTCAGTACCTCTAATCGTGTCTGGTCCGCTGACCTGAGGCACTGGGCTGGTGCGTAGGTGCAGAGGAGCTCAGAGAGGTAAGGTGGAGCGAGGCCATTCAAAGATTTGAAAACAAATAATAGGATCTTAAAAAGAACTCTAAAATGTATAGGGAGCCAGTGAAAGGATGCCAGAGTAGGAGTGATGTGATCTCTGTTACGAGTACCAGTCAACACGTGAGCAGCAGCATTCTGGACCAACTGCAGACGCTTAATGGAGGATTGTCTGCCTCTAAAGCAAAGTTGCATTACAGTAATCCAGCCGGGATGTGACAAAGGCATGAATTACTGTTTCAAAGTACTCTTGAGAAAGGAGAGGCTTTACTTTAGCCGGCTGCCTAAAATGAAAGAAGCAGGAGCTAACAACGGCACCAATGTGTCGGTCCAATTTAAAATCACCTAACTATCAGAGAAACTGAAAAATATCTGGGAAAAAAGTACAGTATTTTGGAATAAAACATGTTTTTTTAAAGAAAAATATCGGTAGGGGAAACTTAAAATATTAGGGGGAAAAAAACTAATATTCACAAAGTTGGAAAAATATTAGGAAAGAAACAGAAAAATAAAGATAAAATATTAGACCAAATACACAGGGATATTAGAAAAATATGAGGAAAAAAAACTATGTTGGGCATAAAATTTAAAAAAAAAAAAAAAAAAAAGGGTGTGGCATGCGACTCCATCCGGGGTCTAACCTGGTTCTGGTCCCGATGCTGTCTGTCTCTGTGAGGAGGTGGTGGTGGGGGACCGGATCCTGGTCTGTCTCTGTTGCCCCGGCCTGGCTCTTGGCCTCGGGGCTGCTGCTGAGGCCGAGCGTGGATCCCATCTTCTCGCTGGGAGCCTCGGACGGGGTGCTGAGCGTGGCGGGGGTCACCGTGGGGGTCCGACCCGAGGCGCTCTCTGTTAAAAAAAAAAACACAGAAGTGGTTTCCAAGGTTCCTTTGATGTTTATTTGAATTAAATTTGTGGAGTGGAGTGCAGTGGTCCAGTTCACTGGCCCCAGAAAATGGATGACAGTTGGGCTGAAAAACTTTGAAAAACAATCAAATGTGATTTTTTTAACCCCCGAAATTTTACGAATGCGATTTAACATGGGATTCTTTTTTTGGAAAATCTTCCACAAATTGGATCGCGGCAAAACCAGTGGCCGACAATCAGCCACTGAATAAAAAAAAAAAATGGTTGCAGAACCCCGCACATTACGTGAAAGTTCGTTGTGTTAGGATTAGGTGGCCGCCTAAGCCTAACACAACAAACTTTCATGTAATGTGCGGGGTTCTGCAACCATTTTTTTGAAGTCTGACTTTAGTCAAAGCACCTGGCTCACCTGTCGGACTGTGAGGGCTGTCGTTGGTGGGGGTCTCCGTTCTCCAAGCGAGGCTGCACGGGGGGGCTGCCCCGCCGCAGTGAGTTGGAGCGAGTCACTGACATGGTGTCAAACTCATCCAGAAGCCAAGTCAGAGAGCCGTCCGCCCCCAGCTTCGTGCCGCGTACAATGGTCTGAAGACAAAGAAGAATTAAACAATGACAAGCCGTGTCCAGGGAGGGTCCTCGGTGAACATCGGTCCGATATGCAAGGTGTGGAGATTAAAAACTAGTTTGCTGGTTATGTCATGAGCCACTAGAAGACATGCTAAGTTAGTGTCGCACATTTGAAAAATACAGGAATGTAGTAATAATAATGAAAGTAGTAAATAGAGCATGACACATTATTTAATTATTACTAAAATATAAAAAGGCAGTCGTTTAAAAATAAAATTGACAAATATTACAAAAAAAATGAAAAAATTTGAAATAAAATGAAAAATACTACACAAAATAAAAATATTTAAAGGATTTGACTAATTACAAAAAAACGCAACTACTAGAAAACAATTACAAAAATATAATCCCAAACATATTTGTGTGAAAAAATGCACAATTACAGAGGGGAGTCCTTAAATTAAGATGAAAAATTAAAAGTGTTGGCAAATACTGTGAAAAACGAAGAATATTAGATGACAAATACTAGAAATATATTCAATGAAAAATATACCAAGAGCAAAAAATATTAGGAAGAAAAGGAAAAAACACTAGGAAAAAAGAGAAAAATATCCAATTAATACAAAAGATGAAAGGTTTTAAATATAGACATATTTGATAAAAATTACACAAATCTTAAAAATTACACAAATGACAAAAAATAGAAAACTATTGGACGAAAAATATGCAAACTACAAAATAAACATTCTAAAAGGAAAACAAAAAATACTACACAAATACACAATTACTAGGAAAAGTAGAAAAATCCTCAGCAACCCTATTTATTGTTTTAACATTTGATGGTATTCATATTTATGCCCTAATAGGGGATTACATACAAATACTATATTAACTATACTTGGAACTCCGAGGTAAACCGAGGACCCCCCCACCCTGCAATCAGTTTTTAAGCCACAGTACTCGTCCCACCTTGTGCGGCTCCATGGTAGTGATTACGGTGGCGTCGATGAAAGGCTTGGGCCTTTTGGCCGTGTCCTCGATGAGTGACTGCCATTGGCGTGGCAGGCCCACAAACTTCTGCTCCTGTTCGTCAAAGTCTGTGTGCACACGGTGCTCAAAGTTGGACGGCGCTGAGATCTGGATGCGCGACTTCTTCTTCTTGGTGAACATGGTGGCGGCCAGGACGGCAAACGGCCGAGCATCAGAACTGCAGGGAGAGAAATGATGACGTTAGGGTGTGTAAATCAGATAAATGCGTCACACAGATGTTCAACACATGCAGTGAGGATGAAGCACCTGCATGCTGACTTTGCCAAAAGCGGGGTTTTTTTTTTCGACTTTGGTTTGAAAAACAAATGTTCCTCCCAAAACAGATGGATACTCCTGGAAAATTAAAATACTGTAGTAAGTTGAAAACTGCACAATAGCGGATCCAGAGGACAACAGCATCGAGTCCACAAACGTGAAGGTTTGGACCGTAAACAATAGAGGCTCGGACAGTGGAAGATAGGAACTTAGAGAACAGGGTCCTGGAACATCGGACAATGAAGGAAGGGAATATGCAGGCTCAAACAATGGAAGGCAGATTCAAGAAGACTACGACCCTAAGGGAGAGGGAAATCCAGTCAAGGACGCAATAGCGAGCAGTCGGCTGCTGAGTCACACTGACAAACACGTGAGTTTAGCAGCACTTTGATGACAGAAAATACTTAAGACATGTCAGCCTGTAGACAGCACTTAACCATGGGGCTTCTTTAACTATAATTAAATTGTAAGTGTATATTTAGAGTTAACAGCTCACAGTGAAAACGTGTGGTTGCTCTGCAGCTACATGCCTTTCTGCTCAGCCAGTGATTTTGTTGACAGCTTATAAACCTCCCTCGTTACTGCATCACCCGCCCTCCTACCTTCATTAACGGTAAAAGGCTGTTTATCGCCAGAGATACGTTCCAGACTAACTCCCAATAGGGAATAATCAGGGACATAGAGAGACCAAATTAACTAGTCATCAGCCAATCACAGGCCAGAACAGACAACCTCATTTATAAAGCGGAGAACATGCAAACTTTCAAATAACTTTATAAATAATTTTACCAAACACAGCAGCAAGGCATACAAACAGAACATACAACAACACTCACATGTTCTCTCTCCTCTAAAGGTACGACGACTACTGCAGAAATTTAGTAGCAGTTAGGAATTGGCGATTTACCGGTTTCAAGGTATGTAAGAAGTCATCGTTTCAAAACCACTAATACCTTTCATCAACGTTATTAGGCGGGTTTTTTTTTTGTTGTTGTCAGTGAAGGCAAAGTAACATATCCCCTCCCCTCCCGTTACTGGTGCGAGCAGTCTGTGAGCCTGAGGACCATTACCGTTGTCTAAAATCCATCCATCTATCCATTCATTCATTTTCCGATCCGCTTATCCTCACAAGGGTGGCATGGGGTGCTGTAGCATATCCCAACTGTCTTTGGGCAGTATCAACTCTTGAAAAAGTGAAGGGATGAATGGTCATGAGACTATTATGAGTATTGAGTATTCGGGCTTTGGTAGTTGAATAAATGCTAAGTTTTGAAATCAATGAATAGTTATTTGAATAATTGTGATTTCAATCGCAATGAAAATAATCCAGATAATTTTTTTCCCCCAAAATCATTCAGCCTTATTTGTTTACTTGGCAGATATCAAGACCGTTAAAATGGCAAACGAGCATGGCTAACATCAGCTCATTTCATGAATGATTGTGGGGCAACACTGTACTCCTCATTACCCATAATCCCGCTCCTCGACCACCACAGATCCCACCCCTCTATCAATCGCATCTTCGCATGGCCGAGCAGTGAGAAAGGATGTCAAAAATCATCTGAGGAGCACAGTGACCTCATTCCACTTCTAAACATGGCTGGATGGAGAGACGGGTGGTCCACAAAACAACATAAACACAATGTACACACTGTGCTCTTACTGCAACATATGAAGAAAAAATAACGGCAGCATCCCACAACATATTTTGTTGTACAGTACATTTGCAAAGTATTCATTCACACTTCCCCTTTTCACGTTATTTTATAGCCTTATTTTTCGAAACTGATTCAAGATTTTTTTTCGTCAAAATACTTCATGCAGCCTTGTGAATACATTCCGGATGCACTACACAGAACTTCACTTTTTTTAAAATTGTTTTCAACAATGTATTCAATTTTTGAAGAAGGTGGTGATATAACAAAATGTGTAAAAAGTGAGGCGCAGTGAATACGTCCCATATGCAACGTACTTGCTAATTATCTAACAATTAGTGCATGAGCTCACCTGTCACTCGCTTGAAGTTTTACCGTTCTGCAACCTGTCATTGAGCGCGGTAAAACATCGATAACGTTTTCGTATTGACACGTGAGGTGATTTTCAGTTGGAGGCTCTTCAGAGACATATCTGACATAGCTAGCCGTCTGACTGCCAGAATCATACTCGCCTCAGCAGATAAGGCCGACGTAAACAACTCACCGCGCATGTCCTTGTTAGAACGCACTCAAGGACAAAGCGCCGCGGCTTGACTTTCAAAACCAGACAGACGCTTGGTGAAATCATGCTTCTAACCTGCAGTGGTTTGTAACGGAGAAAATGTGATCACAGTTAGACTAGAAGCAGAAACAAAATAAGCTAGGTCAAGGCAAGTTCACAGTCACAAGTGATGATCTCAAGTTATTATGCGAAGAGTTTGTGGATGTCACGATTGCGACAGTTTTATCCCATCGTTATCATTTCCATCATTTGACAGTAAAAAAAACTGATGTCAGTCATGCTAAAGAGAGCTTGTGTAGACAGAAGCGCACACCAGGTTTTCATTCCTCTTTCAGTTGCTCCTAACTTTTCAAAATAGGAACAACAGAGGAAGGAGGACTAACTCAATGCTTCAAAAAGTGTGGTTGAAAAGCCCCCAAAGCAGGAGATTTCAACTCTTTCAAATATGCACAAGCAGGCAGTGTCACTGTCATGTAAAAGTAATGTAAATACATCAGAGGGCAGGAAGTCCAAACTGCTCCCCTTGGTTAAATATCAGCAAGGACAAAAGTTCGACAACTTCTCTACTGTAGATGCGGAAGATGTCAATGGGTTGCAGTACAGCTGTATAAGCACAATGATGAACATTTAAAAAATATATAAAAGAACAACATATTTGAACATTTTCTGACTATGTAATTTTTTTTTATACAGTTACAAGTAAAAAAAAAAAAAAAAAAAGCAAAAAAAGGATTAAACTTATTCTGATGGCTTTGTGGTTTTTTCCCTTTTTTAAATATTATCTTATCACATTAATGGTGTTTTTAAAATAATTTCTGGATGACTAAACACTGTTGACACACCCAAGAAACAACGAAAAAAAAGGGTTACATTTCATAACAGGTAAGTTTAACCCACAAAATACCAGTAGGATTTTAAATGGCGGCCTAATGACATGATTGAGGCTAATGACAAGTGACTTTTGTTAACCATTTAAAAGTTCTAACGAGACACTTTGGGCATCTTAACAGATGAGTGTGAAAACTAGCGTGTGCACGTAAACACATACACATTCACCACAAGTCCATGTGCTTTAAATAAATAAAAACATGTGACACTTACTTCAATAAATACAAACACACACAAACCTCAAAGCTGAAAAAAGAAATCACCCAGGTTGGGTTCGGAGCAGGAAGTCACAAGGCTTCTTTCAAACAAAAGCAAGCATGGCCGGGGCCAATGGCAGCAAGCTTTCAGCGGCAGGTTGTGGAATGTGGGGTAACCAATGACACACGCACACGCAGGTCACAAGGTAAAATGTGCTATGAGGAAAGTTAATATCTCATGCTACCGTCATCAACTCATCACATGACACAGCAGCAGCAAGAGTGACTCATCAATCCTCAACTTTCAATCATGATGGACTGTAGGCTGATACTGTACTGTACTTCAAATCTGGAAAAATGCTGGGTCGGTCTTAATCTTGTTACTCCATGTCAATGCCATTTGTACTTGGGCATATACAGTATAGTGGCCTTAGATCAGATCCTTGAGGGAGTCCAGCTGCAGCTATCGAATACTTTCGTATTCGGATATCTCATTGGTAATTTGAATAATCAAGTATTTGGATTAAAACACTTTCCAATGTTCCCACAGTGCTTCCAAACTCTAGTTGTGACATTCCTAGGAGTCCTATTTTTGCCTGATTAAAGATAGAAGACAAAAGAAAAATAAAATTTCGACTTAACAGTCAATTGGTTTTCATTTTTAGATATTTCAACGTTACAAACTAATTTAAACTATGCTTAGCAGCACACTATTCTCGTGTCTAGAAACATTCGTGAGAACTTAGATAAATTTCTCCCCTTAAATTTTCGACGATGAGACGTGATGTCAGGTCCACAGTTGCGATTTTATGAACTAAAACAACCCACTCGAGAAGGCCTGGTTTATTAAAATGTGATCAATACAAACAGCAACTGTGTCAGGCTGTCAGCATGAGTGGGTCGAGACATTTAGATCTACTAACTTGAGCACTGCTAGCGTTGCTAGCGCTGCAAGCATATAGAGCTAAACGCTGGCAACAGGCACCATGTAATACAATGTCACCGTAATTAAGTTATTTAGCCCCTTTAATTAGAGATTGAACAATTTTTCAGGACAGCATTGTGTTGTCATCGGCGGCAACGATTTGTGACAGTTTGTTTGTTGCAGGGGGTGTCAAACTAATTGTAGTTACGGTTTCCCTTGGAGGGCCGTTATGAATTTTGGGAAACCAGATAAATGTTTAATCACCTACGCATATTACATACACAGCACACAACAAATTGATGGATAACTCGTTTTAAAATCAGAAGTCAAGAATAATTACTGTTATTGTGGATTACATATGACAATGTGAAATTTTGGTTCAGAGTTCAGCAAGCATCATGGAACTTGACATGCTATTTGCTTTCGCGGGCCACATAAAATGATGTGGCGGGCCAAATCTGGCCCTCGGGCCTTGACTTTGACACCTGTGATGTATACGTAAATAATCGGGTACTAGAAGCAGGAAAGATACCTTGAGCATTTTTTGGAACCAAGATACTCAAATTACTGGACCCGTTTCAGCCCTACAACTATCACTTTGAAACTTTCCAGTGTTCCGACAGTGCTTCCCACTATAGTTGGAGCATTCCTACAGGAGTCCTTGATTATCCTCACATACTTCTCTGGTACTCCTCTCTTGCAATCCTCTCTCACCTTGTATCATAGGCTTTCTCTAGGTCAATGAATGCCAGATGCGGAACTTTCAGCTTCTCCCTGCACTTTTCCCTAGTTTGTCTTCGGGGGAATATTGCAGTTGTTGTACCCAGGTCTTCCATGTACACTAATTGTTGTCTGTAAATGACAACTTTTGATACAGAACAGCAACAGAAGGGAAATGTCAAATTTTACAAGTAGGGTTTACAGACTGTTCCATACTACCACTGAATCGCAAGAATTGCTGGGTTGACTTCATATATCCTCACCACATGGCGGTTTAGAAAAGAATAGCGACACAGGAAAAAGTCGAGGAAACGCTGCCTTTTTCACCGGCCACCCGGCTCCGATATTACCTGCAAAGACCGGAAAACTACTGCCTTGAATTCATCTCTACATTATACAGCATGTTTGTACAATTGATGAACAGGAAAAAAATCTGAGCTCACAGCGAATTTTGTTGACAGTATGAATGACGGCTACAAAGCGCTTTGAAGAGTAAAAACTGCCAGGTAAATTTTGGCTGCTTTCATATTGCTGATGAAAGCCGGGGGTTTTCTAGACTTTTTCATGCACTGCTGTTCTATATAAAATGCACCAACATGGAAAGGCAGTACAAAGTCAACCCAGCAATTTGGGGATGTTTGGAGGTAGTATCAGGCGGCCCGGTTGTCCAGTGGTTAGCACGTCAACCTTACAGTGCCGAGGTACTGGGTTTGATTCCAGCTCCGGGCTTCCTGTGTGGAGCTTGCATGTTCTCCCTGTGCCTGCGTGGGTTTTCTCCGGGTACTCCGGTTTCCTCCAACATTCCAAAGACATGCATGACAGGCTGATTGAACACTCCAAATTGTCCCTAGCTGTGAGTGTGAGCGTGGATGGTTGTTCGTCTCTGTGTGCCCTACGATTGGCTGGCAACCGGTTCAGGGTGTCCCCCGCCCACAAAACATATGGTTGACACATGGTACACATGACCAGCATTTCTCAAATGAATGGAACTTAAGGCTGAAATGATCGGAAACTTCAGACAGTTTCTGCCATTGCGCCAACTCATTTCTACACGGACAGTTTGGAAAAATTATCCCTACAAAGCTTCGAAGCAAACGGTTTGTGTGGCTTTTTTTGTTTTGTATTGAATTATTTTAGTGTTTCACTTAATTGTTGCAGCCCGAGTTACAATGCTCTGGTGTACATTCACAGTCAGAGCCATGCGGGAACATTCCGATCAAAAAAGAAAAAAAAAAAAAAAAGCAGCTCTTGTTTACTCCCACCTCTGTTCTTTGCTGTTACACCACCACTGAGGTTAAAGTCAGACCATCAAGAACTTTCTAAAGTCTGTGTGTTGTGTTTTTAGAAAGAGCTTGTCCGAGCTTGCTTTTGTTAGATTCGCATTAAAACAGTCTCTTTTAGCATTATTCTCACATGTGAAAGTTGGGTGGGTGGGGGGGAGAAAATGACAACACGAAGGAATGTTGGCGGGAGCGTTCAGCGCCGTTGATAAGGGTGCCGCTAGCTCACACTCACCAAAATGTTTTTGTGTACCTTTTGTGTACATTTGACTGTTCCAGAATGACCACAGTGGTGAGGCGTGTTGATCTTGGCTCCTGTGGTCATTCCACTGAAGACCCCCCCGCGCAATCCGGCCCTTCAAAAGCAACAAACCTGGCTGTCCCTCCCTGCCTTTGTGCTGCTTACATTCTGATTGAATTTTCTGTGTGTTTATTTCATCAGCTTAACTTGCCGCTTCATGCCTTCCCTGTGCTTCGGGCCACCCCTTGAACACCACGATTGGCGTGGACGTGGCAGTGCTCCAGCTTGCACTCGGCAACAAGTCATGAGATGGAAAAACGCAAGATAAAGCCGCACAAAAGCAAAAAGACAATATTATTCAAAACAAGTCTGTCGTTTTTGTTTTTCTCCCTTTTGGAATTTGCTTTATTTCTCCTGACTTAAAACGAGCCTTGAAACTTTTTTTTTTTTTCATTCAGCATTAACTTGCATGGAAATAACAAAAATGTAAAAATCATATATTTTTTTATCTATGTATGTGTATATATCTATATGTATATATTATGTGAAAATTAGTTTTTCCTCTACCAGGTGTCAGATGCTTTCTGTGTGTAGCAGATCTTTAAAAACCCACACTTAAATCTATTTGAGAGACTGTTAATATGCTCTGCTGTTTTGGTTAGCAAGAGCTAATGGCTTCAGTAGTTTGAACATTAGCACTTGCAGTGTGAACTCAGATACTCAAATTTCATACCAGTTTTTCTTCCTGAAACGGATACGATGATGGCGTAAATGTGTCTTTACCACCTCCCCTGGCAACTAATTGAGGTACTGTGTCTAATTGCAAGAGATTGTGAAGAAACTGGCCTCCCAGGGACAACGCTGGATGTGGATGTTTACCATCACGCAAGCACCCAATTTAATGTTCTTCTGGGTTAAGATTAACAGCAATAAACTTTTGGAAACACATTTCTTTCCACTTGTACTGTATTTATTGCCCAAAAATTTTATAAGGCACTCCGAGGGGTAGCTCCTGCGTTGCGGTCAAACAGCAGCTGTGCTTGCCTCAAAGCGACCCGCGGCTCACTTGACTTCAAACCAACCACAACAGAGCACATCAACATGCTTCCAGCAGGTTCAGCCTCCCTGCTGGGATGGTCCTTAACTCCAATGGACCCAACCCCCAAACTCTGATCCGCTGAGAAGTGTAAACAATTTTGGAGAATTAAATATGACCTCAAAAGTCAGTATAAAAGGGGCTTGAGAGGCTATCCCATCCTGATATAATGTCTAAAGCGGACAATGCTGGGACAACTGTCTCACCACCATTCCATTGTCAGTGCCTTTCACACAGCACGGCGACAAAACCCTTCTCTGCTACGACATGTACCCCGGTTCCATGTTGGTACCAATTAGGGCGACAGCTCTCGAATATTTTTCGAATCAAATAATCGCCCAATGACCCCATGAGTTAATGTGATTAAAAAAAAAAAAAAAGTCTGATCTGGCAATATTGGTAAATAGCGTGTCACTTGTACAGCCTTTTCTACCTTGAGTACTCAAAGTGCTTCACGCTATTACCTCATTCACCTACTGATGACGTAGCATCAGGAGCAACTGGGGGCTCAGTATCTTGGTCAGGTGTGCTATGACTGTGTACACTAACTCTATCGTACAAACATACCAAAATAATAGGGAGCGACCACCCGCTCTTGAAGCATCCCGAGAATGTGTGATATTCCCAATGCGCGCGACAAACACACGTACGTTCACGCGGGCACGCGTACGTACACGCGCACACCCGTACACGCGCACACCCACCCACGCACGCACGCACGCACGCGCACACACACACAGGAAGAGGAAGAGATTTTAGCATTTAGCTTAGCTTTAACCCTGGTGGAACAGCTTGACTCGTATTGGTCCGACAACTCCACCAGGTAGTGGCTCGGAGATTTTAGTGAGTACACAACCCGCATCCGATGATGTAAACATCACTCAAAAAGGATTTTTTATGACATCATCTCAAAACGCAAAGTAGGGAAAAGTGAGCGAGCAAAGTCTCCTCGGAGTAGGAGTAAGCTAATGTTAGCAACGGCTAGGAGGTAAAATGAGAAAAGCGCCCACCCCCCCACCCCACCATCCAACTCAAAACTCGAACACAACAAACCGCTGAAGTTGTGCTTTGTACAACCAAAAATGAGAGCTTACTCACCACGTAAGACTCCCGGTGAACCGTCCGTGGCGCCGCAGACAACGAGAAAGAGCACCGGAGTGACTTTTAAAGAACAGCCTGAACTATTGGCCCAAAGTCTCACTTTGCCGACGCCATGTTGGAAGCGTCAGGAGGGGGCGGGGGGAGTAGGAGGTGGAAAGACAGACTACATCCGGGAAACTGCCAAGCCGCTGCCATGGTAACCGGGAGTGATTCGATGGGAACGACATGCGACGTTTCAAGGTGACAACGGCACAAATTAAAAATAAGTGAAAAAAAATAGATGACAGGAAAGCATATGCACACACACACACACACACACATACAAAAAATAAAATATGAGACACAAAATAAATAGATAAAATATCTGAAAAAATATAAAGAATAACAAATATGTATGTATATAT
>NW_017842059.1:626020-627975 GCF_001891065.2 Hippocampus comes
CCCCGGGGTCGCTGTTTCGAGATTACGATGGTATGCTATTAAAAACTGGGGAAAATGAAAAATCCTGAATGTGTCATTTTGAGATTGTTTTGAGTTCCCAGAGCTCACTAAAACATGCGGGATTTGGAGATAGATGTCTCTGCTAAGTCTTGTCCCAGCATTTTTGTCTTATAAAAGCCAGGCCTCCAGATACAACAGATAGATGAAAAACATAAAAAGCACAGGAAACAACATAATCGCTTTCCACAGGGCTGTGAAAGAGGCTCAACATCATGTATATGTATATATATATATATATATATATATATATATATATACACACATATATACTGTATATATGTATATATATATACTGTATATATATACATATATACAGTATATGTAAACCTCACATTATTACTCAAGCAAAGAAAAACTTTGCATGAAAAAAAAAAAACTAATAAAAACTAACCTGCTCTGAAATGTTTATATATATATATATATGTGCAATAATAATATTTGATGAGCAACTCTATCTGGCTGATAAGTTCTTTATTTCCATGAAACAGGCATCCAATTTTCTTCCTTCTGAGGTATAGCTACAGCAAAAGGTAACACAAAAAAATCATGAATTTTGATAACAATGATAATATTTGTGAGACAGGGTTCTATAAGTGTTTCATTTTGATGTTGACTTGAGCAAGTTACAGTCACTGCTCTGAGTGTGCAACACCACGACATAGTGTTCAAAACATGTACTGCATAATACAGTATTTAGTTTACTGTCGCTTAGAAATTACCCAAAGTACAGTAACCCTGCCATCCTTCATGGGTTCCGGATTTGCAGTCACACAATTTTGCAGATGTTTAATTTCGTCTAGTTAATAATTATATTTTGGTCTAACGCACAACTATTTTCGGTGTAATTCCACTTTGAATATACAGTATTTTGGAAATATGAGAAAAGTGAAGATCAGTGAATATTTTCCAGGGGCACTAAAAGTGTTCACAGTGCTTCACTTTTTATTTTTATATTGTTAACAAATTAGCAAACTTTTTGAAAAAGCTTTTTTCAATGTTTATCACTTTTCTTGTTTTTTTATTGGAAATAAAATAGTAAAAATGTTGACATTTAATTTTTCTAATTGGTTTTATGTCGTGTTATGTGTACAATTTTTAGAAACAAAAATCTGTACCGGTAAAATATATATATTTTTTATATATTTTTATATATATATATATATATATATATTTGCAATAATAATATTTGATGAGCAACTCTATCTGGCTGATAAGTTCTTTATTTCCATGAAACAGGCATCCAATTTTCTTCCTTCTGAGGTATAGCTACAGCAAAAGGTAACACAAAAAAATCATGAATTTTGATAACAATGATAATATTTGTGAGACAGGGTTCTATAAGTGTTTCATTTTGATGTTGACTTGAGCAAGTTACAGTCACTGCTCTGAGTGTGCAACACCACGACATAGTGTTCAAAACATGTACTGCATAATACAGTATTTAGTTTACTGTCGCTTAGAAATTACCCAAAGTACAGTAACCCTGCCATCCTTCATGGGTTCCGGATTTGCAGTCACACAATTTTGCAGATGTTTAATTTCGTCTAGTTAATAATTATATTTTGGTCTAACGCACAACTATTTTCGGTGTAATTCCACTTTGAATATACAGTATTTTGGAAATATGAGAAAAGTGAAGATCAGTGAATATTTTCCAGGGGCACTAAAAGTGTTCACAGTGCTCCACTTTTTATTTTTATATTGTTAACAAATTAGCAAACTTTTTGAAAAAGCTTTTTTCAATGTTTATCACTTTTCTTGTTTTTTTATTGGAAATAAAATAGTAAAAATGTTGACATTTAATTTTTCTAATTGGTTTTATGTCGTGTTATGTGTACAATTTTTAGAAACAAAAATCTGTACCGGTAAAATATATATATTTTATATATATTTTT
>NW_017842059.1:641680-671063 GCF_001891065.2 Hippocampus comes
TGCCTCCCATTCTCTGGTAAGACCTCCTCCTCTGATCTGGCACCTGGGGCCCTTCACCGTGGACCCTGCGTTGTACCTCGTCAACAATTCAGCCCGCATTCTCTGCATGTAACCCCTCTGACTAGGGTTGCTTGAGTAGTAGCATTCCAACAGAGCCATGTTATCGCATCACGCCCATCTCCGCTTTGTTCCAGTAGCCCATTTTTCATCAAGGTGCTCTGGTCACCTGACGCAGACCTTGTTTGGCCGGGCGACGTCTGAGCCGGCATGTCATTCGTTTTATTGTCTCTCATCATTGTACGAGGTAGGCATTAGCGTGAAGGGTCTTGCCCAAGGACCCACACTGGATGGTGTTATGTGCTCATTTTTGCCCCAAGCGGGATTTGAACCCCCGTCTCCCGTACGCCAAACCGATGCCTTACCAACTGAGCTATCCAGCCACTTTGCTGCATAGCGATATATATATATATATATATCAGAAAAACGCAAAGAAGCGTGGGATCGGGTATACTCATCCAGGCTGCCAGTACGAAGTCCAATACTTTACGCAAAAAAATACAAACAAAAAAATAAAAATGTGAACCTTGAGTAAGTTTTCCTCGCCAGTGATTGGTGAATAGTTGAATAAGGGGGGCTGGTTACCCTCAAATAATCAGCGAATAGGCAAACTTATATGCCAGATGCACTGTACATTGCGCCCCCCCCTCACTCGTCTAAACCCCTAGGCCTATTTATTTTATAGTTTAGAAGGCTACCGATGCATCACAGTACGCCAGGCTCATGGTGACATTGCAATAAACACACCCACACCGGAATAAATGCATAGTTTATTGTCATAATCATTGTCACAATCAAAACAGTCAATCCGAGCACTAAAAGTGCTGTCACATCGTACGGTGAAGCTCCATCCAAAGCGACACAACAGTGTAGGGGTGATTGCCCACTCCACTGCTATACAATGATACTAGATTATACTGAGGCTACGTGTTCCGCTACACTTGAGATATTACCTGAATAGTATGACCAACAAGCCTTAAATCAGTGCACAAAGTGAGACGTCGGCTCACAAAAGACAAGCTATGTTCTAAAAGGGTTACTTTCAAGGCATGTTTCCCAAACTGAGGGTCCCAGGTCCATTTAAAGTTGCATTTTAGTCATCACAAAGGCCAAATTATTCGGAAACCCCTTGGATTAAATTTAAGACATCACGTGAAAAAAATAAGATCTTATTGTATGTGAAATATAACCACAAATATGGCAATGTGGTTTATCTTGGCTGATCAAGATCACGGCTTATCTGCTAGCTGCTAGCAGTTCGCAGAAGTCAAATGTAGGACTTGTTAGTAGGGCCAGACCAATATGGATCTTTTTTAAGGTCAATAAAGTTTCCAATATTTGGCAAAATAAGAATCCGACAACCAATTAATCAGACAATTAATTTTATAAAATAATGAAAACTACTTTTTTGGTCCCTTAATCCCTCCAAAAATTCATATTTGAATTACAGGAAGAACATTAGACTGTTTTACAATACTTTGATTTTCCCTTTAGATTACTGCCCTTTAGATTTGTTTAACAACACAACAGAGAGAAAAATTGGCAAAAATCGACCAATATTATATTTAGTGGGGGGGGGGGCAATATTTTAATGTCATGATTTTTGTCTTATGTTGTAATGTGTTAAAAATTACACCCAAAAAAAAGACAAATTTCTGCCTATTTTAAGAGTTAATATCGGCTGGCCTATTAATCGGTTAAACCAACTGTTTAGGGTCCATTTCCATCCATCCATTTTCATCACCACTTAACCTGTACACTGGCCGTGGGGGGGCTGGAGGTGGGGGTAAGTTTGGCTTGGAACCTATCTCAGGTGACTTCAGGTGGAAGGCAGATTTCACCCTGAACTGGATGCCAGTAGGTCGCAGGGCACAAAAAGAGACAAACAACCATTCATGGTACATGGTTGCTAAAATGGGATGTATGAATATTAAACAGAACCCTCCGGGTGGGTCAGTCTTGGAGGTCCTTTACGGTAAATAAAGTGTCAAACTAGCTTTTAGTGTGGCCACTTGGTTGGAAGCCAAGGTTTGTGAATATTAAAATGGTTGAGGGATCCCAGTCCAAGAGGCCCTTCAAGGACAATAAAAGATTCAGGCCACTTTCTTGCGCATCCTCGAGCGGGATTGAGAAATCCTGCACAAAATATTAACTACAAACTCATAAAAAAGTAACTTCGCTTAATTTGTATTTGTGGCATCTTTAAATGACCACTATATTTGGAGAATGAATGCCTTAAATTTGGACACAAAAAAAAAATCTATTTACAAGAATAAAGCTACTGGAGGTAGACGTAAGGGTCCACAGGGAGGTCCTTCAAGGTAAATAAAGTGTTTAACTATAGTTAAGGGGATGGCTACATAGCTGCTGAGTCAGAATTTCTAAATATTGAATAAAAACCTTTAGGAGTCCATTCCTGGATGTCCTTAAAGGTAAATAGACTTTAACGAGCCTCAAGAGGGAGATGCAAGGTCAATATTGAGTCCTGGACGTCCTTCAAGAGAAGAGCAGCAAAAGGTTGAGAGCACTTCGGGGTCTTTTTGGTGCATCCTTCAGCATCACCCCCCCACCCCCCCATAAAACCAGGACGACCCTCCCCCTCTTCCTCCGGTGTCCTCCATCCTCGCATCCATCCGTGCGCGCTCCTGCCGCAGCCTCTACACCTCACGCAAAGCCCGCCCACCGGCGTGCGGTTACCCTCCAGCTCGGTCATCCGAATTTAGGCGCGCAGTTGGTGCGGTTGTGCGGCTCCGTGACACTGCTGGTGCTGTTGTTGTGCGGGTCGGGCGTCCAGAAGAATACGTAGTAGATTACCAGGATGAAGGCGGCCACGGACACGCACATGAAATAGGCGATAGCCATGGCCACTTTGACCCACACCTTGGCGGACATGCTGGCGTGCTTGGCGCGCGGCTCCCCCGGGTAGCTGGGCCTCCGCTTGGGGTCGCCGTTCAGCTTGTCCACGGTGATGCTGGCCCCTCCGTCGGCTGCTTTCATCTTGCGAGTGAAGCCACTTCCCCCACCGGCGTGGAGCTCATCTGAGGCGGGATGGGTACGGAGCCGAGACCCCTCCTCGGTTCGCGGATCGCCAACACGGGCCGGGGCGGAGAGTGGGCTGCGTGGAGAGGCGCGTTTGAGTGCCGCGCACTGCGGTACTGCTGCCTCTGCCCCTTGTCCTCTGCGCCGAGTGGGACAAGTGAACTCAAGGAGGATCATCATCCGCGGGACGGGACAGCTGTCAAGCCTGCCCTGGGATGTAATGTAACTTCCGGAATGTGTTTCAAAATAAAAGGTTTCCCGGAAATAACACGTACTACCAGCATTAAAATATAAGTTGCGTAGTCGGCCTGGTGGTAATCAAAAACGAAGCATTTAATAATGTTCGAGGAGACTGTATCAATGCTGTTATGATTTATTAAAAAGCTACATAATGGTCATCTAACTTACATGCCACATCAGAATTGTACCCATGTAAAAAAGTTCTAAATGATTAGGACTACAGTATTATACACAACATGGGAAAGGACAACAGCCCAGTTTAAAATGAATTTAACTCCACTTTTTCTAGCCGTCATCGGCAAGTATCACTGTTGTCAGTCCCATGTGTGCTTTCTTTAGGGTTTTTTTTGGTCCTTTTTACTCTCTTTCAGTTTGATCTCTCGCAGGCTTCCATGTTTTATAAAATGTTTCATTTTTACAAACTTTTTGCAATACGATTGTAATGATAACCTTAGTTATGGAGGCTATTTTTTAAAGTTCAAAATGTTGTACTGCTCTCTAAGACTGTATTCTTGATACACGTTTATTTGTACATTTTTGTGATTAAAATATATATTTTTTAAAGTCTCTCGCATGAAATTCTTGAGCGTCTGCTCTGCTGCTTTAAATATTACTGCCATAAAGAATTGTGTGCAAGACATCTCTTCATAAAGGTGGGTCAGGAGTAAAAAGGTGTGCTATTATTTGTCCTGCTGGTTTTGTTGTTAAACCTGCATGGCAACATAACACAAGATGGAGGATGTAATAAACACAAAAATAAACACGCTTGCACTGATGCGTCACTTGCTTTGTTTTTGTCCTACAAGGTCAAAATGGTCCACTGGCAACAGCTTTAAACATGTCGGGATGATGGATGAACAAATTGTGGGTGGCAACAAAGGTGGTCTCCAACATGGACATTTTAAAATTCTCATCAGATCTACATTTTAATTGATGGGCATGGCAAAACAAAGAAGCTTCTTATCATTATGAGTACTAAGAATATATACCTAATGACATAAATCCCATTTCTATGAATGCACATCTTGCATTACAGAAAGTTAAATTCATATGCGCATTTTATGTGGGTTTTTTTTTTTTGCTCACCATAGATTCCCTTCCGATCGCCAGCTGTTGCAGTAATATGGGCTTTGAAAACAAACAAACCATTTCGGACGGCAAACCTAATAACAGTCTTTTTCTTTTCAGACATTAAAATGTACGAACGACTATATAGCATTCATATGTCTGAAAATTGATCGTAATATTTGCTTAAAAGTAATGAAAAGTGGTATAAAAGTGTCTCGAAAACAACTGAAGTCTATTAAAGGGTTCCTGCAAATAAAAACTCATGAGACTGTACAGCCTCGTGATTGGTTAATCTGAGGTGGGGGGGGGGTTGCGGTTTTAGCTGATTCCAGCAGCTCCATTTAATCATTTAATGAAGTTTTTTCTCCCGTCGTTGACACAGGGGACGGGACAAAGAGTGACACATGAAAACAACTGCAGGGTGACAACGTTCTTTGCTGACAGACTGCATGAAAGCAAACATGGTTTTGAGGCTCCTCCCGCCCTTCGTTGGTTGGGGAAACGCGTGAAATCACTCCAGCGATATTGGTGTCGTCAGACTGTTGACAAAAAGAACATTTGAAACATCGAGTTAGTTTCAAAGCAGTGTGGTGGACTATTGGCTGGCACAGGGGCGTCAAACTCATTTTTGTCATTGGCCACATTTTAGTTACCGTTTCCCTTGGAGGGCCGTTATAACTGAAACCAAATTTTAAAAAGTCAATAGTAAAGGTTTATTCAACTATTGTTTAAGGTACTGTAATGAGTGGGTTGGTTACAAGAAAAAGCTTACAATATGTCTTTTATTTATTACATATGAGAATTTGGTAGAAATTTTAGCAAGCATCATGCAAGTTGACATGCTTGTTTTGCTTCCGCGGGTCACATAAAATGACGTGGCGGGCCGCATCTGGCCCCCGGGCCTTGAGTTTGACACATGTGGGCTGGCACATCTGCCTCAGTTTTGACATTCGGAGTTTGTATTTAACACAAATTAGGTGTTTCAGTGGGCAGCACGGTGTGATAGTGGTTAACACATTTGCCTCACAGTAAGGTCTTGGGTTTGAATCTGGGGTTTGGCCTTCCACTGTGGAGTTTGCATGTTATCCATTATTTTCTCTCGTTCGTTTCATTTATTATTACACAAAAAAAAAAAAAAACAACACAGTAAGTTTATATATTTCTTTGTCCAATTTAATAAAAACAAGTGTTTTTAACTTTGCAGTATAGTGTAGAATCTTATCTTAATGGAAATTGTTATTCAAGTCAACAAAATGGATGCTCAGAGTTCAGTTTCGAGGAAGCACTGTATTGTAACAAGTAGTCTTAGAAATGTTGAAACGAAAGTCCCTAACCCTAATGATGAAAGTCTGCTGTAATTTTACCACAGGGGGAGCTCACTTTTGTTTTGGTGTTAGATCCATTTTGTGACATAATCCAATCACGCTTCAACACTTTGCTCATTTCCTGGCAAAAACCTAATTGTGCCTCTCATCATGGCATTTCTCTGGTTTCCTGTTCCCCGCCCTGAGCCGGCACCACCACTACCACCACAACAACAAAAAGGAGGAGACACCACAATGCGGTCTTGTGACTTCTTAATCGAATGAGGGCTTTCAAAGCCACACAAAGACATCACTAGGTACAAACTGCCAGCATTTTGTTATACGTCAATCAATCAATAGCGGCAGGGGCGCTGCTGTGATAACTTCTCAAGTCGTCCATTAGCCCTAGTGACGCCAACGCAGCCGCAAGCTGAGTGCTAGCAGCATTGATCACTAATGGTCGGTTCCACTGGGTTGGAAAAACATCATGTGGCTGAGTGACTTTACTTTGCCACTTTTGCTTCCTGACCAATATGACTGGACAAACTGATCAAACAAAAGTTGTGTGACAGTCCATAATTGACCATGAATTATCCATTACTCATCTTATGAGAGACATTTTGGACAATTCTGTGCTTGCGACTTTGTTCTTTTCTGTGCCAGTTGGAAACTTTCCATTGACATTAATGAGAACGAGATGTAAAATTATCATAGTCAATATGCAAACTAAGGACGCACCTGAATAAATTAAAATATCATGGAAAATGTTCATTTCTGTATTTCCGATTCGACTAAAATGTACTTTTTAAAATCATAATTCATAAATTTCATGATTATAGCTACCAGCTATCGAAAACCTCAAAATGGCATTAGAAACAACACATTTGTCGAAGACGTTCAAAGGTGTTGTTCTTCTGAGACATGGAAAACATCCAGGAAAACCGGCCCTCAAGCAACAGGATTGACGACGCCCGATTTATGGTGTCTTGAAGAAATTGAGGCGAAATGTAGTCAAATGTTCCTCCCTCATTACAATGGCGTTATGCTAAGTCATTGAATCAAGAGTGGCAAACCTGAGGAGGGCTTTCTCGGAGGCCGTGGTAGCGGCGTCTGTGTTCACATCGCCTGGGTCCACATCGCCTGGGTCCACATCGCCTGGGTCCACATCGCCTTTGTCATTTTTGTCGGCTTTCTCCCCTTCTGCTTCAGATGTGCGTTCTGCTTCGGTGGGCTCGCTCACCTGGACAGTGGGTGTTGATGGACTGTCTGCTTTGTCTACAAAACAAACTAAAATGACTTGTCTGATATAGGGATGAATGATTTTGAAAAATGTCTAATTATAATTTATGCCCCTCAATATTACAAAAGCAATTGAACATGTTTTTTTCAAGGTCCTCTTTCCATGTTTTTTTTTTTTAAAACAAAGACAAGCAATAAATTGATCTGAATTACAATAAAGTTTATTTATTTAGCGTACTATTGTTTATTGAATAAACAATAGTACGCTAAATAAAAGCAAATGTAGCAGCAATTAATACAGTACACTATTTATATTCAATTTGAGTTGTTAACATTCTTGACATTTTCAGTCTTTGAAGAATTGACTATGACAACTTCAAATGTGACACAAACCAAAGTCAGTCAATTTTAATTCAAATTAAAACAATGTAAAAAAATATATATCTGTGACTTCATCACTTCAACTTTTCATGTTCCATTGAAACAATGCAACATAGATATGTGGACTGCACTTAAACCCTGAACTCATCGAGACACAATATACTGGAAGTAAATAAATAACTGAAATGAAAACTTTTGGGAGGGGTCAAAATTGCAGCTTTTGCATTTTGAAAACTGCCTTATACTAGACTGCAGTGTCAATTTGAATTTAATTTATGGTACACTAACACAGTCATTGATAACCTGGCGAGGGGGTGTCCGGCACATGCTGATGGTTTTCAGCGATGTCCGGGATGGTGGCGTTGGACACGTCTGAGGGAGCAGATTCAGATGGCGATGCGTCGGATGTGACTGTGGGAACAGCCTCTGCTTCTGACGCCATGACAACCTGCTGGACTTCTGGCAATTCCGGGGGTGATGGAACCGCTGTGGTGCCAGGGGGAACTGGAAAGGACAGTTAACAGAATGCGTTTATGTGTGGCAATAAAAAAAAACAAAAAAAACTGAGATGACTCAAGGACGGCTGGCCAAATGCTTATCTGTCCACTATTCTGCCATCATATTGTTCACTTCTCTCACCCTGTGATTCCTTTTCAGGGTGTTGTGAAGCATAATGCTGTCCCGTTTTGACTCTGATTGTTTGGGGGGAGTTCGGGTGGCACGCTTTGCCATTTTTCACGCTATGTTTCTTTTTCATACTTTGCTGTGGCAAGCTTCCCTCATGCTGTGCTTCTTTTCCAGGTCTTCATGCAGCACAGTGTGGTCATGCTTTGTCACTTCTTTTAACCTGGGCTTCTTTGGGCTTTTGTGCGGCACATTGCTCTCACACTGTCATGTCTCTAGTCACTTTATCACAGTCTCAGCCTGTGCTTTTATGAAGCACAAGCTTTCACATTCTGTGTGCTTCTTTTTCAGACTTTTTTGCGGAACAGAGTGTTTGTGTTTTGTCATACACTCATTGTTCTCACTTTTGTGTAGGACACTTTTGTCCCACTTTGGCCGCCTGATTCTCTGCGTCTTTTTCGGTGTCTCACATTGTTCTCATCCGTTGTCGTTTCTTTTACTCTGTGCCTCTTTTTCAGGCTTGTGCGAAACTGATGTCACACTTAGTATTGATGATTTCCACCACAGTCACGCTCTTACTTTGTGCTTCTTTTTCAGGCTTTCATGTGGCACACTGCTACTTTATTCCTCATATGTGTTTCTCGTTCAGGCTTTTGTGTTGCACACGCTTGTTTCACTTTGCCACCCTCTTATCTAGCGTTCCATTTTCATTTTTTTGTGTATCACACTGCAGTCACATTGTCACCTGATTATCCTGTGCTTTTTTAGTGGCACACTACTGTCACTCTGTGCTTGTTTTTCAGACTTCATACTAAATACAGAAAAGTAATCACGTGTGTATCGGAAGTACCTGTGTTCTCCCCACTGGGCTCAGTGGTCTCCTCCTGCTCCTTCTTTTGTGGAGGGCTGCTCTCAGCACTAGGGACTTTCAATGGGCTCTCCCCTCCCATGCTGCTGCGTGGCGACAGCATCTCCATCTCCTCCCCCCAGTCCGAAACGGGTTGGTGTCCGTCCACCAACTGGAACGGGCTGATGGGCTTTGCCACCTCTGAGGGATTCTGTGAGACCGCCTGGGGCGAGGGGATGTGGACTTTGGGTCTCGGTGCACGCTGCTCTCGGGGGCTGCTGGCAGACGACGGCGGGGAGCGAGACAAGGAGGATACAGCAGAGGTGTGGTCTTTGTTGACTTCCTCTTTCCCAGTATCTTTGTTCTTGTCTTCATCTGACAGTTCCTCCTCGCCTTCGCTGGCGTCCTCCCACTGGTCGTCGTCCTGCTCTTCATCTTCTGCCTGCTCCACCTGAGAGAGGACACGGTTAGGGTCACGGACCTTTTTAATGCGATTGTGTCCTCCCTGGTTTCTTGCTGCCCACCTTCTGTGTTGGCTCAGGTGTGGACTTCTTTTCTCGCTTGGGTTTGTCTTTTTTCTCCTTCTCCACATCTTCCTTCTCTCCTTCCCAGCGGTTGTCATGCATACTGCAAAAAATAAATAAATAAATAAATAAAATCATGTCCACGTCCACTTTATGTGTTTTTCTAAATGTACTGTTAAGTATGCAACCAACATGTTTGAGAACGTTACATTTTGGGGTATCTCCATTGCCTGTGGTCAATCAAAACATGCACTTCTTTAGACTGCACCTACAATCCTGATATTTAAACAAACTGTTTGATTAGAAAGCCTTTTGCTGTCTTTTTTTTTCCCACCCTTGACGACTGGTTGCTAATAATGCTAAACTGGAACCTCCAAAGTTGAACACCCTAAAAGTGGAACAGCTTGGTGTCTCAAGTACCAAACGCCACAGAATTCAAAAAAGGGACAACTCTTACAATACATTAGCTCGGTAAATATTAAAATGTGACTTAAAAATGCATTTATTGACATGTTTTCTGATGGGTGTCCCATCATATCAGTGACCCTGGAACAGATCAATTCACTCAATTCCCATGGGAAAATCCGATGAATGGCTAGAGTTCGTTCCACTGTTACGTCATTTAAGTTTAAATGGGTGTTCTACCTGTAACTGGGCTTCCCTCCTCTGCCCTTCCCTCTGCTTCGCTCCCCTCGAGGACCCTGGGATAGGAAGTCACCGAATGTGGGCACTTTGGGGGGACGCTTGCCATCGTCTGCCAGGGGGCACATTGTTGCAAAATGTCACATACAAAGTACACTTACATGCAATTTAATACACAATAAAGATGAGTTCATGTCATAGGTGGGCCACATTTGAATTTTAAGATGGGCAAAGGAGCCAGCTCATTCGTAGATGGAGTTAAAAAAAACAACACATTACAACCATGTTTTTTTGGGGGGGCGGATCAATGGCATTTCAAAAAGGAACATGATTTGATATTCAAGTGTGTTGCATGCGCTGTCACAGAAAAAAATTTAACTCATATCTCAAGATGCCATTGCATATCCTCGGCGGGCTGTACTAAAAAAAACAAAACAAACAAACAAACAAAAAAAAAAAAAACAAAATACAGATCACATTTTTTGCTAGCGCGCCATACTTTGCCCAACAAAGTATGGTTTTGGTTTTTGCATGAAAGATTGTGATTGAGAAAAAAACAACTGGCAAAACGTCAGATATGGAACTTCAAGACCTTTTGGGATAGGTCGTTTCTGACAAAAGGACAGTAGTTCATCTTAATCAAAAAATGAATAAAATGAACATAAAGAAAAGTATAGAGTGGTGGGTGAGAAGGAGCAGGGGAGAGGAAGGTCACAGCCTGAATGCTTTGCAGGGACGGAGGAGAGGCAGGATAAGTGCTTGAAGAGCAAGGCTGGAGGTGATGAAAAGTTTACACAGAAGGCGGGAAGCGGGATCAGAGAGGAGAGAAAAAAAAAGTCCCAGAGAGAATGGAGATGAGGACACTCGAGTCATTCAGCCAATTAAGAGGCAGTGAGTGATGTAATACATACGCCACTTCTTCCACTTAGAGTCTGGCAAACACTCAGAAAGCAGCAGTGAAGTAGCGCGAAAAATAATTCTCAGCTTTGAACCTTCACACAACTCACAGCTGATGCCAACCACTCTGCACCCACATCCTGTGAGTGTGAGTGTGTGTGTGTGTGTGTGTGTGTGTGTGTGTGTGTGTGTGTGTGTGTGTGTGTGTGTGTGTGTAAGCAAAAGCAAATGAGTTATCTGTGCATGTTAGGTCACAACGGGAGGAAACATGCTCAAAATGACAGAAGCTTACAGCTATTAAATTCCCACAACACTATTTGGCTGAATAAGTCTCACAATTCCAATATAAAAGTTCAACATTTCATCTCATGAAACAAGCTCTAAGATCTTACTACCTCTCTTATCACCATCTTCTTTCAGAAAGTGTCCCAAAAAGCCAAATACACACCCAGAGTTAATTCTTGGACGTTGATTGAAATGTGGCTGAGTTCGATTTAAACAGCCCATAAAGAAGATTTGATGTCAAACTGACTACCAGGCTGCCTGGCTCTGTAATACTACTCATCTCCTCACGAGGCATCAACGGGTCAGTATTGCGTGAAGAACTGAATTACAGTTGGGGACCACATTCGTGTCACTACTTCCATTTCGCTGTTCAAATGAAAGTGTCACCCTCAACTCGAGAACTGAGAAATTACGGTGGTGTGGTGTCTCATGTTGGATTGGGGTGTAAAATGAGAAAAATGGAGGAACACACCAACAAGTGTGCTCCTGTATTTCATGCACCACAAAGAGAAGTCAAGTGGCACACACTTGAAACACAAAACCATACCTACAACAAACACAAATACATGCACCGCACACAGAATTACTCCCATAAAATATGCCGCACATGTCACACACAAAAGACACTGACCAACTATACTGTATTCACAGCCCCCCCCCCCCACACACACACACACACACACTATCCCCTCCACAAGTGAGTGAGATAAATAAAAGGCACGTTAAAAAAAACACACCACACAAAACATACCACACACACAGTTACCCACCACCATTTCCACACAACAAACTGACAGCAACCACACCACCACAAACACACCCCACAAAACATGCATGCACATCCACAATGAAGCCGCTGCAAACACACTGGAGTGTAAACAGTGCTTGAACACGTCAGAGGCCCACTCTGGGGTCTAACCTGAGGCTCTGCCACGGGGCCCGCTGGCAAAGTTACGCCCTCGGACTGCAGGGAGGACACACAAAGACACCGCGACATCACTGACCGGGGGGGAATTACAGATTCATTGTGGGTGATCGGTCATTTCTCAGTATGGACCGAGGAAACCAATGAGGTCACCTGAGAGAGCAATGCCGCTCTGAGGAAATACAGCCAGACGTTTAGCTAATGATCTTAATGAACGGCCGCTCACATGACAGCTTCCATCGGTTCATCAGCCTATTGCGCACACGGCGTGAACAACGTTTTTGGGACACCGGCAGGAAGAAAATGTGACGCTGTTCCTTGCCTTAATGCCACTTGTTTAGTACAGTGTGAGCAGAAATGGAAGGTGAGTGAGTGAGTGAGTGAGTGAGTGAGTGACCTGAATTAGAAACTATTGTAAAAAGATCCAAATCATATTTAACCCACAAGGTCATCATGTGAGGGAACTAAAGTATATGATGTGTTGTGTTACCATGGCAACAGCAACATACCTCTCCTGCCACCCTGCTCTGGCGTGCCGGCCTCTGCCGCCGGATTTGCTTCCTCTTTGAACCTGTCAACGAAAACGACACGTTTGTGGTCTGTACGTGGATGCAATGAGGTGCCGCTGCTTCTTGTTATACATGTTCTCCGTCTTTTGCGCGTCCCACTCCCGCCTCCATTGTCCAGTGGCATTGCGATGGCGCGCCAGTCGCTCCTCGTCGATCTGTTCGCGCTCCTTTTTCCAGCGCAAGTACTCAGCCCGCTCGCGGCCCGTCATGGACATCGTCATGTCCATGGAACCTTTGGGGCCGGGACGCCGACTCTGGAGAGGAAAATACAACATGGAGTGTTTTGACTCACGGCGTCAGAAATGTGAGCTCCATTTATCATTGTATGCATCCTGGTTTTGTTTGGAAAATGCATCCCCCCCCCTGAAACATGAAATTTGGTTGTTATGTCAAATGAGAAGACCCACAGAAAAGTCTTGAGAAGTCATGCCCAAAAAGACAAGGTAAGGATGACATTTTGGTTTGAAGTCGCCATGTTAGGGTTTGATGATTCTTGAGAGCACCTCCTGGATTAGTTTTTTTTTTTTAATTCAGCCCCAGAAGCCAGAGAAGAGTTAACAACCTGAAATTTGGTAGTCATGTCTAAGATGTGTAGAACTGCAAAAATGTCTCTAGAAGCCATGGCCAAAAAGACACAGGAAGGCTTCTATTGTGGTTTGAAGCAACCATGTTAGGGTTTGCTGACTCTTGGTAGCGTCTCCAGGATTTTTTGCAGAGGAAAATGCTGCCCTGAAATCCCCCCTCCCCCAAAGTCACTTTGATTTTGGAACATAAAATTTGGCCACCATGTCTAGCATGAGTAGACCCACACAAAAAGTCCCAAGAAGCCGTGCACAGAAAGATATGGGAAGGCTTGCTCCCATTTTAGTTTGAAGCAGCCATCTTTGGATTTGAGCATTCTCCTGAAAATTCAGCTCCTAAAGCCAGTTTGACATGGGAGGATCAAATTTGGTGGACGTTTTTATCTCAAACACACAGAAAAGACTGAAAAAGCAACAACCAAAAAGTTACAGAAAGTCTGCACTTTTAGTTTGAAGCAGTCATTTTTGTCGAGCTGGACATATTCAAGTGTACGTCAAAAGCAAACTTGGCCCAGAGATTTTGTCCGACTGCAAGAAATTTGAAGCGGATATACGAGATAGACAAATGATGCTAAAATTGCAAAACATTTTAGTTTTCATCATTGCGAATCGTCACACTCTCAAAGTAACGGACTAAGTCATATTTTCACAAAAAATATTTCTACTTTTGTCTTCAACATCTCCACAGCATGCTAAATTCAGCTAAACCCTTTAACAGATTGTTGAATTCTACCCCGGAAATGAATTTATTCATAAATACGAAATAAGCAGTATTTGGTTCCGTTTTCCGTGATTTCTGAATAAAACAAAAAACAAAAAATTCACTGCGGCCATTATTTTAGGTAGATGAAAATGGGGGCAGTTTGATGACTTATTATAAAACAGGAAACAAACAAATACGCAGCCGGACCTAGCCTGTTATGCGCATTTACGTTTTTTGTTTTTTTGTTTTAAATAAAGTCCCAGAGAGCTGGAGGGAGATTTTTTTTCCCATTTCCATTTTTTTTTTATCTATCTCAACGTGTTTGACTCACAATCCACTCTTTTTCCAGATCGCCGCCAGTCTTGACATTGTCAAAGTCCAGCCCGCCCCAGTTGCGCACGTGTCTTCTGCTGCCCTCCTTGCGGTCCAGGTCGGGGGCGGGGCCCGAGCGTCGCGGGTCGTCTAGGAAGTTGCGGAGGGGCTTATCACTGTCTGCCTGAGGAGAGAAAATGTCAGCAGTGTAAATATACAAGGCGAGGCATACGTTTGTATATCTTTGCCATCTACGATACCCAAGGTATCTGAAACATAAAAAATATAAACTTCTGGTACATGTGGTCATACATGTATGGAGCCAATCACAAACATGTTTTTCCATGTTGACAAGGTCAAGGAGCAAGCAAATGTGGCGGCAGCGGAGATCACACCAAAGCTAGGAGGCAGGAGAGTTAATAGGCCTCAAACGAACTGTTTTTCATCAGGGCACCATGTGTTTGCCAATGTTCTGCCTTCCACCAGGCTCTTGTCATGTGGAAAACAATTTGGAAACTATTTTGTTTCTGTTGTCTGTCTGTTAAGGGTAATTTAAAACCTGAGTTGCTATTTATTTTTAAAGGGTTGTAAAAAGTCGCTCCATAAAGCACGTGTCAAATTCAAGGCCCGAGGGCCAGATCCGGCCGGCCACGTCATTTTATGTGCCCCCCCCCCAAAAAGAAAATCATATGTGTCAACTTTTTTTGCCATGTGTACACTCAACTGAACTATAATTGACAAACTATTATGGTTGACTGATTTAAAAACTTGTAACCCATTAATTTGTTGGGTAAATGAAATAAATCCGATGAGACGATTAAACATTTTTGTGGTTTCATTGTCATAAAGGCCCGCCGAGGGAAAACGTAACTTCAAAGTGGCCCGTGACAAAAATGAGTTTGACAAGTCTGACGTATAGCAACCGAATCGCGACGGCACAAATATTGATTCTGCTTTCAAAAGCTATCTCCTCTCTGTTCACAGCCATATTGTCTGCAAAAGCAGTTCACATCAGAAGAGATGCGCTTTGGACTACAAAAGCCGCAAAAAAAAATAAGTCTTGACAAATAATTTAGTATTTGATTGCAAAAACGGATAAATCATGTAACACTAGCAGAAATTAATACATATGCGATCCAAATGTATTTGTTACCCGTTGTCCTCGCTCATACTCTGCTATTCTCTCCATTTCCTCATTCATCTTCTCAATGTTTTGTCGCCTCTTCTCCTCCCATTCCTGGTTGGGGAAAAGGAAATGTGTCACATTTGGCCAAAAATAAAAGGAAAAGTATTACGGTACAAAAAAAAAAAAAAAATTAGATTCACCTTGGACTTCCTGTCCACACCGCCTGGTGTCCCCAATGCGTCTCCTCCTCCTCCTCCTCCTACTCCACCACCACCACCACCACTCGGTCCTCCTCTTCCCCTCCTTCCTCCTCTACGTCCTCCTCCTCCTTCACCTGGCTCTCCATCTCTGGGTGCGCGCGGTTCCCGCGTTCTCCTCTCCTGGCGGACACCACCTCCTCCTCTGGGGGCCCCCCCCCTTGCCATCCGGCCAGAGCCCGTCCTCCTTGGGGGGCTGTGGCTGGGCCCTCGGGGTCCATCATTCTCCTCCGACGCTCTCCGACCGCGGGGTATGGTGGGCTTCCAGTCTTCCACCACCCGCTTGTCCTGCAGCAAGCAAAGTCATTGGCCTTTGAGTAAGATTAGCGAGGAAGTCAAGCGTGGTGTTTTTGTTTTAATATTTGAAACACCAGGTGAGAATTAATACTCCCTGAGTGTGTTGTAATCTGCTCTTCTGACTGTGAGATTGATTATGTACAGTAAATATGTAATGTAATATTGATGGTTGGGGGTCAAAGGCTCATGAAATGTTGCTGAATATTTTAGTACTCGCTACAAAACATTGCTCAACACACACACACACACACACACACACACACACACTCTTCCCTCTACCTCAATCTTGTGTCATTCTCCAGATGCCGTGCAGACAAATGCAACGCGAACAACGAGGCAGCTGCATCAGCAGAATACTTGAAGGGTAGAGTCACAATTGTATTGAACAACTGTTGATCGAAATGAAAGTGCTCAATGCCTTACATTGTGGGGGAGCAGCAGTCGCTGCTCCCCCACAAGTGCATCGCTGGGCTCCGTAATAATGTGCTTAGTGGGGGAGCAGCGACTGCTGCCAGGGTCACAAGTGCATCGCTGGGCTCCGTAATAATGTGCTTTTGAGACAATTAACATTGAAAAAAATAAAATAAAATCAACAAATCAAGACAGGCATAGGTGTATACTGAGTGGATGTGAAACATAAAATGCATTTGATGAATGAAAGCATTTTAAAGGAGAGCTGGATTTCTGGAGGCTCAACATCCAAATTCACGATCAAATATGAAGTGTGGGCTCCCTTCTGGCGAGCGTGACGCAAACAGAGCAGAACATAAAAGCAACATGTAAACAAATTACAGCGCGTGTCTGGACTGTTATAGCATCATGTTGAAGCCACAGCTCAGATTTCCAGCTGCTACCAGGGAAGGTCATTTCATCTAACGCAAGGTTTTTCCGGTGTTCATCCAGCAAGACCAATTGATATCGCTCAATACAGCGTAAAGCTTCAGTTTTGCTCATTGAGCGATTGATGTTCCGCTGCGGCAGTGATGGATTTTAACTGCAGTTGCAGCACTGCGCCACTAGGGAGGCGCTATATCAACAGCTGTGCACAGGAAAGACTTTAAGCAGCTCCCGAAAAATAAACTGATCAAATTGTGTTTTTTCCCCACTAAGTTGTTAATCGGTGCCCCGATTTTCCCCAGCGGATTACACAAACAGCTAAATATTGGCTGTTCTTTTGTTTTTTGCATCCGAGCATGTCGTGTTATTTAAAATAAAAGTTTCCTTTGTGTCAAAGTAACATTTATGATTTTTAGCATTGCAGATATGGCAGGGAAAAGCAGCCACTCGCAAGGAGGAAAGCCGAGACCAGAGCAGATAAATCAACGCAACAGGCAGTTAAAAAAAATTTTTGGTGTGAAACAATGGTGATATGCATGTTTTAAGAAACAAACGCTTTCACGTGATAATAGTCATATTCTTATTAGAACTCTTAACTTAATGTATGTTTCCTGTAAAAGAAAGTGAGTCTGTTGAATTTACACAATACATGCGCGTCATGGCGCATGGTCAGGATGGTACCACCTCTGCCTTGATTTGAGCCAGGAAAAACCCTGCAATGTTTATCTTTTTACGAGGCGCACTGACAGAATCACAAGAACACAGGCTCGGCTCTCCATGACGCACGCGGCATTCTGTTCTAGTGCCAGGCAGTCTGATTTACCGATTGCTTGATGCATTGCACCAGACAATTACATATTTCATGTGTTCCCCTGTTTACAAAGTACCGGTATACAGTTGGACACCGTCAATGATCAGTTGGGGGGGGTTTACACTACTTTCGATCCACAGCTGGTGGCAGGCTTGACATGACCATGTCGAAGCCAAAAGGTAAGCACAGCTACATTAAGTTTGGTTGGATGCAAAGATTACTGCTAACTAACAGCTTCTGAGAATGAGGACAGGAGGGAAGAATGAAAAGTTGATCGCTGCATCCCAATATACGCACTCCCACCCCACTTCAAGATCAATTCAGTAACATCTCCTCTTCACCTCCTGGCCAGTAGGAAGCGGTTTGCCTGTGTTTCACGTATCGACGCAGGCCGCACTTTACCAAACAAGAACAAAATCCAAAGCAGCAAGCAATGTGAAGCCAAAGCTTTCAACTATTAAATCCAACATTTGTGGTCATTTTGGAATCCCATGTAGATCCGGAACACACAAAATTGTGAAAAGTAAGGTCATTTGTAAGCTGTACCACGCAGCATTGAAGTATGGCAGAAACATGACAAACTGGGACAAGCACGAACACTGACAACCATGCTGATCTTGCAACAAGACATGGTAAAATCTGTTCACTCAAAACAGATGCAACTTAACAAATTATTTGCCTGCTAACTGATGCCAAATCATGTAAAATCAATATTGAATAGGATCCCAACCTAAAGAATCGAAATCGTATTGAATCGAATGGTGAGGTTGTTAACAATACCCAGCCCAGGAAATCTCCACCATTTGTCATGAGAGCCACTTTGAGTGAATGTCGCAGGGTATGATGAGTAGATGACGACTGACATTTCCTGGAAAAGAACATCCCGAGTTTTAGATTCCAACTTACCCCCGCTGCCGGCGACTTAGACAGGTCGACCGTGATAGTGAAGTTTTCCTTCTCCATTTTCCTTCGGTCCGACTCCGACTGCTCATGGGAACGGGGCTTACGCGGCGTGGTGATGGCGATGCCCTCCTGCTCTGCCTTCTTCTTGTCTTCTTCTATTTCCTGTTGGTAACATGAATGCAGGCCAATGAGAAAACAACAAATGACCCAAAGCATCGATTTTTTTTTTTTTTAACATTGTGAGAGTTGACCACGTACTTGATAGCGCTTGACCAGAGCCTCGTTCTTCTTCCTCAGCGCTTCAATCTTTCGGTCCAACTCTGCGTCCTTCTCCTCCTTGGTTTTGACATCCACTGCTGAAGACTGACACACACACACACACACACGCACACGCACACGCACACGCACACGCACAAAAGAAAGTGAAGACATTAGATGACAAAAGAATCAATGAGAAAATAAAACAAGATGGGGGGTAAGAGAAGAAAAAAAACACAAAACAAGAGATTTTTAATGACAGACAAAACGGAAAGGAAAAAACAGAGTAAGATGGACCACCAAAGAGGACAAGAAGAAAGACAAGACACAAAAGACAGAAGAAGAAAAAACAGGCTAAGGACAAAAACATCATGAACACACACAAGTGATTCATTTGAAACATGTCACTAGTGAAAGAGCACCGACTAGTGGACGGCAAAAATTGCACATCAACAAACTAATCAGACGATTAATTCGTTTATGGGATTCTTGTTATCCCAATTATTGGAAAGTGCATTGACCTAAAAAAAAATCATATCGGGCAGGCCCTAATAAAAAGTCCGACATTTGACTTCTGCCAGCAGATAAGCGCGAGCTTGATGATTATCCACGATAAACCACGTTGCCATATTTTTGGTTATATTTCACACACAAAAGATCACATTTTCTTCACGTGATGTCTTACATTTAGTGGTTCCAAATAATCTGGATTTTGTGATCTTGTCGATGACTTTTTGTCATAAGCATTACCAAAAAGCCAAAAAAAAAAATAATTTATTGTTCGGGCCCTATAATTTATCTCCTATAACTAAATAGTTAATAGTCCACATCACTTCTGTGATGTTGTTTCTTCGGAAATTGTTTTAAAGTCCACTTTCACTTGACATACATTGTAATACAGCGCTTGCTTACGAGAGTTTGTGGAATTAAAGGCCCACAAAGCCCATCTTGGGAACTCTGCTTTCAATATAAAACAGACCTCAATGAATACGATGAATAAGCATGTAAGGTCAAAAATGTTTTTGATTAATAAATAATTTCTAATTCCTAAACTCTTCAGCTATTAGATACTGTACTGATTCAATAAATCAAATCTGATGGCACAGGATGGGTACGATTGTAAATTGTCAATTGGTGTGAATATAAGCTTGAATGCTTGCCAATATGTGTCCTACGTACCAGTTCAGAGTGTGCAACCTGGAGAAAGTGGCACTTTTAAAAACGGTTGAACTCACCATTGTTGCTAGTATCTTGTCGTCATGCATGGGCAGTGGGCTGACTGATTTTGAGATAATGCACTGGAAAAAAAAGACAAAAGTCTATCATTTAGTAAAACACGTTGCTAGCTGGTTTTACAGCATTTACTCAGAGCATGTGTTGCAGTGGGGAGCAAAAAGTATGTTGAGATCGTGAGAAAACACAACTGAGTGCATAAAGCCATTAAAAAAAGCCACTGACAATATGTATTAGTGTGTGTGAGTGTGTATGTGTGTGTGTAAAAAAAATTTAAAAAAAAAGCACAAAAAATATTAGCATCAAATCACTGTTCCGCTTCACGTATTTCTCACAAAAAGCTTTTTATCAGTTTTTTTTTGGTCAGAAACTGATGTTCCTGGTTAATTTAACCCACCTTTATTGCTAATTATAAAGGAGCGGAAACACGTAAGAACGAGCTTGCAAGATGGGAAACTGCCTTACAAACGATGGAAGGGAATGATTTAATTTTTTTAATTTCAAATTGCTCCATTGTACATTCGCAGCAGGGCTTAAGTGTAGAAGGAAGGGTTCAGAAGTAGTACAAACATAACATTTCATAAACTTTCCATAACAAGTTCTCCTCAAGTGTCATTTACATTAGAATTGAAGTAGTCTGTAGTGTATTTGCAAACTAGTTAAATACAGTAACACTGGCCGTTAGGACCCAACAAAGATGACTTTTGGTCACGTTTAATAGTCACCATCCAACCTTATTTGCTTAGTTATCCATCAATGACGTTTCATATTGACGCAGTGGTCATTTTGTCTGCATTGCAATGGAAGTGACAAGGCCACGTGAAGCTATTTTAGATCAATCGCACCTAATCCGAGCTCAGGTGAGGTAAACAGAGGTTCGCGCATGCGTGGAATCAAATATTTCACGAGGACCCGCGGCCAGCAAACCAAAGTTTGGTATAATACGAGTCACCAAATACACAATATAAATCATTTCAGACACAATCTAAACAAAACATTTTCGTCGACATTGAGCACGTTTCCGCTCTTTCCCAGACGCCTCATGTGACGAAATGTCTGACTTCAACGTAACGTAAGCACCAACAACCATGACACAAAGCGATCCACACGAATCAAGCCGCAACGCCGAAACGGACGATGAGCCTTAAACCGAGCGAGGCGAACGATAACGCTGGTAGATGTAAAATCCTGCTTTTTGCAAAGTAATTACCTCGAGTGCTAGCAATGAGTTTTTACTGGTAGCTCCCTGCCACTTTCAGCACCTATGAGTGCTCACGTTTTTTGGGTTCCGGTGAAGTAGCATTCACTTCCTGCCAAAAAGTGAGACATACGCAGCGGATTTAAAGGGACAGTAGCGCTAGTCTAACCCAAAGTGAGCTAGTTAATCACGTATTTTTTACTATTTTTATTTTTAAATTTGACATCATATCTGTCGTATAAGGTTACTTATATAATCGCTGTTTTTTTCATTGATAAGGAAAAGTAGACGTTCTAAGCATTTTTAAGGAGCAAAAGACATGTAGTACAGGGATTTAACGACTGATGGCGCAAGGTAGCAACAAAGTCTCTTGTCTGTTCGTGTGTGCGTGTGTGTGTGCGTGTGTGTGTGTGAGTGTGTGTGTGTGTGTGTGTGTGTGTGTGTGCGTCAAATTAAACTCAGGTGCTGCATTCAGTTACTGTCTGAAATCACACCTTTCTATCAATCGTTTCACTGTCTGTTTTCACATCTGTTTCACATGGTAAAAATGCTTAACCTGTAATAATCTAAAAATTAAATTACATATAAAAAAAATGGCCTCCATATTTGTCATCATGACACATTTCATTGTACTCTCTCTGTGTATTTGCATGTTAATAATTGGTCCATCTGTATTAATAGTAGTGTATGCTGGATTATTGTTGACAATGCATGAGTAAAATATAGCATTCTTCATTGGGGTCACACAAAGGTTACACCAAGATGGCATATGATTTTAGTGGCATGACATCAGGTGACCAATATGATGATATAATAGGTAGAAGTTGAACATAACATGTTTGCAAGGGTCAGTGGTCGTCCATCTGTGTGAGTCATCCTCATTACTTCCTGGTTGAAGGAGGTGGAAGAAGGTTGTGGGAGTGGGAGGGTGGATGTTGGGCGATGAGCTCATTGTTGAACGAACCAAACAAGCTCCCGAGAGACAACACCGGAGCCCTTGAGGTTGTGATCACGAAGAGATGACACCAACGCCGGCCACTTTTGTTTATACACAAGGCTGTCTCCTGGGTGAGGGGGTAATGGAAATGGCTGTGATGTGTGTCTCCGGGCAGTTTACAGATGGAATAGCCAACAGCACTAAAGTTTCCTCCAGCTTTAAGCCACCTCGTGTGAAGTTTCTCTCTTAATATGATTCCCATTTCCACATCTGCAAAAATGACAAAAATGATGTAATATGCTAGGGCTGCAACAATTATTTGAGTAGCTCAAATAAGATACTGTAGAAGTGTGTTAGCACTGAGCCAGAACAGCTGAGCCGCCAGAACCGGTGTTTTGTTTACATGGAAAATGTTCGTGCGAGTCTACTTTCTATGAGAGTTACAGACTCAAACAATGTGTCACAGTTTAAAAGAGAAACATTACAAATCAGCTTCCTGCTAATGTAGCTGGGTAGGAAGATGACATGAGAAAGGGGCCAGGGACAACGTACAGTCATATTTTTAGCTACTTTCTGAACTCCATTCGTGAGGAAATAGGCAATATAAAATCTCTGCGCCATGTCAATACCTACACAGTAAAATTGGTGTTGTTTTATTTAAAGCGGTTGCACACATCTTAATATACCTTAAAGCAGACGTAGAACCCAGTCAAAGCCTTTTTCTTCCTTCAGATCCACTACTTCCGACTGCAAAACCTGGTACATAATAAACACAGTCACTCATGGTGCCGTGGCACAAACGCTAGATGTGTGTGCGGGCAGCGTAGGCTCGGTTCCCACTCAGTGACGGTGTGAATGGTCGTTTGTCTCTATATGTGCCCTGCGACTGATTGGCGGCCTTCCGCCCGAAGTCAGCTGGGATAGGCTCCTGCAATTCCCTCCGACCCTGTTCAGGATAAGCGGTGTTGAAAGTGGATGGATGGATAATAAATAACAACCAAATTAAATGAAGGTTAAGATTAGAATATGGAATCAGTGAACCATGTCGCTGCTGAAATTAAGTCATTTCTCGGGATACTGCCCAACAGTCCAAAAGCCCATCACATATGACCTGTTCAGAAAAAGGTGAAACTACATGTTGTTGCCTGACTAAATGGGGATGTACGTCTTCATCAGCGTCATCATCAACATATCTGCCATTTTGGAGGCTACGGGACTACATCGCATGACATGCTCTGGCCTAGTGTTCCCCTGAGTTATTGTTATATTTAGTTAAGGGATGCAACAATGCCTCCCACAATCGCAAAGGGAAAATTGTTAAAAACAGATATGTAACAGGTGGTCTTTTTAAATTAAGATATCAGCTTAATATTTCTGTGTTCCTCATCCCTAGGTTACTGGGGAAGACTAAATATTCTCACAACAATATTCTTTGCCTCGGGTTTGTGTTCAAAACATTGCTCTTGTAGCTACAGATTCAATGTGGTTGTAGTGCAATCGCGGAAAGCACAAGTTCCCATGATGCATAGGAGATTTAAACGCTTTGGGAACTGATCATTTGTTTCAAAAAGGAAACAAAAAAATCATCAAATAAATTGCTCCACAATATGAAAACTCCTAGTAACTAATCACTCACTGCACCTTCCGGTGTCTCACCGGAAGTTGGGCCCATAATTGTTTCTACATCAGAGCCTCCAGGAATAACCTGGATATTGAAGATCCAAAAAGTCACAGTTTCAATATTGGTGTGAGTACTTAGTCGCCAGTGCAGACGAAGTAACATGACCTCTCCCTCTCCCATGGTTGGTGCAGAGAGTCAGCTTGGTATCTTGTCATCTTTTCAAAAAAATGTTTCAGGTACCGCAGCTTGGTAAAGGACAAATATGCAAAATGTGCTTATGAAGAGTGATTATTACTGTACATAAAGCAACACTTACAATTCTCAAAAAATATTTCAACAGCTATTACACCATAAAGCAACATTTACAATTCTCAAAAAATATTTCAACAGCTATTACATGTATGAGACCGCCATTCATGACTCCAACAAATTCAGCAACGTTAATATGTGACTATTTTGAAATGAACGTTTACACCCAGCTATGAGAGTAAGCATGTCCACATTTAGGGAATTAACTATTGTGGCGCTAACTAGCATGGCTAACATCAGTTTGTTTTGGCTCTGATGTTATTTCACAAAGTAAAGAAAGATAAGTTGCTACTCGTTTTCTGAGACAAAAGTAGGGTGACCGTTGTAGGCGCCTACATTTTGATTTTATTTAGAAGAATTCAATTGTTATAGATTTGAATATGTTTAGTAAAGTATCTATGTTCCTGAACTTAACTAAAAATTCCAGTTGTAATAGTTGCATTCATAGTTTGGAACAACAGGGTTAATTATTCAATATATTCAGATACACAATGCACAGTCAAACACCACCACGCACACATGATCTTGTTTGTTTGTGTGAAACGATGAATGATGATACTCGCCCGGGCATGTACCTGACTGAAGCTCAGCACCCCCTCCTTAAACCCCCAATTCTGCAGCCAACGGACATGGTGGGTGAGGGGGTAGGAGTTCAGGGGTGGTGGAGTGGGGCAGGGAGGGGGTTCATTTCCAGCTGATTAGACCGCCTTTAACCCTACAACAACCCACCCCCTCTCGCCCCTCTCTGCCCTGCAGCTGGGGTAGACAATGTGAGCCGGGTTAGAGGTCACCTGGCGGGGGTGTCACCAGTCATTTGTGATGCTAATGCTATTCTATGATGTCACTGTAAATACTACCACTACTACTGCTCCAAGTGACATTATTTTTACTGCCATGCTGCCCACATGTGTGTCACGGCGTTGTAAACACAACAGAAAAAAGACAGGCTGTGTATAAAGCGACACTTTCATCCATATTCTCATTTGAATATGTCAATTAGCTTAGCAACAGTAACTGAGCAAAAGCTCAAACATTGAAGTCATGCTATATGTGAATTTCAGGTCCGGTCACATGAAGTCTACCATGACTATTCCAGGCCACAACAAGCACATGATGGAATGATGGAAATTAATCCGTGTGGTTGGTCAAATGGGATCCAAAAAACCCCAAAAGGTTATGTTACATAATATATTTACTGTTGAAAAGATTTCATGTGATCGTACTGTATCTCTCGTCACTGTACAGTGAACCCCCACTATTTACGGGGTTTAGTGATGAAGTCTTGATGTGAATAGTGAAAATCTTCCAGTACTGTAATTGAAGCCCCCATCCAAAATGTTTGTAATTAACTACATTAGTAGTTTAAACAATATACACCTAACTGTTTTCTTGGACAATTAAATATCATTTTCAACTCATCTTACATTACCCTGAAAAATAAATTGATGGCTTTCGAAAAAGGTTGTGCTGCTAGCAATCAGTAGTTGATCAGCTATTAACGTCCACCACTGCTAATAGCAATCCAGACCTTTATCTGGATCATTTTGAGAACTCTACCACTCAGCCATCTCCAGAATCAACCCCACAAAAAGCCTGGCCTGCCTGTCAGATATCATACTCCAGTTCGAGGTTAAACAGGTTGGCTAACAGCCAGTGGCCATTGCAAGCTAGGTCTTAGCACAGAGGTCACCAACCTTAAAAAAAAAAAAAATATATATATATATATATATAAATTATTTAAAAAAAACTATTGAACTTCTTTGGTTGGGGTACTGATTCATGTGAAGGGATGCCCATTTGATGCAAATCTGAAATGACAGATTTTCCCAAATTGCAGAATTTGGAAATAAATTATCTGTATGCCATAGTTTGGTCATGCTCTCCAGTAATGCTCTTAAAATTATTGTATTTTTTGTTTGTTTGTTTCTTTTAAGAAATATTGTCTTATACTAATTCACACCAAAGCAAGTGATTTTAAGAAGACTAGTCATAGTTCAACGCAGTCCACTGAGAAACAGCGCAATTTTTCTTATCTTATTTTGTTTCAGTGGCATTTAATGGTTGATGCAAATCAATGGTGTAGAACACGGGTTCGTGATTTTCTTTGTCATAATCCAATAAAGACGATTATCTTTCCAGTTCCCATTGTATGATTCGTGAGTACCGTGGCCAAGTCAAGGGTCAGGTCAAGTCTAACACTTTTTTCATACCATTCCATTAATTCAGATGATTATCCAATCCACATTTTTGTCAATGTTGACAATATTTTCACAATACAGACAATTATTGAAACTTTATGTGGAGGTGCAGTTCAAACATAAACAGCTTTGTCTGCTTCAGGGTAATCAATGCTTTGCAGTCATTTGGCCATAAACCAAAAGCATTAGGCTCCTAGCATGAGGTATGCGTGTAGGACAAAGTGGAGCAGAGTCCGGGGACTCCCAAGTTACGTACGTAAATGACTCACATTGCACTTGTTTACTATGCACTGATCCAGTGCGTTTTTCAACAAGGATTGCAGCCTTAAATTGAGCCTAAAGCACAGATGTCAATAGTTTATTATTATTATTATTACTACACATGGCAAGCATGTGCGACACAACACAGAGAAACCTGACACCTGAGACTGACTCATTGTTTGGAAGTGGAGGGGAAAGCCGACTGGAGGATTGTGGGTTAAGATCAGCAGGGATGCAGGTTTGTTTGCATGCCAAAGAAGAAACCAACTGTTAAAATGCAAATTCCTACAGGCCCCGTTTGATGACATTGACAGTTTGCATGCACGGAGTTGAGTTCATGACAGCTAAGTGTGAGTAAAGACAAAGAAAAGTTGTAAAAAAAAAAAAACTGAATGAGGACTGCAAGTGAAGAGGGGGCGGAGACAGCAGCTGGTCTCAGGGAGCATGTCAGCACTTGTTTTGGGCCAGAGGGGGAGACCACACACCGGATGTCAGGACGATGCTCCGTCAAAGTAAAAGTGTAACACGAGGCGAGCCTACAGTGGTTGTTTACAACAAACCACGTGCACGAGACATAATTGATACATTGCAATGATTTTATATAATTTTTATACAAAAACAATAGTTTGTACACTGACATGGATAATGCTCTAATGTCATTCAGAGGAGTATTATGGTGATTGAAAAGTTATGAATTTTCTTCATTAGTCACATAGTTTCTGGACAAAAAGTTATTTTTAGGGGAAAAAAATCTATTTCTGATTAAAAATTGATTTTCCTTTAAAAACACAACTTTACACTTGGGATAACATTAATATAAAAAAATTCTGTTGAAACCATCCTACTTCTTATCTAAAAACCGTGAAAATTACCCTATCCCTGTTTTCTCATAATTATTTGCCACCTTTTCAGCTTGGCCCTATACAGTAAGGCAAAGCAGAAAGCACTGCGGTCAAGCCAGCCTCCACTCGCAAAATTGAAGTCAAGTGAGCCGCCACTGCGATTTTCAATACTGTGCATTACGGTAATCTGCCGCCAGCGAGTGGCGTTGGCCACCTTCTAAATAAAAGTGCCTCCACTAATCCATAAACGTCATTTGTTTGGGTGAAAAGAAATTAATTAAAATATAAAACAAGTACTTTCTTGGCTGTCAGCTAACGATACGTTCACCCCGGAAGAACAAGAACTCTCAGAACAGCACAAAAAAGCGTTCTCAAATGGAGATAGAAAAGTTGATCTGAAAACATGTTGACATTTTCGACCGTTTTGAAAAAATTCCTAAAAATTGAATCTTCGTTATCCCGTGAGGGTTGTAGGTATAGGTGTAACTACAGCCCTTCGGCTTTCCAACCCAACCACTCCGGTTCGAATCTGATGTTGCATTTTGGAATAAAAGGCCTCCAAAAAGGGAAAATATGACCTTATTCCCGAAAAGTTGGCCTGAACGCCTAACGTGGACATTTTCGACCGTTTTAAAAAAAAAATACATTAAAAAATAAACCTTCGTTATCCCATGAGGGCCGTAGGTCTGGGGGTAACTACAGCCCCCCGGCTATCCAACTCGACAAGTCTGGTCCGAATCCGATGTTGTATTTGGGAATAAAACGCCCCTGAAATGGGAAGAGAGGACCTTATTCCCGAAAAGTTGGCCTGAACGCCTACTCAACGCCTAACATACTGACATTTTCGACCGTTTTGAAAAAATTCGTAAAAATTGAATCTTCATTATCCCATGAGGATTGTAGATCAGGGGATAACTACAGCCCTCCGGCTATCCAACCCAACCACACCGGTCCGAATCTGATGTTGCATTTTGGAAGAGGATTGTAGGTCAGGGGATAACTACAGCCCTCGGCTATCCAACCCAACCACTCTGGTCCGAATCTGATGTTGCATTTTGGAATAAAAGGCCTCCAAAAAAAGGGAAAATATGACCTTATTCCCGACAAGTTGGCCTCAACGCCTAACATACTGACATTTTCGACCGTTTTGAAAAAATTCGCAAAAATTGAATCTTCATTATCTCATGAGGGTTGTAGATCAGGGGATAACTACAGCCCTTCGGCTATCCAACCCGACCACACCGGTCCGAATCTGATGTTGCATTTTGGAATAACAGGCCTCCAAAAAGGGAAAATATGACCTTATTCCCGACAAGTTGGCCTCAACGCTTAACATTTGAATCCGATCAATTCAGAGGCCTTTTATTCCCAAATGCAACATCGGATTGGAACAAGAGTGGTCGGGTTGGATAGCCGGAGGGCTATCGTTACTCCCACACCTACAACCCTCGGGGGATAATGAAGATTCAATTTTTAGGAATTTTTTCAAAACGGTTTAAAATGTCAACATGTTTGGCGTTCAGGCCAACTTGTCAGGAATAAGGTCATATTTTCCCTTTTTGGAGGCCTTTTATTCCAAAATGCAACAATGGATTCGAACGAGAGTGGTCGGGTTGGACAGCCGGAGTGCTGTAGTTATCCCCTGACCTACAGCCCTCACGGGATAAGGAAGATTCAATTTTTAGGAATTTTTAAAAAACGGTTTAAAATGTCAACATGTTTGGCGTTCAGATCAACTTGTCGGGAATAAGGTCATATTTTCCCTTTTTGGAGGCCTTTTATTCCAAAATGCAACATCGGATTCGAACAACAGTGGTCGGTTGGATAGCCGGAGTGCTGTAGTTATCCCCAGAACTACAGGCCAACTTGTCAGAAATCAGGTCAACATGCCAGTTTTCAGAGGCCTTTTATTTCAAAATGCAACATCGGATCCGGACGAGGGTGGTCTGGGTGGAGAGCCGGGGTGCTGGATTCCTTCTTTTAGGATGTTCTAAAAATGGGCGAAAAGATCAACATGTTAGAATGCAGGTCATGTCAGAACGCAGGCCATCTTGTCAC
>NW_017842059.1:671423-692968 GCF_001891065.2 Hippocampus comes
TTCTGAGAGTTCTTGTTCTTCCTCTGTGAATCTTTACCCGACAGCCAAGAAAGCCAGCTTTTTTAAATTAGAGATAGTTGTTATAATTTAAGGGGTACCAACCAATACAAAAAATCCAAAACAAGAACAAACATCAAGCAAAGGTGTGTATCAGTAATAGGTGTCAATCTGTGGAATAATTTCGAAACAGACCTGAAGATGAGTAAATTGCTGGTTGAGTTCAAAAACCAATTCAAAAGATTAGTACAAAAAAACTACACAAATCACTGAGTTGAGAAGATAAATTTGATATACTTATAAAATATAGTAATTCAACAGAATTACATTGATCAATTTATTAAATATATTAAAGAAATGCAGTATTTATAATGAATATGAGAAAATTGATATATAAAGGAGAAAAATGAGTATATATATATCTATATATATAGATATATATCTATATATATTTTTTTTTTTTGCGGGGGAGGGGGCGTACATTATGTAAAATATTTTTGGTTGACATAGTGCGTGTGTGGTGTTCACAGCGTTGTCTGACATACGCTCACCACCCCCAGAAGTGTTGGCGCATGTATGGGAATGTTGAGCCGGCGAATCAGCATCATGTTCAACTTTGAATCAATGAGTGACTGAAGCCCATTTTAGGTAGCGCATGAAAGCCTTTGTCATGACATTCGCTGCTAGCACGTCGGGAGTTAGCAATGTTTGACGCTGGAACGACGAGACGCTTAGCCCGAGCTAACTGGCCAAACCGAATACGGATTTTAGAATTGTATGACAATGTCAGATGTTCAATCATATATGTTACCTGTCCCGTTAACAAAGCTTTGATGATCAAGACTGACTTGTTCTATTCTTGTCTTCATTATTTCCAATGAGGAAAATGTTTCGAAAGCATGGCAGTTTTATTTGTATCACATTTATATATCATCCATGAGGTGACTCAATGCTCTTGACACAAACAAAGACACAACACCTAAAAGTACAAATTACATTGCAAAATCAAGGAGAAAAAATAGAAAACATTAAAATCACTGAAAGCATTTTGAAAGTAGAGAAGAAAAATACCGTGGGCTTCTAAAATTACAAACAGAATAAGATGTTAATCAAACATTAGGGAAATGATTAAAGTTTTTAATCTGGATTGTAAAGCCTTTACAACACTAACACAGTGGTCTGAACAGTTGTAGTACGTATGAGATTGTTGGTCAAAAAATAATCTTATTTTGAAACTCCACACCGGATATTGCTGTCAACTATAAAAGAGTGGAAACCCCGCGCGGCGGCAAAGACTCGAAAACGTCGACACTAACCAAACATGCTAACCTGTTGTCGGTAGCGGCCGCACGAATGGACTCCTAACAATCTTCGACTAGCCACCAAAAGTCGTCGGGCAAGCTCGTCTGACGTGCAGTGACACTCGTGGACCGACCGCATGACACTCTTTTTTCACAGCGGCCCGCATTTGATGTGCTCGGGTTTCTCTCGACTCAGCGACCCGAAGAACTTAACACGAAGAAACACCACATACCGGTAAGACAAAACAGTCGACACACCGTGCAGCTATACGTCGTTCAATATGCAACGAATCGTATTTTAACATGCTCCTCAGGCTACTAACTAACACTTTACAATTGTAAATGACCTGTTACCCCCATTCAAGCAACCCCAAAGTTCAAATGCAGTGGTAAATTCTGTTAGTGCACATTTTTAGGGTAGAGTAAGTGCATTACAAAAAAATTGACTTTTTAAAACGGTGGGAGTGCGTTTTGTTTACAAATACTGGAATCTGCAATGTGCTGCCCCCTGGTGACCAACGAAGGAATGTAGGTCAAGCTTGCATCATCTTAAATGCATGCTGCTCGATGGATGATAAATACTCGGCAGTGTTGGACGTTATCTGCCATTTGGATCGTTTAAGTAGTTGATTCTCAAGCGGTTGACACTAAGAATCGCAAAAAACAAAACGTAGTCGACCATGGTGTTCATTAAAAACGGTCAGTACCCCCCCACCCCCCACACACACAAAAAGTATTTAATGTTATTGTAAGCAATTGCAACATTTTGCTCAGTTTGAATGCTACCTTTAAACGTAGGAAAATAAAAACTGTTTTAATCCTGATTTCATTAAAATGGTTTGTACATAAAATATATATCTTTGTAAATGGATACATATCCTTAAAGATGAAATGTAAACGTATTGAACTTAAAGTTAAATACAACTGAAACTGAACTGTGCTTGGGCAGTGATGCTTTTGCATACCACTAGTGGTTGCTGTCCTGCACTTTGAGAATCACTTTTATTTCTGTGTTTTTGGTTCATCACCAAACATGGGCATCATTCATAGCAATTTTACACAGAAAAAAAAATTGTTTTAAATTCTCAATATTTAAAAATTCTAGTCAAATAATATGACACCAAAAGCTCGCATTATGGATTAGTTATAGTGAGTTATTTGTAACTGTCATGATTCTAAGTTCATAGTATTGTTATGATGTACCTTTCTACATTGTGGTATGTTGTTTGCTGGGGGACTCCACATTTGTTTTGGTTGTTGTGCCCCCTGGTTTCGTATTTGTATTTGGGGGACGCATTGAGTGACAGGAAGTGGTTACTGTTGATTTTTTTTGTATGTGTATTTGTGGGACGCATTGAGAGGCAGGATGTGGTTACTGTTGATTAGGTGTTGCGTCAGTTTGAGGAAGGACACAAAAGCGTGAGTTGCATGCAGTGGGAAGTTTGATTTTATTTGAGTTACTCCTTAATTCCTGTGAGTGGATGGCGAAACGCTATTATGGCCATGTCGGATGTGTGTTTTGTGTTGTTGGGATGCATGTAGGAAGGAGTGTTGTACATTTTGTAATTGTATGTTTTGTCACAGTTTTTCACCCAAAATGGTGTTCATCAGCAATGGACGTGTGAAAAGTAATGGCTGTTGAACATTGGTCGACACATCAGAAGAAAATCTTTAGGAGCAGTTACATTATACCTAATATGCATTACAATGCAAACTTAAAGTGGATTTTAAAAATGTGCAAAATGTGATGCAATTTGGGTTTGTGCTGTTCTTTTAGGCAACCAACAGGATGGCACGTGCTGAGACCGTGGAGAGCGTGGGAGGGGCTGCCGGAGGGGTGAGCGGCCCTCTACCCCACCAATACCCCAGCGCCTGTCACTTCTTCTTGCACAACAACTTTCGTGGCAATCATCGCCAGAACCACCAGGAACAACCCATCCTGCCCACACCGCCGCCTTCGCCACCAGACCAGCCGAACGCCTTCTTGGGAGAACAGTCTGGTAGGATCGTGAAATTATGCGGGAAATGTGCTCCAAAAGGTCCAAAAATTGCTGTCATAAATCACTAAAGTGGTAATGATTGGAGTCAACTTCATTGTGTAAGTGCAGAAGGCAAATATTAATAATACTGTTTAATCGGCTGGACGATCTAATTGGTCGATATTACCTCTTTTGAAATCAACAAAAATCAGGTGATCCCCCGCCCCCCCGATTCCCAACCCCACGCCCCCACAAAAAAAATCTGATTTTTGCCAACTTTACTCTCTGTTGTAAAGTAAAAGAAATACTATAGGATTACAAAACATTTGAATGTTTTGCCTTTAATTCATATATTTATTGTTGTAATATTTCAGGGATCCATCCCTCCATCCATTTTCCAATCCGCTTTATCCTCACAAGGGTCGCGAGGGGTGCTGGAGCCTATCCCAGCTGTCTTCGGGCAGTAGGCGGGGGACACCGTGAACCCGTTGCTAGCCAATCGCAGGGCGTTCAGGGGTCCAAAGAAGTTATTTCTTTCATTCATTTAAAAAAAAAAATAAAAATTATCAGAATTTTATTCTGTCAAATACTGAAATTGTCATCGGCCTAAAAAAAAAATCCACATTGATCGAGACTTCAGGCAGCTGCGGCTGTGGGAATACTGAAATGTGCAATTAAACTTTGACGTGTCACTAATGGTGCAGTGGGAGACTCACCTGACTTGTGTGCGGGCAGCGTGGGATCGGTTGCCATTTCAGTGATGGTGTGGATGTGGGCGTGAATGTTTCTATATGTGCCCTGCGACTGATTGGTGACCAGTTCAAGGTGTATCACATTAAACCCAAGGGTTACCACAACTGCAGCGCTTGACTGTTTCCTGCACAACATTTGGTCTTTTTAGGTGTTAAAATTCCAAATGTACCAATGATCGGGTTTCTCTGGGGACCACCGTTGGTCCGCATGCCACGCTTTGAAACCCCAGATGTTGCGAGTCTGCGGTTGGTCTTCCACGCCTCTTCATACGTGATAAACCCGAGTTAATACTTGCACTGTAGGGTGTTTATGTGCGGATTGACGTACTTTGGGATACGTCGTTGACGCAAGTGGAAGCAAAAAGTGCTCCGACCAGTTTGTGGAACAGATGATATCGTTTGACACGTGCTGTTGAAAACAAAAGTTGACACATGCTTTCTGTTTCTTCACAGAGCTCAAAATTGCAAACACATCTCATCTTACAAGGCAACAGTGTATGATTTATATTCTTAACAATATGCAGGAGTACCAAAAAACAAAACAAAAACATCTGGCTGCACTTTGGACTCCCCAATTTAGTGCTTATGGGATGTAAATACAGAGAAAGTATTTTGGTTATTTAATAATCCCATTCTAATTCATGCATTTATTTTCAATTCATTGTTGTCTGCTGTGTGCCAGTTGCTAGCCTGCCATTAACTGGCATGACATTTCCATAGCAAAATATTGTGCCTTTTTTATGTTCTCAAAGTTAATAAATGTTCCCTCAAATTAATGTAAATTTTTTTACAAATTGAATTTGTAAAAAAAATAAATAATAATAAATACAATGAATATTATAACATCTTTTCGTAGTCCCATGACGCTTAGAAGAATAAAGATGAACAACAGGCCAAACATTGAACACTTTTATTGCTTTTAGTATTTGTTTCACTTAAGAGCAGAGAGAAAAAAAAAAGTCAATTTTTTTTATGTGGTGGGGGATGGGACTGGGCGTGCTGTTTGAATGGCATTATCTTTGCCTTATTTTGTCACGTGTTAAAAGAAAATAAATCTGCAGATTTCAAAAGTGATAATATCAACCGAGTAATCGATGGCCAATGGTTCGGTCGTAACAATGTGATTTTTTAACCCCCCCCCCCAAAAAAAAACAAAACAAAAAAAACACTTTAGAGGAAACTATAGAACAACCAATTTCATTTTTTATTAAATTACAACATTGTTTAAATAATTAGATTAATTAGAATACGACATTTTTATTTACTGACCATCATCATTACAAATAGGCTAAAAAAATCTTTAAAAAATGAATGACAACACAGTTAATGTTTTCTTGTGTTGTCTTGTGTGGAAGGCGTGAATGGAAACTTATTTTGCATCTTGTAAAGAAGTGACACGTTGGTGGCTCAGTTTGCTGGAACTTCCCCCTTCCCTCCCTCCTTGTGCTGTGGCTCATCTGTGGGGCATGTTCAGACTTGTCCTGCACATGCACTCACACTAGCAGCCTGCACTTCCTGCTACCTCACACACTCAACCAAATCCTCAATTAAAACACGCAAAATAAACTAGCCTGCCTTTCTATGACATACAAATGTCACATGGCTGTTAAATGAGACCAAATTCAAGGAAATTAACTGGCGCTAATACTGTATTACACAGGGTGAGAAACTTTTTAGTCAAACAAATAAATCTGCTTTTTGTGGAGTTTGCATGTTCTTCCCAGGCCTGAGTGGGGGTTTTCTCCGGGTACTCCTTTTTCCTCCCACATTCCAAAAAACATGCATGTCAGGCTGATTGAACACTCTAAATTGTCCCTCAGTGTGAGTGTGAGCGTGGATGCTTGTTCGTCTCTGTGTGCCCTGCGATTTGCTGGCAACCAATTCAGGGTGTCCCCCGCCTACTGCCTGAAGACAGCTGGGATAGGCTCCAGCACCCCCCGCAACCCTTGTGAGGATAATGCGGATCGGAAAATGAATGAATGGATGGAATATTGTTCTTGTTTTAAAAAAAAAAAAATGCAACAATAATATGTATGCTTAAATACCAATAAATTTTTATTGATGAAGTTAGCTTTTATTAAACTTATATTTTCATCCAATTTTGTAACAAGTTAATTTTTTTTTCCTGAAACTTAAAACTTAATGCTGTCTTTTATGTTAATGTGTGAGTTTAGCTTAGCCATATCGTGTGACGTATTCTACAATTAATCTTACTTCCTGTTTGTAATGTCTTTCTGTATAGAGAGGCGGCAACGTCAGGAAGCGGCCCATCAGCGCGCTCCCCTGCCGGACCTGCTGCCCCAAGATCAGCGGGCGTTTGGGGGTGGGTCGCATCTCAGAGCCGAGGTCATGATGGAAGCGGGGCAGGTTGACACCAACGCCGTGGCCCAGCACCTCCGGACTATCGGGGATCAATTTAACGCCTCTGTGCTGAGAGCGGTAAGATATCTGCAGATACGGAAATACATGTATTTAGGATGTGTGGCGTCTGACATCACCTCATGTCATGATGTAACATCAAAGCTGGATGCCATCATATCATAGCTTGAATTTATAGCCTAACGTCCTAGCGTGATATTATCGTGTGACATCGTAGTGTGATGTTGTGACATCACAGTTCGAAACATGGGATGATTTCATAACATTGTAGTCAGTGTGACTGAAACCAGATATCACAGCTGGAATTATAACTGACATCATAGCGTGACGTCATAGTGTGACGTCCCTGTGACATCATACTACGATTCACTACTCACTGAGCTGATCGTCCGTGTTGTCCGCTGATAAAGGAAAGGGCAGGCCAAAGGTCAACCTAGGACACATGTTGTGACCCCGCCTCTTTCTTTCAACATCCATGTGACTTTTAGGCAGACACGTGGACTTTGTTGATGTATGTTGTCATCACCAACGAAACATGGCACACACACACACACACACACACACACACACACACACACACACACACACACACACACACACACACACACACACACACTATGTGGTTTTGACTTATGAATGAGGTCACTTTATTCTGCCCAAATGTTGAACCTGTACTGTGCTACCTTTCTTATCTCCTCCCCCCCTCATCAGTCCTCACACTACCTCGCGTGAGGACTTGTCAACAGCCTTCCCCCTCCCCCTTCTCACACAAGCACACAGGCTGCATGTCTGAGTGAGGCAGGAGATGACATCATCTTTGTTTATGTGCTCAAGGCTGTGTGTGTGTGTGTGTGTGTGTGTGTGTGTGTGTGTGTGTGGACATTTTCACTGAGCCTATTGTGTGTGTGTGTGTGTGTGTGTGTGTGTGTGTGTGTGTGTGTGGCTATAGACATTTTTGATTTGACCTTTTGATTTGACCTTGCCTACCGTACATGAATATGTTTGTTGGTCATTTGACTAGCCCATGTGCATGTGTACATGCGCACATGTTAATCAAGTGTTTTTTTTCTCCATTGGCTCATTTCATGTGGTTCAACTAGGTCGCTAATACAGTTAGCAAGTTAGTTGACTAATAAATGACCTCATGTGTCTGATTGTGTCTGCCCTTCAGCACGATGCTCCGCACTGGCAGGACTGGATAGATGTGGGCCAGGGCTTCCTCAACTTGGTGGCTCGCACCCTCAGCGCCCTCTACAGGCTAGCCTAGGCGCAGCGCCGGCCGGGTTACTGCGGCAACCACTAGGCTGCTGCAAAAGGCGTCGGTGAGTCTGCTGGTTCGGACAGCAGACGACACTTGCTGGCTTTTGTTTCTGCTGGTTCGGACTGCAGACAACAGTTGCTGGCTTTTTGGTTTGTTTGTTTGTTTGTATTTTTGTCAACTGTGAAAGTGGATCCAAATCCTTTGACATTTGTCCACACCCAATGCTAAAGCTAATGGCTAACCAGTTTCGTTTAATGAGCTTTTTTGGGCAAATTAGCTTTTTTACTTTTATTTTCTAGCCCAGTCATGAAATGTTTTCACCGTGTGACGCATCCAGTGCCTTTTGTACTGACCAATCTCTCACTCACACACACACACACACACACACACACACACACACACACACACACACACACACACACACACACACACACACACCCTTTTAGTGCAGTGAAAATGTTCACACAACACAAACACACACACACAAATACACAATTGGTCCTCCATGACTTTTGAAAGTGTAAATATTTGTTACCAATCCGAAACAAAAATTGTGTTGCGCTGATCGTTAAAAAATAAATCCAGTGGATTTGAGAGGTATGTCACACAAAACAAGAAAACATTTAAGTCCCGAAAAAAGTATTTCACCACATTTTGAAATGATTGTCTGATAAGTAATTTATTTTTGCGGTAGCATATTTGTAGCTTTTTGTTGTTGTTGATTGTCTTGTTTTCTATGGCATTTCTTTATTTATTTTATGTTCTGGACATTCCTGCTGCGTGTTAAAAAACGGGAAGCTGCGACTCCGCCAGCGAACTCAAAAAGTGATGAAAAGACATAACTGCAGGATTTGCCACTCAGAGAAATCTTTATCTACTTTCGATCAAAGTGCACTTTTGCAATTCTGTTTTGCTTTCAGCATTTGTTTTACGTTGTTTACCATGTTCACCACTTTGCTTTGGTACCTTTGTTAGGTACTGGAACACATCCAGTTAATTTGTTTTTTTTTACTGTTGTAAAGTTTCTACTGGAATTTTCTACTTTGTTCTTTTATATAATAAAGTTAGTTGAATACAGTTTTGGTGTCTCTTATTTATATTAACATAAATGGACTGCCCTACAAAAATACTGGAACAGTGAGATATCAATCAGTCAGTTCTAAAATAATTTCCGAGGGGTTTATCAGAGACACTTGAAATGGTGGCAGGTGATAGAAACATACAAAAGAACTGGAAATAATCTATCTTTGCTTGGTCGCGTAGGTTACGGACAATTTTGATCTGACCCATTTCGAGGAGCCAGCCAGCCAATGAGGGCGGCCTCAATAACAGCACTAGATAAAGTAGGGTCATTAAGTGTTTCTAATTGGATGACAGCGATGGCATCCCAGCGGAGGAATCCACATGTGATTGCTGTTCTTGATCTATTTCACACTTATGAATGGGAGCAACATGAAATGTCTCTCGGGTTTTTGTTTGCGCAAGTCCACTATGGCCACTCGCACAGCCACACTGAGCCACTGTGGAATGGATGCAGCCATCATTTTAGAGTAAAGCAATTTCAAGAGCAAAATGCTCAACTTGTCGCATTTAACAGCCCTTCATCACAGTGGCTAAAGGCCGAAAAGAGGCAAGACGTAGTCGCCGCTTATATAAGGCCAACCTGAGAACCAAACTTTGTGTTTTACAGAATGCGCCGTCGGCTTGTTTAACTGACATTTTCACATTCAAACTATGACGGTAGAGAAGAAGGCTAAAATCATCTTCATGTCATTTCCGCTGTTTTCTCACTGGCTCTGCCTTGGTCAGAAGGATTCGTGGTGCCATCCGATAGTCCGCGTGTCTTGGCAGGGTCTCTCTTGACCTCATTGGGACCAACCTAATTAATTAAAGGTTAAAATTAATTAAAAAAATACAATACATATTTATTTATATAGCGCTTTCACAACAGCTGCAGCTGCAACAAAGTGCTTTACAGAATAGTTAACATAAAATAACAAAAATGGTAATATAACATGGTAAAAAAGTTTTTGAATTTTGATTTTTCATTGACAGTTGAAACCTCGCTTGAGTTGATGAATTGCTTTGAGACTGTTTAAAAGCCCTATGAGGATTCCAGGGAGAGGACCCAAATAGCAGGAGGGTTGACCACAGCCTCCCATGGGACATTTGAGATAATTAGAATAGAAATAGCAATGCGGCTAAAGGCACAAAGTGGGTTGCTTTAATAGTTTGTCCATGGATGTCTTTGTAAATGTGATATTTGACATTTACTGTTGATAATGTTGCATTCACTTCATAGCTAAGTGCCTTTTATTTTATTATTGTCCTATCTGGAAAACAGCAATGATGGCGAACCATTCTGATCCCCTTTTTTGGTGTGACACGTGAGAGCAAGCTCCGCCCACAACGCAGGATTCATTGAAAAGTCGACCGCCGTCGTTCCAGTTCGTCCCTCTTCACTTCCTGTCAAGGTAGGAACCAATTTCTCCTCCTTTATTGTTTCCCCAGATGAAACAATCCTTTGACCAAACTAGAAAGTGGCATTTCAAGCCGCCAAAGATGATTTGATTTTAAACACAAACAAACCATTTAGGAAAAAATGTGTTTGATATTTTACGCATTTTACATTTAGACTGTGTATGTAATATTTGAAATTCTGCATGTATTGAAATATCTTGTGAGAATCTGTGAAATTATTTTTTATTGATGCTGCTGTTGATTTTATTAAATGAATAAAAAAAAACGTAAACCAAATTTAAAAATGGAAAAAAATATTGAATCGATAATATACAGGGTCCGCTGTATTTGTTTAATGAATTAATTTATTTATTTCATGATATATTTATTGGCTTCTTGTTGCTACTTTTAATTCAAAATTAAATTAGAATTGTTTGGAGGATAAGTGGTTTGGAAAATGGTTTGATGGATAGATTTATTTGTCAAATGTCAGTGAAAAAAATGTTTTGTAAAATCGTTGTATCAGGTTTTCATTTCTGCTTTAAGTTTTCAAATTTTAAGGTTTAATTCTCTGGAATATAAGTCAATCTTTTTAGATAAGTTATTTAATTGAAAAACAATGTGTATATTTATTTTGTAAAATGTAAAAAAAAAGCGTTTTCATTTATCATTTTAAAATCTGAGACCCATATTTCATATTAAATTCAAGTGGATGCTGCATACACCACTATACACAATAAAAATAGTTTCGTTATCAATCATTAAACATGAGATTTATTTTTATGAACTTGACAGTAAACCACGCTATATTGTGGTTCAACTTTTTCTGGTCCCCCACGACACTGCAGATCTTCCAGTTCAGATTTTTTTTTTCTTTTTACACTGGCAACCCGATAATATACAACAAATTTGAACAGCAATACAAAATAGCCAATTCACTATTTACATTCTACACCAATAGCAGCTAAGGACTGATTTTCAACACAGCAATACACTTAGCCATCCTGTTTTGTTTTTTTTTTTGTGATTATTCAGCTGCGCCGTCTATTGAAGGTAGTGCAGTTGGTCAACATGACGCACCAGTTCACCGCCTTGACTGAGGCTCAGAAAAAGGAACTCCATGAGACCGCCATGCGCATCGTCTCTCCGGGGAAGGGGATTCTGGCTGCGGATGAGTCAGTAGGTACGTAGACCCAACTCCATGACGGTAAAATGATTTTCAACAGTGGGGAGAGGGGGTGGCCACCTTGTCGAATAAATGTACCTTCAGCTGTTTATTGAGCGGGACAAGCAGCCGAACATAAAAATACACAATGAAAACACTCACAAGGATCATGGAGCAGACGTTTGTGCGGGGAAAAAAGGCCACAGAAAGGGAGTTTAATGGTGCTTTTTTTTTTGGGTTGCTAGAAGGGATAAGGGGTATTGTTTTGGATAGACATGGACATTTTTCCACCAAAATTATTTTTCAATTTTAGTTTTTCTTTTTTTTTTTGTTAGTTTTCATTAACTATTTGTATCATAACCTTGGAAGACAACAATGGCCTTTCATTTTATTTCAATGTGGATAATAATACTGCGTGACTTTTGAGCATGGGTATTTGTGGCAGGTAGCATGGCCAAGCGTCTAGCGCAGGTGGGCGTGGAGAACACGGAGGAGAACCGTCGTCAGTTCCGCCAAATACTGTTCAACGCTGATGACCGCATTATCAGCTGCATCGGCGGCGTCATTTTCTTCCACGAGACGCTCTACCAGCACTCGGACGGCGGGGTCAGCTTTGTCAAGATGATTCGAGATAGAGGCATCCTGGTTGGCATCAAGGTACATTTACAAAGTTAGGGCAGGGGAGTCCAAACTACAGCCCGAGAGCCATTTGCCGCCCACTATCCATTTTTTAGTGGCTTTTCGAGGCACTCTTAAAATTGGTGGGTAAAAAAATCCCAAATTGGGCAAAATAGCTAACCGTGCGCTGGGTCCAAAATGGATCAAGCCATGCATTGGGTTGAGGATTTGATCCAGTGTTTTGTCCAACAAGGCGTAAAAAAAGTACGTAAAAGATATTGTCTACCCACCTCATAAGAGTGGAATAGCAAGATGTTGATTAGACAGCATGACTATTGCACTGATGTGGACGCTCGTAGACACGCGTCTTTGTCTTTTGTTGCTCAGGTTGACAAGGGAGTTGTTCCTTTGGCAGGAACCTGCGGAGAAACCACTACCCAGGGTGAGTACTGGAAATGGACCAGACCCTTGCTCGTACACTGAGGGCAGAATTCCCTATAAGATTGCATGGCTTTTGTGTGGTGCTAACTGGTAAGATAAAATGGAACAAAGCGTGGGCAGATGATGAAATGTGTCACTAAGTTGGCAAGCAGAATGTGCCTCGGTGCGCCGGTGGTATTTGCACATGTTTAAATGAGAGAATAAGTATATATTTGGCAGAGAAATTGCCTACCTCTGTGCAAATTAGCCTCACGAATAAACATCGTCTAATTCACTAACGCCAATGCTAATAGCCTTGGTGTAAAATTGGCTCTACTCAGATGAAGCCTTTTTAGAAAGAGGGAACGCATTTAGTCCGACATGTCGTGCAAAATTATGACAAAAACATTCACCCATAGGTCTGGACGGCTTGTCAGAGCGCTGCGCCCAGTACAAAAAAGACGGTGCTTCCTTCGCCAAGTGGCGCTGCGTGATGAAGATCGGCGACGCCAACCCATCCAAGCTGGCCATCAGCGAGAACGCTAATGTCTTGGCTCGCTGCGCCAGCATCTGCCAGCAGGTGAGTGTACCCACATAAATGGACCTTTTCACCATGACATCACAACTCCTTTCGGATAGCACCACTATCTTCCCTTTTGCCATACTTTGAAAGTAGAAAGCGTCAGTCAAATAAGCTGTTTGAGTATCGAATTGTCTTTTACTCGAGAGATGCACACCCGTACACACAAACTAATGAATTGGTCTCAGGATAGCATCAACCGGCCAATGGGCCAATCAAAAATAACCGCATAGATGTGGTAGATCAACTGGTAAGATAAAATAGAACAAAGATCACACATATGGACACCTGAGTGCCATCCAAATATTCCTCTCTGACAACAATATGCTATGACCAATTCTGACCCGAATGCAAACATTCTGATTCATAATTCGTTTTCAATGGCCAGTGTTGCTGTCGCTTGGGTCTCATTTGGGAGCCGCAAACATCATTTTTGTTGTAAATACAACATTTTTATTTGGCTGTTCCATCTGCAACATTGTGGTGCCTCCTCTTCCAGCAAGGCATGGTGCCCATAATCGAGCCCGAACTCTTACCCGACGGAGAACACGACCTGAAGCGATGCCAGTACATCACTGAGAAGGTGAGCAACCGATGTCTCACATCTGTGAGTTCAAGACATATAACCAAAGAAAATATTGTATCGGAGTTCAGGTGCTGACGGCGGTTTACCAAGCCATGTCGGACCACCACGTGTACCTGGAGGGCACGCTGCTCAAACCCAACATGGTCACGCCGGGACATGGCTGCAGCAAAAAGTACAGCCCGGAGGACGTCGCAATGGCAACTCTCACCGCCCTGCGCCGCACAGTTCCTCCGGCAGTGGCAGGTCAATAAACCGTAACCGCAACCCAGAGGTGTACAAAACCACTCCTCAAGGGCGTATATCTTGCATGTTTTAGATCAGGGGTCGGTAACCCAAAATGTTGAAAGACCCATACTGGACCAAAAAAACAAATATGTCTGGAGCCGCAAAAAAATTAAAAGCTTTATATAAGCCTTATAATGAAGGCAACTCATGCTGTATGTATTTATATTAGCTATGTTAGCCTACTATCAAAGAAGCCAAATTAAAAAAAATATATATTTCCCTCCCCCGATCTTTTTCCATTTTCAAAAATTTTTGAAAAGATTCCAGGGAGCCACTAGGGGGGCACTAAAGAGCCGCATGCGGCTCTAGAGCCGCGGATTGCCAACCCCCGTTTTAGATGTTTCCCTCTTCCAACACACCTGATTCAAATGATCAGTCAGCTTTGCAGAAGCTTAATACAAAATTGAATCAGGTGTGTTGGTCGAGAGAGACATCTCTCACACGCTCGATAGGGGCTCTCATGGGGCGGACTTGGGCACCCCCGGTCTACGCTTAACATGTTACTTTCCCGGGTAGGCGTGGCCTTCCTTTCAGGGGGCCAGAGCGAAGAGGAAGCGTCCGTGCACCTGAACGCCATCAACAACTGCCCCCTGGCAAAACCCTGGACCCTCACCTTTTCCTTCGGCCGCGCCCTGCAGGCCTCGGCGCTGCGGGCCTGGCGTGGACACAAGGAGAATGAGAAGGCCGCTACAGAGCAGTTCATCAGGAGGGCCGAGGTCAGAGGGGGAAAAATATTCACATGTTGCTCTCATGTTCAAAGACAGATCTGTTTTGTTTTTTGGCTTGTCCCGTTTGCAGTCGCCCCCTATCTTCCCTCACTACTTCGATCAACCTTCTCTTTGGTCACACTTTCAAACCTTCACCGCTCATTGAGATACCGGTTTAAAGGCCGCATCTCACATGAGCGGGTCGCAACGGTCGCAAAGATATTCACCAATAATTCTAAATGGTCTCAAACAGTTTTTCTAGTCACAAAGAAATTTTGAACATGTTCAACATTTGATGGCAAAAAGAAAAAATGTTTGTAACCATTAAGGTTATGGTTTGGGAATGTCTGGTGAAAATCTTGGCAACTGTTTGCAACACTGAACGAAGCATAACAAAAAAACAATATTCGCTACATGCACCCACACTTGCAATCCTTTGCTGCTCTGTGAGATACGGGCTTAAGTGATTCAAGTCCACTCTTGCTACTTCAGAATCAGAATCAGAATCGTCTTTATTGGCCAAGTATGTGGAACACACAAGGAATTTGTCTCCAGTAATACATGCTGCACTAGTATCATCGTACTTCTCCCTGTTGTCTTACTGTCCCCCTCCACATCTCTCATTCATGCACAAACCGTATATTATAACTTTCTAATCTTAATTCATCTTCTTTTCAGTGCATGGCTCCCTCTTTCTAATGTTCTTCCAGCTGCTCTTTGCTTGCTCTTTGCAACAAGATGGTGGGAAAGCAATTCAATGTATTAGACGAGGCTATGGCCTGACTCAATGAAGCTCCTCCCTCACTTCAACACGTGTAGTGACCACAACAAGCCACCCCATGACGTCCAAGCAATATTTTTATATTAGACATAGCTTTGGCCTGAGCAGTTCAGTTTTTTTTGGTCAAAGTAAGAGTCGCATGTACATATCCGTTTTTGAGTGTTGTGAAATTAAAAATAAAAGGTGGTCAGAAAAATAAATTCAGCCGCAATCCGCAGCGCTCTACAAACACACCGTACATTTATGAATTCAGCAGATTGTGTTCTGTGTTTGTGTGTTTGTGTCAGGTCAACAGTTTGGCGTGTCGAGGAAAGTACAAGGGCGCCGACAACTATGCAGATTCTGCACACGGCGTCTATGGATCCTGTTACTCATACTAAACACGGTCATCGAGCTGAGACTCCATTGCCATATAACGTGAATAGATATAGTGATATAGTCAGGATTACTTGAAATTTTCTTTATCATTTTGTCTTGGAGGTCACATATTTCTGAAACAAGATGTAGGTGAATACAAATCCTTGCTTAAATCCCCATGAAACCCTTACTTGAGACACTAAAGAGACCTTTAAACTCAACTTTCAAAGACTAACCAATGTTTAAAACCGCAATTTGAAATGCTCAACATGCTTAAAACCTCACCCTGACTTGAAACCATATCCCTGATTTTAAACATGAATTAAATTAACCCAGATATTAAATGATATTATCAAATCTTACTTTGACATATTAATCCAGACTTGAAACCAGTATTTGAGATGCTAACACTTCCTTAAAACCCTAAACCTAGCTTGAAATCTTAATTTAAACCATAACCGTAAAATTGAAACCCAAACTGTGGCTCGAGACCCGAATCATGTCTTTTTGAAACCCCAAATTGAAACTCTAAACTTAATTTTAAACAGCAGCCCCGATTTACAATCCAATTCCTGATTTGATATGTAATTTGAAACCAAAAGCAATGATATTAAATGCTCATATGAAATCCTACCTTGAAACCCAAACCCTTGTTTGAAACCCTAACTTGAAACTCCAGCCCTTGTTTAAAACCCTGACCCATCCTTGGACCCATAACTTGAAACTCTAAAAGTGTCTTTAACGCTACTATACTGTAAAACCCAACTAAGGCTAAATCCTTGATTTGAAACATTAATTTGAAACTGTAACACAGACATTAAATCTTAATATGAAACCCTAACCCAGGCTTTAAACTCTTAATTTTAGACCCAAAAGTGTCTTGAAACATGATGGATCTGCATTTTGCCGATAAACTGCATGCAAATGGAATAAGATGCCAACAGAACTGAAGTTAGCCCCAAGTGTCAATGGTTGTAAATCCAAATTAAAAAACTATATTCCCCCTCCCCCCACACAAATGGTTAACGTCTTTAGGTGTTTGAGAACATTTCTATAATCTTGTTTTCCTAAATTATGTTCTTTTAGGTTCTTTAAATAATTTTAGAAAACAACTTTTAATTAACTTCTTATCATTTAAGTGTCTTTGCCTTAAATGTTGTGTAATTATGTGATGCACATTGAGTTACATTCAGTATGAAATCTGCTGTATAAAAACTCTACTTTAAAACCCTAAGATTGGCTTTAAATCTTAATTTAAAACCATAATGCTTGAAAGCAGAACCCACATAAAAACTCAATCGAGTAATGAAACCCAAATTTGAGAACCCTAAACCTAGCATCACATGAAACCTGAAATTGAAATGCATCAGTTGTAATAAAATTGGTGTTCCTGCACCCTTTGATAGAAAAACAATAAGTCTGTGTGTATATTGTTTCAGAGACTCCATTCCAAATAAAAATGTTCAGATGAAGCCAGACTTTTGGACGTTTTGCTTTTCTCCAAGTACAGTACACTGGTTTCGAGACCACTGCGGTGAAATCAGAGTCTAAGAGTATGTTGAATGCCCACTAAAACCATGAGCTATATAAGCTCTGACACCAAGTTCGCATATAATTCACGCAACATTGAACAAGGAAGCCATTTGTTATTTTTATTTGAGACTTGTGTTCACGCTGTATCGTTAGCCCCCAACGTTGGCGGCATTTGCACGTCTTGATTTTCGGTTGTTTCTGTGCAGCATTGCTACAGCGCCACTCACAGGCTCGCTTTACGAACTACAATTTTTGCTGTGTTTTCTAATGTACAGAGATATTTCCTGAAATTGTGTTGCTATGATTGATGTTTTGAAAATTAATGTTAAGGAATTATATAGGATAAGAAGTATGACTACAATAGAATACTCATCAAATCAGCTAAATAAACCACTACCTCGTGGTTTGATAAGGATTTTGTTAAAACCACACATTGACTGTGGGCAATTTTAAATCAAAGTGCATTCGGTTTGAATGGCACTTTTCACAGAGAGAACGCACAAGTGCATAGAAGTATATAAGTCATACAAATATAAAATACAGAATAACAATAATAGTATAGTGTGTGTCTTTATATATTAGCAGCCGTTTCTGCAAACGCAATGAATCATTGGCGTTTTTTGTCTGATGTTGCAATTCTCAACTTAAGCTTTTAAAATATAATTAAAATACATTCAATATTCATCTTTAGGCTCTATATCGGCCACGTTTAATCAAGTCACCGCATGGCCTGCTTTGTCCATGTACTGATGTGAATGGACATCGACTTCTGTCGTTATTAGTGGCGGACTACTTTTTGGTACGTGGATGAAGTTGAGTTCCCGAGCCATGCCGGAAGTTCGGTGAGTGGCGGAGGGAGGGAGGCCGAGGCGAGTCCGCAACTTGTGGATAACCGCAAACAAAACATCGATAAGCCGCGTGATTAACCCTTCCACTGCTTGCGGGGACTTGTGCGCTCGGGACTATACGGCCAGTGTTTTGTTTTTTTTTTCATTTTTCCTTTTCCTTTTTTAATTTTTTTAAACTAAACCAGTTTAGCAGGAGAGAACGAGCCCCATCTACGAATGATGTCTGGCGTCGTGCGAGGCCCGGCGGGGAATAACGATTGCCGAATTTACGTGGGCAACCTCCCGCCCGATATCCGCACCAAAGACGTGGAGGAAGTCTTCTACAAGTACGGCAACATTCGAGACATCGACCTAAAAAACCGCAGAGGAGGACCGCCGTTCGCTTTTATTGAGTTCGAAGACCCAAGGTAAAGTGCTATTGATAGCTTAGCTTTTTTTAGGCAGCGAGCCGCCATTTTGTGGCTAACTGCCAACTATTTATTCACGGGCCAAGACTACACACTGGACCTGCTGCACAGTTTTACTTTAATCTTACTGCATTTCCTTATTTTGCAGCATAAATGGGAACATAATTTTTAACTCACTGCCACGATATCAAATCAACGTTTGCACCGTGCGTGCTGAGAACTGTTACCCTTTGTGTAGGTTTTCCGTTTCCCAGGTAATGGGAATCAATTTTAAGGTTGAATTGAGGCAACTTGATTCTTACTATTGGTTGGAATTGTTGTGTTTAGTATATGACTGAGGTAACTATCCTATTACGCCAACAAGTAGTTCGTCAAATTACTGCCCCCAACAAAGGGAATAAACGCAAAGAAACCAGGATTTTACACAAGTATTGTGGAATTGCATTTGACCAAATTCCTGACTAAAACAACTACATTTCTCATTTAATCAATTGCAGTAATTGGATACACGAGATGATACGATTTAAGGACAGTACTTTTAGAGTATAACAATTCGGTTAGGTTAAATTAAATCGATTTATCAAGCCAAATTGATTTTTTGTTACACCAATAAGTCAACTGGCCCAGTCTACAAGCTTTGGGAGTTACAAGCAATCACCTAGTCAATTTTGTTTTCCATTTGTGTTTTGTGAGCTAGTTAGTGGGGGGAGTGTAATAAAACCATTTAAGTGACTGTAATGCCCTCACACATGGGCAAGGAGAGCTATATATTTTGCCTGGAAGATTTATGATGAAAAAAAAATTATACTTGAATATGGTACCCTTCCATTAAATTTGCTTGGGTTACCTCTTAGCACCCATCAATTTCCTCGAAAAACTTCCAATTTGGCGTATTTAAAAAATATCCTCAGTTAACGTCCCATGGAAATGTACCACAAATTGTCCAACCCCTCTGCAACCCATCCAAAAAGAGAGAAGACATTGTTTTAATGCTCACATTTTCACTGTGACTTACATACTCCGTTTTGTGGTTAGGGACGCTGGGGATGCCGTTTACGGCCGGGATGGATACGACTACGATGGCTACCGGCTGCGCGTTGAGTTCCCCCGGAGCGGGAGGGGCTCCAGAGGCAGCAGTTTGGGCGGGGCCGGCGGTGGAGGCGGAGGCGGAGCCCCTAGAGGCCGATACGGGCCCCCATCCAGACGGTCCGAGTATAGGGTGGTTGTGTCCGGTAAGCCTGATGCGTTGTCGTGCTTTGCTGCTGACATTGACCGTCACGCTTTGTGCTGTTTTAATTTTAGTTTTGGTCTACAAATGGTCCAAAAATAACTTTCTTTTGATGTGTGCTGAATACTCTTATTTAAAAAAAACTGAGACATGTTCAGAAAACTTTGTAATTTGGTTTGAGATGAAAAGCTTTGTGTGTGAGATGTTAATGAGTGGCAGCAGCATTAGGACAAAACAGACTGAAATATTTGAGGCCAAACAACTTTGATGCTATAAAAAGCCCAGCAGGTATTCCACTTTGCATCAGTATGCATATGTGAGCAGAATGCGTTGTGCACAGAATTGGAAACAAAGGAAATAGAATGATTGCATCCCAGGGTTTAAACTTTTTCTCTGTTGTCTTTTGAAATACAGCAGAGGCCCGGGAAGTAACTTTATAAGCATCATTTGTTTGTGTGCATGTACAATAAGAAGGTTGACAAGTCGCTGTTGAAAATATGCTGATTACGGTACTGTGAGAACCTAACCCATTTAAAGCCACAGCTCTCATTGAGAAGGATAACACAGGTATCCAACCCTGAATTGAAAACCTAACACTTTGGAATCCTAACCCTGGACTCTGGTTAGAAGCCCGAATTTAACCGTAGTTTGAAACTCTAATTTGCCTTCCCACAATCTTAAAAACATTACAACCTAGGATAAATGAATGTGTCAAACGGCCCGTGTGCGTGTCAGAGAGCGTGAGTGCGCTAGTGCAAGCGTTCCCGATGTGGTGAAAGTACCCGAATACACCATGTTACATGTGCAGCAAGCGTGTGGAATAATTTGATTCTGCTGTCCCTGAGTGTGCTTTAAGATGTTTACTGACACCCCAGTTGGAGTTAACTGTAAAACTAAACGCATGCCAAAAAGAACAACACACATTGTGTCTCTAAAAAGAGACATGTTTCGTTTTAAAATGGCTGCCGGTGCTAATGCTGAAGTCATTTCCACATGGCACGAAATATGGAACCTGGAACAAGTCCCAAGACTTGTGTAAATGAAAAGAGAACAATCGCATAAGATAAAATAAACACCATAAAGAGATCAGGGAGATGCCTGGTGACGGTTTGAATGTGTGTAAAGATGCAAATCAGCAAAGGTGTGGCGGCAGCAGAATGAGAATGCAAGAGGCTTTAATTTCACATGATATTTCCAGGGTCATTTTGTACTTGTCTACATGGTGAAATGACGTTGGCCATCTTGTGTTTGCAGGACTCCCTCAGAGCGGCAGCTGGCAGGACCTGAAGGACCACATGCGCGAGGCCGGCGACGTGTGCTATGCTGACGTGTACCGAGATGGGACTGGTGTTGTAGAGTTTGTGCGCAAGGAAGACATGACCTATGCCGTCCGAAAGCTGGACAACTCCAAATTCCGTTCGCACGAGGTATGTTGGTAGCACTTTGGTCTCTTGGCACTATGGATTTGTGTGGCGTGCCAAGTGAGGTGAGTAGCCCTTTCCGTCTCACACACACACACACACACACACACACACACTACACCACACCACACCACACCACACCACACCACCACCCGTCCGTCACCCGTCCGTCACCCATACCCCCATCTATGCCCTTCCACCTACAATGTGCAGTTGTCTTGTGTGCCGCCAGGGAGAGACAGCGTACGTTCGCGTGAAATTAGACGGTCCCCGCAGCCCAAGTTACGGACGATCCCGCTCCCGCAGCCGCGGCAGCCGGAGCAGAAGCCGCAGTCGCACCCCCAGCCGCAGCAGGAGCCGCAGCGACTCCAGAGGACGCGGACGGGCGTCGCCACGCTACTCGCCGCGACACAGCTGCTCTCGATCACGATCGCGCTCCTAGAAAACCTGGTGGCGTTCATCACTTTTCGCCCCCCCCCC
>NW_017842059.1:692990-693571 GCF_001891065.2 Hippocampus comes
GTAACTAGGGTTGCAAAGGGGCGTGGAATTCTGTCACATTTCTAGGAAGTTTCCGGTAAATTTCCATCGGAAGTCAAGATGCGGGAATTTTGCAAAGGTGTTTTTATCAACCATTTTGTTGCGTCATGAGCAGACATTCATGCAGAATAATACAGTTTAGCATTTCAACTGATTTTATTTGTGGCTAGATTGTTTTTCCAAGTTACATTTTATCGAACAGTCACTTCTTGGGAGTCATTGAAGAACAACAAAAAAAAAAAGTTACGTTGCCTTCTGACCAAACACAAAAAAATGTCCCATCACCACAAAAGGCCAATTTAAAATGTTAAAAGGGAGTTTGTCATTTGCAAATAGGGTGTTTATCTTGAAAGAGGCTTCTTTCTCTTGTTTTTGTCAGACATGCAGTGGTATCTTTTATATCAAATTGGAGCCAAAACAGATGGCTGAATTTGCCCCAACCGACAAATCATATGTGCTACTTGTCAATCAAGTCATGATGACCAGTTAAACAAATTTGACCCCCCGCCCCCCCCCAAAAAAAATGTCCGTGCAAACTCCCCATTTTGATCAGAAGAGCCCCC
>NW_017842059.1:694562-724392 GCF_001891065.2 Hippocampus comes
CCCTGTGATGTAACTAGGGTTGCAAAGGGGCGTGGAATTCTGTCACATTTCTAGGAAGTTTCCGGTAAATTTCCATCGGAAGTCAAGATGCGGGAATTTTGCAAAGGTGTTTTTATCAACCATTTTGTTGCGTCATGAGCAGACATTCATGCAGAATAATACAGTTTAGCATTTCAACTGATTTTATTTGTGGCTAGATTGTTTTTCCAAGTTACATTTTATCGAACAGTCACTTCTTGGGAGTCATTGAAGAACAACAAAAAAAAAAAGTTACGTTGCCTTCTGACCAAACACAAAAAAATGTCCCATCACCACAAAAGGCCAATTTAAAATGTTAAAAGGGAGTTTGTCATTTGCAAATAGGGTGTTTATCTTGAAAGAGGCTTCTTTCTCTTGTTTTTGTCAGACATGCAGTGGTATCTTTTATATCAAATTGGAGCCAAAACAGATGGCTGAATTTGCCCCAACCGACAAATCATATGTGCTACTTGTCAATCAAGTCATGATGACCAGTTAAACAAATTTGACCCCCCGCCCCCCCCCAAAAAAAATGTCCGTGCAAACTCCCCATTTTGATCAGAAGAGCCCCTCTGTCCCTTCCCAATAAAATTAGATAATCTATATTGAAGATTTGCAGTTTTTTAAACTTAATTTGCAAGAAATCCAGTTGTATGGTTGTAGTAAAATACAATTCCACACCACTTTTAAGTTAATCGAGAGCCATCCCGCAGGTTACTAAGTCCCTGCTTTAGTCCTCTTGATCATTCCCACAAATTCGATTAATTCCTTTGGAAAGTTACCATTAAAAAAAAATCCCCGAATTTTGCAACCCTAGATGTAACCCCAACACTTTTCCGATTTCTTTTTTTTTTTTTTTTGTCCTTCTAGATGGGCTTGGTATGTAGTTGTCCCTCCCCCAACAAAAAAAAGAACGTGCAAAAATGTTGAGCCACAAAATGTTTTGAGATTTAAAAAAAAAAAAAAAAGGTGGGTGGATTGTTGTCATTGGAAATTTCATCAGAGACACCAACGCTTTAACTATATTTTACCTTGTGTCTTCCTTTAGACATCTGAAGAGAAGGATTAAAGTGATTTGGAATAAAAACCCATTGTGGTGGAGCACATTTCATTTGTATGGTCAGGATAGGACATCAAATGGAGGCCATGGTATGCTTCACATTCTGTCAATCCTTGTCATTGCTTTATTCTTGTCGTGCATGTCATAGACTTGAAACACGCCTCTTTGGCCTGTGACACAGACAAAAAGTGTTGTGATATATGTGTAACATCTTTGCTGTCATGTGTAAATGAAAAATCTGACTTGTGTTAGGGAATTTTTTTCTACCTGCTCTCTGCATTTAAAAAAAAAAATTGATTTTTTTTTGTTTGCCCCCAATTTTTTTGTACATTGTGTTCTAATGGTCTGCCTCTGATTTTCTTCCTGGTATTTCAAGGTTTTGATTGGAGAGGAGTGGCTCAGTGGATCGCAATCCTTTGGAGCTGGATCGATTTTTAGGAAAGGGATTATAGGCAAGGATGGATGCTCGGGAACGGGATCAGTTTTCCAGGATTTCCCAGCAAAATTTTCAGAACTAATTAATAGGGGACCTCCCGGAGCAACTTTAAAAACTTTTTTTTTTTTTAATAGCCTGCCATCTGCCTATCTTTTATGAAGTCTTTCAGTGATAATGACGAGAAAAACTGAGGACCAGGAAGTTGGATCAAAGGATGGAATCGTAGATGCCTGGTATGCGGGGAAAATTTGGGGAGGGTTTCATATGGGGTACTAGTTTGAATGTTGATTTCTTTGCTTAATCCTTTTTTCTTCTAGCATTTTCAATAAAACATCTTCAAGAAGACCCATAATGCCTCCTTGATTTTATTTGTGGCAGTAAGCTTGTACAGTAGCAACTGCATCAGGCAAGCGATGTTTTGAAAAACAAGCTAGCACACTGATGAAGGTGGTCTTAAAAATGTGCATGTCTATGTATATATGTATATATCAGTGGCGGATGCTGGTCAAGGAGGGGAAGCTCAATTTCGGCCTACATCATAAAATGTGTCCGTTCATTTATACGTGAATTCTACTCTCCGTTCCTTTTCAAGAAAATGATCTGTGACCCTGTGGTGATTTAAGTCAGTCTGCGAACACAAGCAATTACAATAAAACCCACCAGAAATAAAAGATTAATTTGTCGCTAGTTGTTTTCAACAAAGAGAGTGTCGCTAAAATGATTAGAAGAAGTCTCCCGTTCAACTCAGAACAGAATAAGAATTGAAAAATGCTTCCACCGATGCCTACACCAAAAAATCGTTGATTGGCTCATTTTGCTGTCAATCAAAAGAGATTCAGCCTCAGACAGATTATCCAATCATCATGCAGAAAATCTTAGCGTCCGGGCCAGCCCATAAACGCCCACTGTCCATAGACTCCCAGACACGCTGAGCGACCGGTGGGCGAGACAAAACCAACATTTATCCAATGACTCGTCTCGTTTCAATGCATTGGGACAACCCACACTGAACTCTCTAGACCAGTGTTTTTCAACCCGTGTGCCGCGGCACACTGGTGTGCCGAGAGACATTGTCAGGTGTGCCACGGGAAAATATCCAATTTGTATGCCTGTGCGGTCTTTCGCCCAGAAAGTAATCATGTAGTACCCTCCCATACCGCTAGGGAGCAGCAACAGCTAGCCAATTGTCTTGTGTTGCGACGAGAGAAAGCGAATTTGTGACGCATGAATGCAGGACGACCTTGAAACAATAAATATGAAAGATGATAAAATACTGTTTTCTTTGTTTCAATGAAAGAAGTGTGCCTTGGCTCAAAAAAGTTTGAAAAACACTGCTCTAGACGCCCAGTGTCCACGCTGCAGACGCTCAGCATCCACACAGGTTAAAGCACAGTGAAGCTGTGGGAATGAATGAGAAGAGAGTCGCATTGTAACCATTAATAAGAAGCTGATTCGGAACAAAAGTTGAGCGCGTTGTAGCGCATATTTAGTCAATGACATCTGCACACAATTGTATGTACACACATATATTTGATTACTTGTTTTTTGACATTTTAGGGGAAGCTGAGCTTCCCGTGCAATCTTAGAGCAATCGCCTCTGGTATATATATTTGTGTGTGTGTGTGTGTGTGTATACGCGTATTCTTTTGGGGTGACATTTACCTTATGATTGTGAAAAATAGCCTTCTAGCTAACTGCTATATTTACTTTGATCATTATGTATTGTCCCTGATATAGATTTGAAAAAAAGTGAGTTTATTAAAAATTTAGTCTAAATTTATCAAAAAAAAGAGAATGTTTTTTTACGTCATGGTCCAATGTTGCATTGTGGGAGGAAATAAAATGCCGACATAGACCGGCTGATGGAAAACGCCCGCACAGCGCGGGGAGGCGGTGTGATTGGCCAATAGGAAGCCTAGCCTTCAATGAAGGGGCGGGGCGGGTCGCTAGAGCAAGCGAGAGTGGCGCAAACGTTCCTATCCACTCGAAGACCAGTTTGCTTAAAAAAAAAAACAAACGGCAATTAAAAGACAAACTTTCCGACCAGCGCTCGAATTTGGGACGCTTCGTTACCTTTCCTCTCAAACAAAGGTAAGCTCATATTTTTTATTAATTTGAAGGGCTAGACTGAATTGAATGTTTACTGTTTGACGTTTTTATTTACAAACCTCGTGAGATACGTGTATAACGGTTGTTAGACAATAGTGAATACTGAATGTGCTTCTCTGCGGAATTGATTTGGCGAAGTAATGTCACTCCACCTGTATCAAGTTTCCCCAAGTCATGTCTGTGACGCGTTAAAAGGAAGTTTTAAAACGCAGTAACGACTTGGCTATGTTTTTAGCGAGAGGCTACATGTTTAGCTCAGCCGTTCAAACAGTCTTGCATTTGGTTAACGTGTCATTTTTGCGTGTGTGTATGTTGACGTCCACGCCGTCATAATGTGCGTACTCCCTCTTCCTCCCAGGCTCCAACATCCTCTTCCTCAACCTCGTCATCGTCATGACTGACAGGAAGGCCGTCATCAAGAACGCAGACATGTCGGAGGACATGCAGCAGGACGCCGTGGACTGCGCCACGCAGGCCATGGAGAAGTACAACATCGAGAAGGACATTGCAGCCTACATCAAGAAGGTGACTGGAGGGACGCTGAGTCACTTTTCAAGAAAGTCAAATAAAATGCTTCTCCTCACTTACTACAACAACAGACAGCTATTCAAAAGCATGTTTCTATATGCATTAGTCTGAATGTCAAACATCAGTCACTATAGTCGATGGGTATTCAAATAGTGTTTTTCTGAATCGTTTAGTCTTGATGTCACTACAATGTTTCAACTGTATCGGTGAGCCTTGACGTCAAAGTTGTACATCAATCACTACAGATGGCCATTGAAAAAGCTCTTTCTTGTATGGTTTTGTCTTGATGTCAACACACCGCATCAGTCACTACAGTGGTCAGTTATTCAATAATGTTTTTCTTCACATATACATATCACAGAAAGGCTCATGCATAGAGGAGAAAATTGCTTTTGAACAGCTGTCCACTGTAGTGACTGTTGCTGATGTTTGTCTTTTGGTGTTTTGTCAGGAATTTGACAAGAAGTATAACCCCACTTGGCACTGCATCGTGGGTCGAAACTTCGGCAGCTACGTGACACACGAGACCAAACATTTCATCTACTTCTACTTAGGCCAAGTCGCCATCTTGCTCTTCAAGTCGGGCTAAGACCTTTTTTTTTATCCTTTGTTCCCCTCCCTTTTGGTTATGTTTTTGCTCCTCAAAGCTATCTGAGGCTAACGCATCTCATTCTCTAATAATAATGACAACATGATGTAATGATGCAGCGCTGCATGCGCGACATCTTTATTTCGTCTACGTGACATGAGTTATCAGTTGCCAGTTCAATGCAACTCGTACTTCTAATTTTTGTTAACCTCACTCAATTCCATGGTGTTGGCCAGTTAAAATGGTGGCCGCTGATCGTGTAACAAGGGAAGGCTGTAGAACGTGCTAGTTTTTATTTGAAAAGTATTGATGGACGTGATTCTTACAACAATTAGTGCTAATTTGTTTACATGAAGAAAAAAAAAGTTGGATGAACATTTTCTTTGACCGTTGTTGACCAGTTTTCGAATTTGTCATGTCAAAACAATGCCACATCATAGCAATTAACAATTGCAGTGCTCCACTTTGGATGAATACATTTCGCCATGTTTCTTTGAAATTTGATGACTAATGTCATAGCTATCACAAATATTCATCGTATTGAATCATCGTTTCATCCTAATGATTTGGGCTAATTTTTTTATTTTTAAATAAAAGTTCAGATATCTTCTAGCAAATGGTTGTAGCATTTAGATTAATATGCTTTTTGTTGATGAATGTGAACGGTAAAAAAAAATCTGCATATAAAAACTTCATAACATCTTAACAATGACAGCAAATATATTTATATTTTCTCATATATTTAACAACGGAACAGCTACTGAGCTTTACTTTGGTTGAGTATATCTGAACCTTTTATAGTTTGTTTGAACAACGAATATCATCATCATTTTGAAACATCTTTCTATCTTAATTAGAGCAGTTATTTTCTTCGTTGCATCAAAACATCACATCTTAATGATGAGCGCTAATCTGTTTATTGGGACAGGATATCTGAACTTTTCTGATTCATACGTTTGTGTGACTACTTCCCCCATAATGTGAAAAAAATGTTCTTAAGCACTTTAGTTTGTTGCCACAAACATCAGCCTTGTTGAATGAGCCTTTTGCGAGACTTTTTACCATTTTATGTTTCTGCATGTTTTCCTAATGAATGGGAGAATTCTGTTATCTTTCATTACGTATGCTAATAAAACCAACACACACGACATATTGGATATAGCCTGAAAGATTTTTCGTTTAAAAAGTCTGCAGCTAGCTTGGGTCAGGCGCTGATGTGGTTTAACATTTCGCCGCGTTTTAGTTCTGTCTGCAAAGACCAAGCATTTTGACTTTGTACCTCGTTGTATCCAAATAACTTGTTTAATGCAATGCTAACACAAGCTAAACGTTACTGTTCCTTTTTTTTCTTGTTTTTCTTTTCAAAAAGGAAGTCTTCCTCTTCCTTAACGAATCGTTTGCCTCCGGCATGTTGTTGTTGCTGTTGTAAATATTGCAGCTGCTCCTCGCACAAAGCGCATTCGGCTTGGGAACAGTCGCTCATCATTTACAATTAGCTGTAACCAAAACAGCATAGAAAACACGAGGAAATAAAAATAATTGTTGACTTATAAACTGGTCTTTTGTGTTGTTTGCACTGAATTATTATTTAGGAATTAAATAAACATCAATCCAATATTTGGTGCATTCGTTTTAATGGCAAGTAAAATATCGTCAATTAGAACTTTAACTTGCTCAAGGGTCGGATTTTTTTCTGTGTGACAGCCTTTTTCTCCCGGTCGTTTGCGCTCTCCCGCAATATTGTGCCAATCCCTTTTCCCATCTTGAGTCTTTGTATAATTCCAACATCATTCAAATGACTTTTCTGCTGAATGTGTCGCTTGAGGTAGTCCAGCTTCCATTTAGTCCGTATTTTTCCTTCGGAAAATTTGCTTACAGTTTAAGATTTGCTCCATGTTTTGCTGAGCAGACCTTTCTCACTCGAAAAAGAAAATATCTCACCCAGTTTCACTGCTTGTTCTTCTATTTACACATACTCCGACAGCCATTCCAATTTAAAAGAACAGCAGTTCATTCTTATTTTGGTTTGGGGAGTCGACGTATCATGTTCACTGCCCGGTCGTTTCCCCATGATAAAGGATTAGCATTAGCGTCACTTATCGCCGCCACCGCGGTTATTGTTATGGAGCAAAGAACATCCGCGAGTACTGTCAATGCTGTGATTGACTGCACAGCGTCATCGCATCGTATGTGTGATTGCCTGGACACCTGTCACTCACTGAATTATACAGCAAATTGATACAGAATTAAAAGTTACATAGATAATTAATTTGCAGTGCGTTCACTGCGCTGGATAGGTTTTCTTGTGCGCTGAGAGTGTGCGACCAGTGCGCAGTTGCGCAGCTTAGAGGGAACATTGGTGCCGTTGCATCTCCGGTAAATGTAAATCTAAATGAAAGATACCTTTCATTGTATTGCCTCGCGTCGGAAACTTCGCTTGTCTCGAAGCATAAGGCAATTTCCTAGCTGCTGCTGCTCCCTCCTACCGGTATGGAAGAGTACTACATGATTACTCTTCCAGGCGATCGACCGCACAGGCATACATATTGTATAATTTTCTGACCTGACAATATCTTGCGGCAAACCAGTGTACCGCGACACGTGGTTTGTAAAACATTGCCATAGACATTCACTAGATAAAATCTAAAACACTGGCGATTGCTTTGATATTGAAGTGAGGCAAGTGAAGATGTGCATGTGAATTTTGGTTGTGATTGGTCGTCGTTTTGTAACTTTCGGCCACATTAAGCTTTTTTTTTTACACGCACATTCAGTGTTTTAGACTGTCCCCTCAACAAATAGTTTTCCATTTGTTTTTCCTTTGGAAAGATAATACTTAGCTGCCATAGACAATTAGCATTAGCTTAGCATAGACTTTTTGGCCAAGGGCAACAGATTCTGCTCGTCATCCAAATGACTGATTTCTCCCTTCCCAGCCAGTTGAGGAGGAAAACATTTTTAGAACAAGTAAAGGATGAGAGTGGGCGTATTTGAATACAATAAATGAACCAAAACGTCGGACGGCTCCGGGACAAAATGCCAAAGGAGACAAAATGCCAAGTAAAACAAATGTCAATGCGTGTGGGTTGAAAACAGCTAATTGCATCATTTAACTCATCAGTATGCATGACTGCTCATCAGTAGCAGAACTGATTCATTTGTATTTTCTCAATTATTTATTTGTTTTAATGAAAATGTCAGGTCAATCATAGAATTCAAAACAACGTTTTGAATGTTGTCTTTATTTGCTGAAAAAGTAGCACTTGATTGACTGATAAAAATTAACTACAAAAAGGTGTGCTTCTTTTTTCTAAAATAGAAAAAAAGAATTTATCTTGTAATTTTTGTATTGTAATTTTGTCTGTTGTTTGTGATGTGGCAAAAAAAAATGTCTTTAATCTCGTAACGTCTGTCTGCCTATCTGTCTGTCTGTCTTTTTTCCGTGTGACCTCAATACTCCCTGCAGCTCAGTATCCTGACCACAAGACGGCAGCCTTGTCCTTCGCCCACTCATTCCGAAGGTCCTTTCCACACACACGCGCACGCGCACACGCACACACACACACACACACACACACACACACACACACACACACACACACACACACACAGAGAGAGAGACACACACTATCTCTCTCTCTCTCTCTCCAACGTTTTGAAACTGAGTTCCTTCTTAGGTACTGATGAATATGAAGTGCCCGCAGTTTAATACACACTTTTGAAATACCAAATTTGGTCACATGACTTTTACTCACACAACTATGAATAATGTTATTTATCTTTGTGAAGACTGACTGTCAGTGACAAATCATTTAATAATAATAATCATCATCATCATCATAATTTAAAAATTATTTATTTGTCAGTGACAATCATCAACAGTGACATGACAAGGAAATCTCTGCAAGTGTTTATATTTTCAAAAGATTACTGACTCACCATTCCTAGAAAATCACAATGTTCCATCACCGCTTTTAGAACAGGCACCATGTTGGTGACCCCTGATTTAAACTTCGAGAGTTATTGCCATCACTGATTCAGTTAACAGGGGTAAAAATGATGTTTAGCACTTTACTGTACAGCTGATACAGTGGACGCGAGCGTGGCATTGGCTGCCATTCACTGGTCAGCTCTTGTCGGGATCAAAAAATGGCATCAAAACCAACATAACTGACAATAGCTGTCCACTGTCATGTGGTTTTTGCAATGTCTTTAAAATATGATTTGGTAAAATCCAAAATATGTGACACATTTTTCAGATAATTATACCTGAGAAAGATTTCATACAAATCCCACTCAAAGGTTAATGGACGTCCTGGTATAAGTTAAGAGTCGATGATAGTGTCTGAATGAATGAACGTGTTTTTGTCCTTGTGTGGAGGGCACCCAGAGGGGGTGGGCGGGGACCAGACATGGTTCATAAATGACCCCCCCCCCCCTTACCTCCCTACCCGCTCTGCTTTGTCGCACCATGGTGCAAGTCTGTGAGGCGGTCACCCTGTGCGGTTTCGCTCAGGTGCAGTATCGCTCACATGCCATTAGGCTCATTAATGGAGCCATTCAACAGATTGGAAGGAACTAAAGACCCCCACCTTGGGAGACATTTGCATTGTTGCAATATCTTGTTGACTTTTCGTTGTTACTAAGACACCAAAACTCCAGCACATGGTTCATTGCAGAACTAGAGGAAAATTTAGGTGCCAAGATTTTTTTGGAAAAACATACCATTTATTTGCAAATTTTTGTGATGGTTTCAAGAAAATTGGGAATAAACTCTCATCATCAGCCTAAAAAAAAAAAAATTACACTTTTTTCAAAATATTTTAATGCGACGCTATGTTTTTAACTTTTGGAACATCATTGGCCAATGTGTGCATTAACTTGCATGAGCGTGTGACCAACATTCACTACGGGCTAATATTTCCCACAATGGCAGGCTACGGTGGCTGACTAAGCCCAAAAAGTTGCATATATCCTGAGGTTGTTTCGGCTCATCAATGGTTTGCATTCAGACCTGAAATAAACTGCATGAGTCCATTTCGAAAGCCCACCAAGACCACCTCAAAAAGTGGGTCTCGGTCCGGTTGTTTGATTCGCACCAGGAATCATTTTTTGTGTATTCTCACCTGCATAAAAGGTCCAGACCAGCGTGAAAAACGAAGCCTGTTCCGTTTAAAGTAGATGAAACAGTGCAGATGAGAATACACCCTTAGTTAATCTGAAGCCCACCAAGACCACCTCCAAAAGTGGGTCTCGGTCCGGTTGTTGATTCGCACCAGGAATCATTTTTTGTGTATTCTCACCTGCATAAAAGGTCCAGACCAGCGTGAAAAGTGAAGCCTGGTCCGTTTAAAGTAGACGAAACAGTGCAGATGAGAATACACCCTTAGTTAATCTTCACAGACGATAAAGAAGAATGGCCATTGAGTGTTGTTTTATTTTCAGTCAACATCGTTTGTTTTCCAATATCCATTGCTAAAACGGTTATAACTCTAGTTGTTAGCCTGTCTGTGGCGTTTTGCATTGCTTGCTAGCACTGAGCTAAACTGACTTCTTTTAGGCAAAGGTGTGAGGTTGTTTCAAGTGTGCTTTTTTTTCATGTTTAGTTTGAGAGTGAACTTCAACAAACGACCGATGAACAAACTTGGCAACATAATTCAAGAGAAAATATACCTGGTTACATGAATATTTTTTTCTGGTCATGTGAGTGACAGGGTTGCACTGTTTTGAGTAGTACGCTCATGAAAAAATATGAAATACAGAAGAGCTAGAGCAGGTCTAGGTCTAGAGCAGGGGTTAAAAACTCCGTTCCTCGAGCACCCCTATCCTGTATCTTTTCGATTTTTCTTTCCTTCAACACACCAAATTCAAATGATTAGGATCACTTGAGGACCAGAGTTGGTGACTCCTGGTCAAGAGCAATTGTCTTTTTTCTCTTCCTCTTGGTGGCTAAAAAGGTTTTCATGACAGTGTGGCATGTATGTTGAGAGACACAACTTCAGAGCTTTTGTATCTAAAAAAAAACATTCCACTCAGCACAGCACAACTTCAATATAAAATTCTCTTACCAAAGGATGATTTTTCTTCAAGAGAGAAAGAGTGGAGAGAGGAAAACAATGTGCCTCTAATCTCATTTTCAAGCACATATCCACGATTGACGTAGCAGCCAATCAGAAATCCGTTGCTTGGCGGAGGTAACGAGCGTCTTTTCACCAAAGCCAATGTTGTGCGATCCTCTCGTAAAGCTTTATGGCTTTATGTTACCCAACATCACATGCCTGCCCGCGGTACCGCGATAGGGCAAGAGATAAGAGCACAATGTCACCCAAACCAAGACATCGGAATCAATGGCTGAGGTTTTTTTTAAAGGTGCCTTTTCGAAAGAAAACAGACTTCCGGGCGGCACGGTGGACGACTGGTTAACACGTCGGCCTCACAGTGCAAGGTGCAAGGTTTGATCAAGGCTCTGGCCTTCCTTGTGCGGAGTTTACATGTTCTCTGTGCCTACATACGTTTTCTCCAGGTACTCTAGTTTCCTTCCACATCCCAAAAAACATGCTCTTTAGGTTACTGGAACACTCTAAATTGTCCCTAAGTGTGAGTGTAATGGTTGTTCGTCTATGTGTGCCCTGCGATTGGCTGGCAACAATTTCAGGATGTACCCCACCGACTACCCGAAGACAGGTGGGATAGGCTCCAGCACGCTCGCGACCCCCATGAGGATAAGCGGATCAGATAATGGATGGATGGACAGACTTTCCTCTTGACACTATCAAAGAAGAGAGAGACCTTTACGGATATTTTAACACAACATGTAAACAGATAATATAACAATACTTACAGACATGTATTCTTTATCCTCTGTGAGGAATGACTAATCATTACTGCAGCTTACAGAGGAGTAACTTGTGACCGTCTCCATGTGCTGTACATCCCCATGTCTGTATTGTAGTGACTCCAGGTGGCCATGGTACGCACACCAGGAGCAGCACAATGTCCATTCAATTGAAGCAAAAAATATGGCTAAAATTGTTTCATTCTTTACATTGTATTTAATGGTGACAGTACCATATGTTTTTGGAATTACAATATTATGGAGTGCTATTTTTAGGATTTAAAGATTAAAAAGTATTGTGGGTTTTTTTGGGGGGGGGGCTGGGTTGACTGAAATATTTAATGGCATTTCCATTGATTTCACTGGGGAAAGATTTTATTTTAAATTTTGTTCTCGAATCAAACTTCATCATGCATTCATTCTAAAGTAGATATTTCAGGTTTGTTTGCTGTACTTGAGTATTTCTTATTGTGGCAATTTTTGCTCATTCCATTTGAAAACAGTTATGGGTACTTCCTTCTCCTTAGTTTGTACATATAGGCTCGTCTTCTTTTACAACCTCCGCTGATGATGAGATGCCATGCAAAAGAATGTCGATAGAATGAGGGAAAGTCAAGCACTGTTTAGATCTTGGGCGCATACAGTACAAGGTAGTGAAAACAGGGACAGTAGTGACATGGAGGAACCTGAACCTGGGATCATTAATGAGATTGGTACCAAGTACCAAGTACCAAGTGTGAGTACTTTTCCTGCGACTGAGTGCTTGTATAATTCATGTGTTTATGATAAGTGGATGATCTTATCCTTGACAGCAGCGGGATTACGAGGTGATGAGGTGATGGTCCATAAAGGGTTCGGCTCCGATAAGGAAGCTTTTGTTTGAGTGAGGGGAGGAAGACTCCAGCACCTTTCCATGATTTCAAACACACGACGGAAAAAAAAACACGTACTATGATTCTGTGATCCGATGGGATGTACTGTACAAATGTTGACATGTTTGTCGCATGTTGTGTGTCACGTGTGCTATCAGCTCTAACCATAAAAAGGTGGCGGTCCCATGAAAGGAAGTCGTTTTTGTACTTTTGAACCCTCATTGGGGCTGTGTTGGGCTTCATTCCCGATCATTTGCAACCTCGGTCATGACTCAAATCATTTTTATCTCAAATCAGCTTTCCCCATGGAAATGCCATTAAATCCATTCCAGCCGTTGAGTCATGATTAAACCATTTCCCCAATGTTAGAATTAAAAAATATGTGTTACGGTCTTGAACAAGGAAGTTGCACGCTGACTAACTTGTTTTTTAAAAGGTTTGTAAAGGATTTGGTCGCTTGATTCATGTTAAATTAGCATTTGTTTTGCAAAACATAACATACTATCTCTGAAATCTCATCTTAGCTTGATTGACTTTGCATTCTAGTGTATTAGCTTAACTTTACTCTCTCTATCACTTTGAACTTAGCTTAGCTTGACTGGCTTTAAATTTGCATTTGTTTCACTAAAGTTAACACGCTACCCTTTAGATCAGGGGTGTCAAACATACGGCCCGCGGGCCGGAACCGGCCCGCAAGTAGGTTCAATCAGGCCCGCAGGATAATGTAAAAGTGAAAAAAATGCATTAAAGACACAGAATTAATATTTTTAATCAGGTGCAATTCATTGAGTATCCGCAAGGGGACACTGTTTTGATCAGAGAAGAAGACAACAGCAGCCTCAGTCTGTCACTGAGACAGACCCATGACAGCAGACGCTATCAATAGCACTCTCACATTTACACATTTAATAGCACTCTCCTTAGTTTGTAAGGTGTAGGCAGGGATTACGTTTAGATTTTATATGCACGTGTAAATGCTTTAAAACTTGCTTTCTTTATGAATCTTGTTTAATCTTAAAGTGCATTACTATATTTTTCAATACCAATTACTTGTTAAAGTTTGTACAATCAGTGGGATCAGTTGCAATGCATATATGTGAATGATAAAAGTAAATTGCATATTTGTCGAAGGAAATGTAAGGTGCTTCATGAAATGTTTTGTAAAAGATATGTTCATTAAATTTCAACATTTTCCTAATGTTCTTGTGCTTCTTTATACCAAAACAAAGGAAAGACATATTGTTTTGGTTATTTATAGCAAAGTATTGTATCATTTTAATGGTCCGGCCCACTTGACATCTACCGAGGCCGTATGTGGCCCACCATGTGAAATGAGTTTGACACCCCTGCTTTAGATTGTAGAATCTTTATTTAGCATCCATTTAGCTAACCTTTATGCACTAACACTAGCATAGGTTGATTCACTTAAAGTTAGCATTTGTTTAACTAAATTTAACATGCTAATGGCATTTTGGTCTTAGTCTACCTTTATTCATGTTGAGTTAACTTTCATTTGGGAACACTGCTAATATTTTGTTGTGTTTGTCTTGTGGTCATTGAACTTTAGGTCAGGCTGACACAATTTGTTGTGGAAACTCAACTGCTATTCAAGCCTTATTTCGAGATGTTTAGCGGCAAATCCAATTAAGCTAACTAGCCTTCATTTATGCAAGAGAAAGTCCTGCGGTCCAGCAATTTTAGATCCATGGCATTTCACTTACTGTAAAAGCATTCATGCTTTATTACCCCAACTGGAATAGTCTGGTGAGTGCACTTTATACATCATGTTGTTTAACATCCTTATTTGTAAAACACAGTAATTAGTCATTGTATATGTTTTGTTTTTTTGTGCTGTATGATAACTTTTTAATTCTTAAATTTAACCATGCATCTTTTATGAACCTAGAGTGTGAATAAACAATTGCATTGAAAAAAAAAATGCTCAAAGCTCAAGACAGAGCGTGGCAGGTGTTGTAAGACAGGTAAGTGATGGCCTATAGATTGCCCCCAAAGTGCCATAAAATAGACTTTTTTATTTGATTGTTTTTTAGTCTGTCCCTGACTCTAGTCAAGGTTTATTTAAAGACAAAGGACATGGGGAGGTATGTGTTGTGTTGGGAGGGTCACACAGGGGTAAGTCACACAGGTAGGGGACACGGACACGGGTGGTGGGACTGTGCAGTCACCATGTTCTCAATCTACAAACTGGATGTGCATGAGTGGCTGTGGCCAAGCTGCCTAATGGCCCCCAATTATAGTTTCTCTGTCCTCCACAAAGCAGCCAGTGTTGCGTAACCCCCAACTCACCCAATAAGTCTTCCCCACCAGCCCATAGCAACAAATGACAAGCTAAGAGAGCCATGGACACCAGAGCGAATGGTTCATTTGTCTCGTTTTTGAAAATTCAGCCTCTGAAGCTTGAACTCTGCTTGTCATGTTTATCATGAGTACATCCACAAAAATGTCTCAAGAAGCCATGCCAGAAAAGACATGGGAAGGCTTCTGTTTTGTTTTGTTTTTGTTAGAATTAGGAGCATGAAATTTGGTAGGTGTTTCTATCACTGAGTAGACCCACAAAAAGGTGTCAAGAAGCCATGTTGAAAAAGACATGCAAAGGCTTTTATTTTGGTTTTAAGCGACCATTTTAGGGTCTGGTGCACCTCCTGAACCCTCATCAATTTAGCCCCGAAAGCCAGTTTAACATAGCAACAGGAACTTTTCTATCATGAGTAGAACCACAAAAAAAAAAAACCTGAAGAATTTATGCCATGTCATTTTGGTTTGAGGAAACACTTGTAGGCTCATTTTTACCATTTCCAGGTGTCAATCAAAGAGACCATTATCCCCAGAATTTTGTCTAATTGTTACCAAATCTGGACATGCCATGGTAGACGTGATTCATGAGGAGAGTCACCAAAAATCTTAAGAGGCCTGAAAAGACAAATGAAGTCATTTTAGCTTGAAGTGATCATTTGAAAGATTTTTTTTAACAACTTCTTCCTCCTATCTTCAAAAATAAACTCATTGTAGAGATGAGTCTGCTAACAAATTTGAACCACATATATAGACGGATAGGATACTCACACAATACCAAGCGTCATGTGTGTGATGGAGTCCCACCTATTTTTTTTGTACCCTCAGATGAGTTTAAGGTAAAGCTTACCCACCCTTGAGCAAAACCAACCAGCGGTGTGATGGTGGGAATTCAACAACGAGGGAAAGTTCAAACTGATGTTTCGCCAAGTGAGCTGCAGAGGGACGTTTTTTTTTTTTTCCAATAGGATGCCTCCTGAACTCAGGGGCGAGTGCGCTTAATGTGCTGGTGGGCCACTCAGAGATGTGCATGTGAATTAATTTTCAGGATGAGCAGAGGAGTGTGGAGGCTGAGGGACAAGGCTGAGGGACAGAGTCCACTGGGACAAAGGTGCTGGGAGGGCTTACATGGAAGTGTTACGCAGTATGTGTCCACCTGAGTCTGAAAGACAAGAAGAATTGTCGTCTTCAGAAAGAAGACAGGTCCCGGGTACAACATTTGTGAATGATATAACCGTAAACACCCTATTAATCAAATTTGGAGATTTGTATCTAAATATGGCGGCATGGTTAGCGCATTGGCCTCACAGTGCAGAGGTGCAGGGTTCGATTTCAGCACCGGCCTTCCTGTGTGGAGTTTGCATGTTCTCCCCGTGCTTGCATGGATTTTCTCTGGGTACTCCGGTTTCCTCCCACATTCCAAAAACATGCATGGTAGGCTGATTGAACACTCTAAATTGTCCCTAGGTGTGAGTGTGAGCGTGGATGGTTGTTCGTCTATGTGTGCCCTGTGACTGGCTGGCAACTAGTTCAGGATGTCCCCTGCCTACTGCCCGAAGACAGCTGGGATAGGCTCCTGCAGGCCCAGCACCCTTATGAGGATAAGCGGATTAGAAAATGGATGGCTGGATGTTGGAAGATAATTGCTGAAAACATAAACTCTGAGACCGATGTCATACTCAATTGTGGAAATAAAACAGTAAACCAATTTTCACCATGCATTTCAATTTTCCTATTTCCTTTTTTTGGAGAGGGGTGTCTAAAATGACGTGAGGCACTTTGGAGTCTGGCATGAGTTGACCACTATATCAAAATTTGAACGCCGTCTTTTGCATCAAAAATTACCTGGCGCAAGTGGAGGTAGGTAGCTAGCTTTCCCTAAGCTCGAAAACTGCATATCCCCTTCAGATAGTTCACTGGCCTGAACACGTTAGAGTGGCTTGTTGTTGGCCATGAGTGCACATACATCACAGAGAGAAGGCAAAAGAGCAATAGAATTTTCTGGGTTATTTAAAATCCAATGTGACAGACCTTTTATGGACAAGGGCTATGCGCTTGTCTAACTGCTTTAGAGAGCTTCATTGTTGTGGGGTGATATATGGGCAGACTGCTGTCAAGCTCTCACTGTGTGTTCTTTTTCAGACTTTTGTGTGGGACACTGTTGCCACTGTTTGGCAGGTTTTACAATTTGTTTCTTTTTCGACTTCTTTTGTCGCCAACTTCTGTCACGCTTTGTCACTTAACTCAGTTTGTACTTCTTTTCCAGGCTTTTCTGTGGCACACTGTTGTCACGCTTTGGCAAGTTTTCACTCTGTGCTTCTTGTTCAGGTTTTTGTGTGGAAGACTGTTATCATGTTTTGGCAAGTTTTCATTCTGTGCTTATTTTTCAGGCTTTTTTAGCAAGCTTCTGCCATACTTTGTCACTTCTCTCAGTTTGTGCATCTTTTTCAGATTTTTGTGTGACATACTGTTGGAACGTTTTAGCAAGCTTTCACTCCACATTTTTACATAGCATATTATTGTTTCAATTCGCTATGTCTCTCTCTGTGCTTCTTTTTCAGGCTTTTTGAAGCAAACATCAGTCACGCCTTTTCCTATATCTCACTTTGTGTTTTTTTCAGGCTTTTATGTAGCACGTGGCTGTTATGATTAATCTAGTCTCACTCTGTGCTTCTTTTTCAGACTTTTGTGTGGTATATTGCTGTGTAAACCCAAAAGAAGGCCAAAAACTTGTCAACAGATCATTTCTTTGATATGTCATGTGACATCCCTCACACTTTAACCGCTCATCTTCATCACCCATTTGTCGCCTTTTGGTCACCCCTCACATCCATCATCACCTTCATCATCTACACATCCCCCCAAAAAAATGAACTTTGAGCAGCCATCGATGCCGGTGAGTGTCGCCACATGTTCGTTTAAAGAATAACAGAGACTCAACTGGATTGCAGGGATCAGAGAGTGAACGTGAGGTGGACGATGCTTGAAGACGCCACACCAGGACAGGACAGACGTTGTGGTCCACCGAGTGTGAAGCCATTTGTCTTCACTCATGAAATAATAGATAACTGCGGTTTGCACATTAGGTGGCGCCGGGCCAGAATCTTAATCGTTCTGTAGCTGACTTGAATAAACACACACACACACACACACACACACACACACACACACACACACACACACATGCACACACAAAATGTCGATTCAAAAGGAATTAAAAGTCCAGGTCTGCTATCAAAATTATAATAATTATCAATTTATGTTTGGTCCATTTTTGTATAATGTACATTTGCATACTGTACTATATAGACAATAAAAAAAATGAATACAGGGTGGCACTGTGGTCAACTGGTTAGCACATCGTCCTCACAGTGTAGAGGTCAGGGGTTCAAATCCAGGCTCTGGCCTTCCCGTGTGGCGTTTGCATGTGCTTCCTGTCCCTGCGAGGGTTTTCTCCGGGTACTTCGGTGTCCTCCCACCTTCCAAAAACAGGCACGGTAGGTTAATTGAACACTCTAAATTGTCCTTAGGTGTGATTGTGAGCGTGAATGGTGTACCCTGTGATTGGCTGGCAATCAGATCAGGGTGTCCGCTGCTTGCTACCCGAGGACAACTGGGATGGGCGCCAGCATGCCCGCGACCCTTATGAGGATAAGCGGATTAGAAAATGGATGGATGGACGGATGACATTAATGGCTAATCATAGAAACTGATCATTTTGGAGTGGCCTTTTCAATTTTTGTGTAGCTGTCGGTATATGCAGCATCGTATGTAACAAAACAGCTACCCATGTATTTTATCAATACATAATCATATTAAAAGCCATCAAGTGACAATTTTGATGAAAAACATCATAGCACAGTGAAGTGAAAAGTCAGTAAGAATAGTCGGCACCAATGGAGCACAGAATAGACTTATATCAATAAATCTAGATCTATCATTAAATCTAGAACGAAAAAAGCACCAGCAGTATTATCAGTGGAGTCAAACATTCAAATGAATAAATGGCATATTTAGAAGGAAATAGTCCTCCAAAATAGTCTGCATCATTGTTTCCAGCAAAAGACAATATGGTACATGTCTCAATAACATTTTATATACATGCATCTATACAAGCACCTAAGAATTAAGTAAACACAAGTGGTTCTAACAACTATACTGTACATGAATAAGTGCTATTTACAGGAGTGGATGATCAGCAAAAAATAGTCACCAGTATTTTATGCAACAAAAAACTATACACGTATCGACTAATAAGTATTAGTGTAAATAGAATTATAGTCCACATACAACGTGAGCAGTAGAGTGACAACTAAACATGAATAAATCATACCTCTATGTGCAGAAGTGGATATTCGGCAAGAATATTCAGTAGCGTTGTAAGTTCCACAAACAACTATACATGTATCAATAACAGTCCATATACTGTACTGTACAAGAGTAACAACCCAATAAGATGAATCACAAATAAAGATGTGAGCCTTCGGCAAGACTAGTCAGCAGCATTGAATGTATATACACGTCAATAAAAGTCCACATTTAAGCAGTGGAGGGACAACTATACAAGATGTAACCAGATATACAGAAACAAATAGTCAGCAAATAAATAACTGTAATAAAAACTTGCCTGGTAAATTTGATCGGATGCATGTTTTTTTATCATGTACAATCATCCCACATTTTTTTTCTTTGAATATTGACAATGATGAAACTCAGCTGGCCTCTATCGATCTGCGTATAACAAGAAGGAAATGTGCTGATTCCTTCTCAGACGGGTTACATATTAACTGTCAACACCGAGCAAGAAAGACGGAAATAAAAATTACAAAAAAAAAAAAAAGGCTAGGCTGCTACTTGAGATAACCTGCTACTGCGTCTTGTCACACGAATGGCTGACAGAAAGAATAATCTCCACACACTAAAGGTCAACACGCGGCTACCGTCACATTTTTCTGCTTATTGGACATTTTACGAGCCAAAATAAAAAGAGTCGTTTTGCTCGTAAATTTAAGTGAGGCCAAAAATATGCCCAGATAGCTTTGTTGCACACACTAAAAGGAAAAGAGAGGAAAACATAACACGAAAAAAATTGTCACTTTGTACTGATTCAATTAAAATGTATTGTGCTTAAAAGATAAATAAAAATTTCCATGAGCTGATGTAGTAATTATTACCAATTGTTTGTTTTTTTTTTTTTTTAACACATCAACACATTACAACATTAGTTCAGACACACATACAAAACCAAAAACTGCCTGTTTTTTGCTACTTTTTCTCTCTGTTATAAAATAACAAAAAATGCTAACAGACAATATATTGTAAAACAGTCAAATGTTCTGCTTTCGTATTGAACTTAAAAGTTAAATATAACTGAAGGATTAGCCTACATGAGCAGTGATTCGTTTGCATAGAGGGAGCCCTCGTACTACCAATGGTACTTGTACCACATTTTGAGAATCACTGATTCAAGCCACTGAGAACTAGAGTGGCCTCCCTTTTTGTCATTTTAAAGTTCCATGCAGAGAAAAGAGCCTTCCAAATGAATGCTGGTTGAAATCAAAGTTTAATTCCAATTTTGCAGTCTTTTATCACACTCGGTACTTTTCTTGATTCATCAGTGCATGACTGGGCCAGCATCCTAGAAAATAAGTTTCGGAGATTGATAAGCGACTCAGAAAGTAAGTTGCACTTTCATTGGGGTGCACATCAGTAAAATTAAATATGAACCATCTTTTGTGGAATATTCATAGATTTAAGATTTATTTTCTACTATTTTTGCGGAATCCAAATTAGTTTCTTTTCAGGCTTTCTAGATAATCTGAAGATGTTCATTTGTGGACAAAAGAAGAATTTCTTAAAATATATTTTCTATATTTTACATTTTTTTAAAATATATTTTTCTTTGGATTGGCATAAAGTATAGTGTGGGACCAAGCTTTGCCACTAATAGATAGTTTTACTCTCCTCTGAAAAGCCTGAGAAATGTGCTTCTTTTTACTAATTGAAACTCCTCAGATCACTTTAAAACAGTTGCAATTTACCACTATTGAACCTTTTTTTCTTGTAATTTTAGCTTGTTTCTTTTCTTTTCAGGCAACCGAGATGACACTGACCCATATCCAACCTGTGACACTGAAGGTGATGACAATACCTCAGTTGTGGCCAAGAGTGAAAGCAATATGGTAGGAATATTCAATATGATCTGAAATGCCAAAATCTGAGGCAAACAAATATCTGGAATGAGTAATCATTGTCATAGAAATCAACAAGATCTTTAAAAAAATTAAAAAAGAAAAAGAAAAAAATGGCCCAGATTTTATTGAAGCCATTAAATCTTTACTGCAAATTGACAAAAATGGAGTTAGCCCACTCTAGATCCCAGTGACTCAACTGTTTTCAAGAGAGACGTAATGACAACCGTAATTTACATTTAACAGGTAGATGATTCAAAAATAGACACGATGGAAATCCAGACATGGCAGGACTGGCTACTCAACGTATTTTTCTGTTGCTGGGATTAATAACCATTTTGACTCTCCAACATACAGTCATGAGAATGGGATTATTAGGACCCTCCTGCGCCCTACCGATTCTTTCCTCGTCCTCGCAATTGTGTTTTTCTTTGTGAGAAAAGTCATTACCTGCTCGGCTTCCTCGGCCGCTAAACGTCGGGGTCACAGCGCGGCTCATTAATGCGGCGGCACGCACATACGCCGTTAGAGCCACGTTAGCACTGCGCTAGCGGGCCGCCACGGATGGAATGTTCTGGACAAACATTGCATGCTAAAGGCCACTCAAAATCTAACTGACAACATTTGACTTGACTTTCTGTCATTTTTTTATATTAAGATATATAAAATATTCTTTTTGTTGCGTAGGGACAAACCTTTGTATTCTCAGGCCACATTTGATCATTTAAATGAGACGGACGGGCCAGCTCATTATGATGAGCTTTTAAAAAACAAAGATCAAAGGTGCATGGAAAATATGTGAATAATATATTTTAAATTCTACATGTATACATTGTAATTTTGGACATTTATTTGTATTGCATAAAAATTCAGTAACAATTCATTCTCAATTTTGAACATTCAATCAGGCATCTCTAATTATTTAATTTAAAAAATATATCAAATATAATGTTTGCAGTGCATAATATTATTTACCTATTTTTACATAAATTTTAATGATACAAAACCAGTTATTTATTAAGATAAATCAATAAAGAAAATGAATGAATACATTCACATACACATTACATATATACAATACCTATGTAAATGAATGAGTGTGAATGCTTTAAAATATATAAAAAGAACAAACTTTAAAAAGTTGAACAATTATCATGGAATAAAAATACGTAATTCATTACTGTACTAGTACAACTACGACTCCTGATACTAGTCGTGCCACTGCTAAAACGATTACTACTAACATTAATATTGATAAAGAATAAAAAATGTATGTCAATGAATAATAATTCATATTTCAGAACATTCTATAACAATTAATAGACTTAAAATTGTAACAATAATAATCATGATAATGAAATCAACAACAACAATGCCACTTCCTAGAGAATACGTTAAAAAAGATGTAAATTCATTTGCCAAGTCATTACATACAGAAGCCTGTTCCCTGCAGTGCACTAGGGGGCAGCACTGAGTTCAGCCACAGCCAGCCATGAAAGCTTCTTAGTCCTGAACAAAAGAAGACTGCAGTGGGCCGTTTCTATACTGTACTGCACAAGCACACAAATATGCAAAATGTGAGCGTCACTGGCTGCATGCAAATCTCAAACCTCATTAATGGATAACCGAGCAACACATTTGAATGTGCAGCTACTTACATAATTTTTTAAAATCCCTCCTTTATTTAACCAGTTGAAAAAAGTGAGATGACCAGGGTTGTAGCATCACAAAATTAGATATTTTTTTTAATGGTATTTGCATATTTTATTTTCAGTGGGAACTATAGGTGAGTAAAAAATCCTCCACAAAACGCAGCCACTGACAAATACAGTGCGCTAACTCTCTTCATTTTCATTTTCTTCATTTTTTTTTTTTTTTTAAGTGAGAAAATTTTGAGAGGAAAGACACAATTTCAATCTAAATGACAAAAACAGAGTTAGCCCACAATAGTTCTCACTTGGCTCAATTGTTCAACGTGACCCAGTTTCGTTTTCAGAGCATGAGCGCAGGTGTACCGAATGTTCTGCCCTGCAATAGCAGCGCGTCGAGTCACAGTGAAACCAAAGCAGCGACATGGCAGCGTGACAAAGTGCTTCCATCCCTGTGTCAATATTGACCAGCGGCCAGCACGCAGGAGAGAGTGGCGGGGTTTTTGGGGGTCCTAGTTGGTTGTTCATGGTCACGCTATAGTGCACACAGTCAATTTCAAGGATTTGAGGTTTAACAGACAGAAAACGATGTCCAGTCCACTCCAAGTGCTCATTTGTACAATAGCTGTCAAAGTCTGTCAGTTCCAGAATTGTCTGCAGTTGTTTCCTGGTGCTGTGGCATAATCAACAGACAGAATCGAGTCCACGAATTCTGGGTTGTGCTGCTGGTGTCACAGATTTTCAGGACAGACTCAATCGAGCAGGCTAACAGACGTGCCTACGTGGCGGCCATGTTGGCAGGGGAAATGCGTCGCCGGAGTCATTTCACTCTTCTTAGTTATGGTTGTTGTTTAATCAGGAGCCAGTTGTTGTTGTTGTTTTTCTTTTTTTTTGTGTCAAGCCTGTCTATGGTGCCAATCATAAAAGGAGTGAAAAAAAGGAAGTGCATCTCATCAAAGTGACCAGCTGAATGCCATTAACACCTGCCAGAGCACCAGCGAGGTAAGTTTGAATGAATTTTTTTTCAAACAATTTCTAGCTTTTTTGTTCTTATTTACAATAATTTGATACTGTACTGGGCACTTTTATGTCACAAAAATATTACAAAACAAAAATGTCATACTCTTCCGGGGGGTTGTAGGCTCAAAAAAGTTCGTCATTTCAACTGTCAATCAGGGTTAACGACCGACATTTCCCCCACTATCATTTCGTTAAATCGGGGTTCCACTTGTAGTGCTTCAGCCTCGCGGAAAAAATGTTGCATGTCAAAAAAGTGAACGTTACTTATCATCTTTCGTAAAGTCTGGCTGTATATAATTGACAAATATTTGGACTTAGACCATTTTGCACTAATCCCTAGTTTCTCTCCTTTCTTTCAGGCAACATAGATGATACAGACCAGGATCCAACCTATGAAACTGAAGATGATGACAGTATCTCAGTTGTGGGTGAAAGTGTAAGCAACGCTGGCAATGCAAAATTCAGAACAAGTGAAGAAAATGTCAATAAAATTGAAGGATGAATTATTATTTTGTATTGGCACAAATAGTGAATAGTAATTGATGCCCACTCTAAAAGCATTACTTGAAATTAAATTTCTACATTCACTTCAACATAGTTCCTTGTCATGAAGATGCCACAAGTAGGCGCCAAAGTAATACCTTGATTGACTTACCATAAAACATATAATTAAAGAAATGTGGCCCCTGAAGTCAATTCGACTCAGCTGCATGAAATTTGCTAGTCGTATCTGTCATGAGCAGACCCACAAAATAGTCTCAAGAAGTCGCGGTTGATAAGACACATGGAGTTTTCCATTTTGGTTTGAAGCTGTCATTTCATACTTATTTGGAGCATTTATAGAGGACCTTTAAAGGCCAACGACAAAAAGAAATGATGTCCAATTGCTATCAAATTCGAAGCACAAAAACGAGACACCTTGGTGATGCTACGTTGTGAAGAATTTCAGTTTTTGTCATTTCATTTAGGTGGAGCATGGCAGCAAATTGCTATTAAAATTTTAAACTAATCAATTCAGACCCTGAAAGCAGTTTGAGTTACCAACAGGAAATTTGGTTGTCATGTCTGCAATGAGCAGCCCAACAACTAAGTCACAAGGCCATGCTGAAAAAGACACAAGGGCTTTGAAGCTTCCCTTTTGAGTAATTTTGGCCATTTTCAGGTTTTATTTTTTGGGGAGTTTTCGACTAAATTTAGAAAAGCCTCTGTATCCATCAGCAATGTGAAATTGGGTAGATGTGTCTATTGTGAATAGATTCACTAAAAAGTATTGCCTGAAAAGAGACAGGAAGTCTGGCATTTTTGGTTTAAAGCCGCAGCTTTCGGACTCACAAAAAATACTTACCATACGTTTTGCCTGATAAGACATAGGAAGTCTGACATTTTTGGCTCAGAACCCCAATTTGCGGGTTATTTTGTCCATTTCCAGCTGTTCCTCAAAAATAAACCATGAGATTCTGTCACATTGCAAGTAATTTAACCCAATAACATAAAATTTGGTAACCATGGCTCAAGAGTGAAGCTACAAAAAAGTCTTAAGAAGGCAAAAAGACATAGGAAGCCCACCATTTTATTTGGAAGCGGCCATCTTCAGGTTATTTCGGCCATTTCCAGGGGTATTTCAAAAAAAATGGGCTGCTGCTTGAGGGTTGAGATAGTGTGGAAGTGCTCCCAAAAGGCAGCCATCTTAAGGTTATTTTGGCAATTTCCAGGGGTATTTCAAAAAAATGGGCTGCTGCTAGAGGGTTGAGATAGTGTGGAAGTGCTCCCAAAAGGCAATTTAGTTGGCAGATTGGGAGCGATCAGTATGTACGTAGGAACTCAGAACATATATTTGTCAGTGTCATGACTCAGAAAGTTAAAAGCTGTTGTAGTGTGACTCAATTTAAGAAAAGAAAAGAGCAGGAAATGCTCAATCCTTGGTCTCTCACTCACACACACACACACACACACACACACACGCACACACACACACACACACACACACACACACACACACACACACACACACACACACACACACACACACACACACACACACACACACATACTTTGTACAGAGCAAACACATCCGAGCGACTTTCAAATCTTGGGCCTAATTCCAATTTGAACACACACACATAGAGTCACACACACACCTACTTTGTTGTATTGACACAGCGCACACGTCGTGGCCCACAAAATCGGTCGCCTCAGGCCTCGGCGTAGCAAAGATCACCAGCGGGTCATGTTTAGGAATTGGGAGGAGCACTCGGATTCCAGCCTCCTCCATCACTTTCCTCCCAAGAGAAAGAAAATGTTGTTTTTCTTCTATATGACATTCAAATTTGGTAGCAATCACGTAAAATCTCAAGAAGATTGCGTGACTTCCTGAGACTTCTTTGTGGTCTACTCAGGATAGACATGCCAACCAAATTTCATGTTGCTAAGTGAAAATGGCTTTTGGGGGATGAATTCTTTGAAATAATCTGGAGGGCGCTAGTGAGCCAAAATTGCTGACTTTCTGTGTCTTTACAAGTTTAGCTTCTGGAGCCTTTTTTGTGGGTCTACTCAGGACAATCATGCCTACCAAATTTCATGTCCCTAAATGAAACTGGTGTTGGGGGCTGATTTATTTTCTTTCCTTTTTTTTCACGGGGTTGACAAGTCAAATATTTGAAGAAATCCTAGAAATTAGCCTAAAATGGTAGCTTCAAATCAAAATTGCAGGCTGTGTTTTTTCAGGCATGGCTTCTTCGGACTTTTTGGTGAGTTTTTTAATGACAAACATACCTATCAAATTTCATGTTGCAAAATACAGTACAACTAGATTCAGGGTCTGAATTTTTTGAATTCCAAGAGTTGAAACCAAATTCATCTTTGGAGATCTTCTGTAAATTATCTTTAAATGGCAGTTTCAAACCAAAACGGTAGACTTCCTTGGTCTTTTCAGGTCTTACTTTTTTGTGGGCCTGCTCATGATAAATATGTCTACCAAATTTGATGTTGCAAAATCAGCCTTGCTGTATGGGCTGATTTTTAAAAAATATCCTATTGTTACTTCTGCCATCTTGCGAGGGGCGTTTAATTGTTGTGCCTGTCACCATACGTCATCGGCATAAATTGATTAACTGAGATTCATTATTTGTAGTAAATAAAATTTCTTGGAAATAAAATACTGAAAAAAATTGTGAAATTGAATCATTTCCCACGGCCCATCTGATAATCTCTCATGATTGGTGTCGCCGACCTGGTGATTAAATCTCGTGAGCTCGTCTGGGATCATTAACTGAGATTCATTATTTGTGTTGTAAACAAATTTTCTTGGAAATAAAATACTGAAAAAAATTGTGAAATTGAATCATTTCCCACGGCCCATCTGATAATCTCTCATGATTGGTGTCGCCGACCTGGTGATTAAATCTCGTGAGCTCGTCTGGGATCAAAGTTGCTGCCAGTGTGGGGAGGCCGTGATGCAATCACAGCGTTTTTATGGCACATACCAAGATGGCCGCCGCGTGATTTGCATGATTAATTGGGTTTTTGTGCGATCTTGACAACGGCAACCGGGTCTTATCTTTGACTTTTACGAGGTGTTCTCTCCTCGCAGGAATCTGTACCCTAGCTGCCACTCCCTGTTGTGTGGCTGAGTGAGTGGACAAAAGTAATCGAAACACAAAGAGGCAGTGCAAAAATTTTCTTTGGCTGTTGGAGGCAAGAAAGCACCCAAAAAGAGTGTTTAAGTTGGATGATCTAAGGGGGAACCCCCCCCCCCCCACTAATACATACAACTAAATGTTTCTATGAGCAAAGTCAATCAAGTTTTTTCAGACATTATATACTGGGGTGCACAATATTGAACAAACATGCAATATGGACGTTGAATATAGCAGTATCCGTATTATTGCGATATTTAAAATGGACCAAAAGAAAATACATTTTTATCATAGATTGTAAGAAATACATTTTTTTTTTCCAAGCGGAAAATAAGCAAGCTCAATGTACTCTAATTAATTGTAATGCTCCGAGATGTTGTTCACCATTGGATGGTGATGCGCGTTTAAGGGGGCATCGGACAGGTCAAATTCAGATAAAAGCCCTACAATTCCATATGAAATATATTAAATCATCCTCACATGTCAGCTGATGGGATCAATGTAAACATCGCTTAATGGAACTTTTAGTTTAATTACATGATGTACTCAAACAGTTGGAGGATTGATCAATCCCTAAAGGGAGAACTAAGGTAGTGGTGGTCGAGGGGCACGGTGAAAGGTGGGGGGCGTTGTTTGATCCTGGCAGAAAGTTCAGGTTGAGGCTAAGGTCCAACTCACTGTGCGGAACACGACATGGCCGCTGCTTCCTGAATCTCACGCACACACATTGTAGCTCTTGCCCTTTGGAGCTCGCTAACGCTCCCAATGTTCCGCTCCGTGCCCCCACGCGGCTTGCAAGCCACGGATGGACTGAAAAGTTTGCAAGAGGTCATTGGAGCTTCTGGAACATGTCCCTGGCACCTGCTTGCCTTCATAATGACATTTAAGTCTCATCAATAATGTCTTTTTGGACTAATTCACTATAGATGTTTGTCAACAGGTTAGCACGTCGGCCTCACAGTGCCTCGGTGCAGGGTTCGATTCCGGCTCCGGCCTTCTTGTGTGGAGTTTGCATGTTGTCCCTGTGCCTGCGTGGGTTTTCTCTGGGTACTCCGGTTTCCAACAACATTCCAAAAAAACATGTATGGTAGGTTGATTGGCCACTCCAAATTATCCTTTGGTGTGATTGTGAGCGTGAATGGCTGTTTGTCTATGTGTTCCCTGCGATTGGTTGGCAACCAGTTCAGGGTGCAACCCGCCTCCTGCCCAAAGACAAACTCCGGTTTACAAGCACATTCCAAAAAAAAACATGTATGGTAGGTTGATTGGCCACTCCAAATTGTCCTTTGGTGTGATTGTGAGCGTGAATGGCTGTTCGTCTATGTGTTCCCTGCGATCGGTTGGCAACCAGTTCAGGGTGCAACCTGCCTCCTGCCCAAAGACAAATGGGATAGGCTACAGCACACCCGCGACCCTTGTGAGGATAAGTGAATGGATGGATGGATGTTTGTCAAAATACAAGCCATGGAATTCACCCAAAATGGCTGCTTTAAACCATAATGTCTTATTTCCTGTGTCATTTTGTGGATAGCTTTCTGATCCTTTTTTTTTGGTGGTCTACTCATGATTGACATGACTACCAAATCTAATGTTGACAAGGTAGAAGCTGAATTTCCAATTTGGTCGTTAATCAGATCAGCAGGTCTTTAAAGAACCCTCGGAAAAGTACCGAATGAGCCTAAAAAGACCGCTCCCAATCAAAATGGACAACTTTCTGTGTTTTTAAGGGTGTTTCTTCTTGCTCTGAGTCATGCTTAAAACACAAAATGTTACATTGAAGACACTGGTATCTACTCCTAATGCATCATTTTAAAAATTCTGCCCTTGCGAAAAAATAGCAAACTAATCATGACTTTTATAAACCCAACCCTAACTAATCCTACACCTAATTTGAACATCTTTTTACCTTGGCGAATTAGTAAACCTTTACCAATCTTAACACACTGCAGAACCTTAGCCTAATACTGCACTCACTCTAACCCAACCCAAACTCAAACCTTTTATGACTTACTCTAACTGAGCAGAACCCATCACTATCCCAAATCCGAATTAATATTGCCCGTATCCTATTCTAGATGAAAATTCACGGTGTAGTGAGCTCATAATTTTTAATATATTCTTTAGTGCCCCCCCCACTGAATTTATTAAAACACTTTAATCCCTTAACACCCACCGCGACCCTCGTGAGGATAAGCGGTTCAGATAGCAGATGGATGAATGGATAACATCACTGAAAGGGAAAGAAAGAGAAGACTCTGTCACTTGCACAACTCTCCAAATAAGAGGCACAGCATGCTCGCTTCAAGGTGTTTATTGATCACTCCGACAAAAACTGACATATAAAAGAAAATTTAACATTGTATTTTCAAACACAAAAAAAAAAATGTCCAACCAAAAAAATTCTAAAAGCCTGCTAGCTTAATGCTAATATACAATGCAAATTAACATAGACAAGCTAAAAGAAATTTGCATCAATGTCACGATAACTATAAACCTTGAAACAATTGCTGCTTTATGGCTCTTCTTGGCTATGGCAGCCCAGTTTGGAATTTTTTTTTTTTCCTTCCAAAAAAAG
>NW_017842059.1:724673-729579 GCF_001891065.2 Hippocampus comes
TGCGAGTCGGCAGGACTCTACCCTTGTTGAGAATGGCGCTCGTTACAGGGCACCCACGGCAATCACCGCCTGTCACATTTGCCCATCCTGTCCGTCCCCTTAGTTTCTCTAGCCTGAATACATGAAAAAACACGGGCGTGGGGGGGGGATCTTGCGAGGGTTGACTACATTGTTCTTTACGGCGGAGCGAAGGGCAGCTCAGGTGTGCGTCGGCAACTTGATATCACAATAACAATAGCAGCAGATAAGAAAGCATAACGTCAAGTCTTTGAGGGTGCAGAACGATGAGGTCGTTTTTTTCCCCTGCCACCATCTAAGCATCATGGCCCATTTATTGGCTGGTGTTTACATGTTAGGTGGCTAATTTAGCAGATAATTCACAACAAAGCGTCCACGGAATATTACTAATGATCAACTGTAATGATACTACATCCAGTGAGTGCTTATTTAACTTGCAGCCGTGGGAGGGAGCGTTTGTTCCAATTTGTTTGTCATGCAAATAAAAATAGAGGAATACAAGTTGTCAGTGGAAAGGGCAAGATAAATGCTTGTTTCCACAGCAACTGCGGTTTGTCATTGTCAATGTCATTCTGTCAACCTGAAATTTGACGACTTTTTTCGAAAGTGACCCAATTACCCAAAAATACAAATATTTCCAATTGTCTAATTTGAATTTGAATCATTTTTACACATGTGGAAAACTTTCAGACATGCACATCAGCACCAGGCCAAATTTACTTGATCATCCCATTTCCAAATCCATTTTGTGCTTCTTCAGATGATGCCGAGGAGCTCCTTGGCAGCATGCAACCTGCACGCAGCTCGCAGGCAAAATGTGTCAGTGCATGCTCTAGCTTTTTATGACTCACAATAAGCCGTCCAAAGTCCAGCAAAGTCGGGGGTCTGATAAGCGGAACCAATAAAAACCGCAGCAGACTGGCAGTGTAAACACCTCGGACTCGGAGAGGGCCTCCACCTCCTCCTCCTCCCTTTTTCTTCGTTTTCTTCTTCTATTTCGATTCCTACCTTCTTCTTCTTGTTCTTCTTCTTCTGGTGTTGCATTTACATAAAGCCCCCGTCAGCCGGCCCACTCATTAGCATCTTTTATATGCCCGGAGACAGGCGGCAGCATCATGGCAAAGTAGATCCATCCTCCTCGCTCTCGAACAGGTGTCAGACGGACCGGAGAGCCCAAACGGAACTTATACACTTCTTTTTTTTTCCCTTTTCTTTTAATTTTTTTTTTTTTTTTTTTTTGATGTTCTCCAACCTAGTGTCCAAGTTGACGTCCCTGCAGCAGGAGCTCCTGAGCGCTTTGCTGGACTCCGGGCTCACCAGGGAGGTTCTGATCCAAGCGTTGGACGACATGGACCCTAACCCGGCCGCGGGGTTCGGGGTGAAGCTGGAGAGGCTGCAGCCTCCGCTGTCTCCCCGCCACAAATGCAACTCCAACGGCGAGTCGTGTGACGCCAAGCCGGTGTTCCACACGCTGACCAACGGCCACGGCAAGGCGGCCACCAAACTGTCCGGCGACGAGGGCTCGGAGGACGGCGACGACTTCGACACGCCGCCCATCCTCAAGGAGCTCCAGTCGCTCAACACGGAGGAGGCCGCCGAACAGCGCGCCGAAGTCGAGCGCATGTTGGCGTGAGTCACTTTCCCGTCCGCTTCGTATTATTTTTGATTATTATTGTTTGGAATTAATAGCGAAAATTGGCGAAAGTGCCCCCGAGCAGTCCTGCACTAGTTTACGCCAATTTTGTTACAAAAAGTGACAGTCACGCTCAAGTCACACTCCTGTCGTCGCCCTCAGCCTGTGAACGCTTAATCACAAATTGGTCACATTATTTAGAACATCGAATAACAACAATTTGCAATGTTAATAATACATTATAATTTCTCTCTCAAAATTAAACAAAAGGGAAGTTGAAGGGACAGTTCGAAAAATGTGTACACCAGGCCCTACTACTACTTCTACTACCACTCAACTATTACTACGACTAGTCAACGTGAATACTACTGTTAATACTAGTAAAATAAATAATAATAATAACAATGATAATAATTTTATCATAAGTTCAACTTTCCACCTCGCAAGCAGAGCAAAATCGAAGTCGGAGTCAGTGTTAGATTCCTGACATGTTTTCCTGTCACGAAAAAAAGTTGACAGTCACACGGCTACTACGCTTAATACAACTACTACTGCTGCTACTATCAATACTTCTACTAATGCTGAACGAATATTTTCTACTTTCCATCTTTCAAGGTTAAAAAAGGAAGTTGAAGGTGAAGTGTTAGAAAGCAGTCTGTGGCCTAGCCACTACTACTACTACTACTAATACTACTACTACTACTACTCCTGCTACTACTACTAATGCACTATTGCTATTATTAGTAGTACAAATTATAAAGTAGAAATATTTTACTTTAACCTCCAAGGATAAGAAATAAGTTGAATGAAAGGTGTTGGAAATAAGTCCACTCGTACTTCACACAAAATACTACTACAATTACTACGACTACCATTACTACTATGAATACGATTACTACTAATAATAAAAAGAGTGCAGTTTATACTTTTTACCTACCAAGGATGTCAAAATGGAAACTGAAGAAAAAGTGCTCGGGTAAAAAAAAAAAACAACAACACATGAATACTATTAGAAATACTACTATTACTATTTCTTCTACTTGTAATATACTGCTACTACTACTACTCCAACAACGACTAATGATAACATTAAAATCACATTAATTATTAGTTTCCACCTCGGAATGATAATGAAAGAGGTTGAAGGGAAAATCACGAAATAATAACTTACCTCCTCGAAACGAAAACGCATTACGGAGAAGTGTTGGAAAAAGGTGTTATTAATAATATTTGTAATTGTTATTTTAACAAAACGCGAGTGAAATGAATTTCCCGAGAGTGTGGCAGATCCGCAAGAGAAAATAATCCGAGCAGCACTAACCCCAGCAAGTCAAAACCACGTGGAGCTCGTGAGCTCGCGCGTAGAGTTCTTATTAATTTTATTCTATAAATCATCAACTGGAAGATACACAGTGTCGCGATTAGGCTTCAATGGACATCAGGTTATTCATTGTCAAAAAAAAAAAAAGTTATAAACTAACATCTCTCACACTTCCACACGCGGGCTTCCATCCACATTCTCAAAACAAACACACACGCGTGTTGGGTTTTTTTCGATATTAACTGATGAAAAATCAAGTGACGTGATATGGCTTTTGTTCAATTAATTGAATTGTTTTCGTTCCGTGATTGTTTCTGTCTATTGAAATGTTTAATATGGGAATTACTGGGTCACAAAATGGATGCCAATCTGCATCGAGTAAGCATGATTATCATCATGCTTATTTTAGTGATGACTACAGTTTTTCGTATTTATAACGACAATTGGCCAACGTGATCCATTTTGTCGACATTTTCAAAAAAGATTCCTGACGGAGTAACGTGAAATTTCAGATGTTTTCCAATCCGATGCTGTTATATAAAGTCCAAAGTTTTCCACGCGGCACTTGAACGCACCTTTTGAAAATATTTACAGCAGTTGATTCACGCTGCAGCGATAGAGTGGCCTCATTTTTTCTTTTCTTTCTTTTTAGTTATATAGCTCCTCCAAACAGGTCAAAGCGCCATTGTGATCTTCGTAAAAACTTTGGATACAAAAAGTGGATTATGATACAACTTTGAAAAAAATATTTTTTTTCTGAAATTGTCTGCGTATAGATGTGCCCTTCGCGCGTGCGTGCGTGCGTGCGTGTGTGTGTGTGTGCGTGTGTAAGAGTGTAAGTGTGTGTGTGTGTGTGTGTGTGTGTGTGTGTGTGCGCGCGCGCGCGCGCGCTCGCGCACGCACGCACGCGCGCGGAGGGGGGTGGCCGGACGGGGGGATCATTTAGTTGATTGGTTCTCAAACTTATTACACCAAGTTCCACCCAAAGAATTGGCTCTCCAAGTACCACTTTAATGACTAACATTAATACAGTAGCGTAGAAGGCCTAAATATTGATCCAAAAATGAGCCAGATGTTGTATTTTTAAACAATGTTGTATTTTTAAACAATCTCATGAGAGTAGAGTCCAAATTTTATGTGGAATACTTAAAATTACACATTAATCGCGTAGTAGGCCTAAATACTGATCCAAAATGAGCCAGATGTTGTATTTTTCAAAAATGTTGTATTTTTAAACAATCTAATGAGAGTAGAGTCAAAATTTTATGTGGAATACTTAAAATTACACATTAATGAAGTCAAAATATTACCAGAGGGGAAAAAAAAAACAAACTTCAGTGTATGACAAAGTTGTGATATTATGGGTCAAACAACAGTTTTACAGGAAAACATTCAAGAGACAAAAATAAAACTGATCTGAGAGTCCAAACTACAGTGTACAAAGTTGTGATATTATGGGTCAAACAACAGTTTTACAGGAAAACATTCAAGAGACAAAAATAAAACTGATCTGAGAGTTAAGAAATATATATATTTTTAAAATGCTGTCATTGTATGATTTGAAAACATTTGTCATTTATGAGAGTAGAGGGGAAATATAAGAACAAGACAATGAGATTTTCCAGAGATAACGTCAAAATGCCACAGCAAAAAGAATTTTAGGAAAAAAATAGTACCTTAGTAATGAGTCAATTAAAATGTTTTGCACATAAAAGCTATCCGTGAATGGAAATTGTACTTAAGTAAAAGTTTTAAAACAAACAGATCCTGAAATTCAAATCCAAATGTATCAAATAAGGAGACAATTGAATCAACTGACATGGGCAATTGTCAAAAATCAGGCATTTTTGGCTTTTTTTTTAACCGATTACGACACAGCACAAAGTCAATGTCAATCAACCAACCCCCGCGCCCCAACCCACACCCCCCCCCCA
>NW_017842059.1:729604-731034 GCF_001891065.2 Hippocampus comes
AAAAAACAATTCTGAAAACAATTGTCAAGTGGCGGCACAGTGATTGTCTGGTTCTCAAACTGGCCTCACAGTGCAGAGGTCCAGGGTTTGATTCCGGCTTTGGCCTTCCTGTGTGGGTTTTCTCCGGTTACTCTGGTTTCCACCTACATTCCAAAAAACATGCACCATAGGTCAATGGAAGACTCTAAATTGTCCCTAGGTGTGAGTGTGAGCGGAGATGGTTGTTTGTCTATGTGTGACCTGCGATTGGTTGGCAACCAGTTCACGGTGCACCCCGCCTACTGCCCGAAGATAGCTGGGATAGGCTCCAGCACGCCCATGAACCTCGTGAGGATAAGTGGCTCGGATAAGGGATGGATGGATGGAAAAATTACCAAATTTTCTCTTGTTGTAAAGTTAAACAAATACTTAATAACAAAGTGATGTAAAAATGTTGTGCCACTAATTCATATCTTTATCGTAAACATTAACAGACCAAAACAAAAACGTACTGTATTCTTTTCATTAATCGATTGACTAATTGGTTATTGGAGTTTTATTCTGTCAAACATCCGAATTGGGATTGGGACAAAAAAAAAAATCTGTCTCGGTTGGGCCATAGCATTGAACTTAAAAGTTAAATACAACTGAACTTGAGCTGTGATTCATTTGCATAGTACTAAAGGGCGCCCACGAACCACGGACTGTACTCATACCAGACTTTGACAATGACTGCTTTTGAGCAGGGCGGCACTATGAATGTCTGGTTAGCATGTCCGCCTCACAGTATCGAGGTCCAGGGTTTGATTCTGGCTTTCCTGTGTGGGGTTTGCATGTTCACTCCGTTCCTTCGTGTGTTTTCTTTGGGTACTCTGGTTTCTTCCCACATTCCAAAAACATGCACCATAGGTTAATGGAACACTCTAAATTGTCCTTAGGTGTGATGGTGCGTGTGAATGCTTGTTTGTCTTTGTCTGCCCTGTAATTGGCTGGCAACCAGTTCAGGGTGAACCCCGCCTACTGCCCAAAGATGGCTGGGATAGGCTCCAGCATGCCCTTATGAGGATAAGCGGTTCAGAAAATGGATGGATCGATGGATGCATGGATGCTGTCAAGCATATGTTTGCTGGAAATGAAAATCAATCCAAAGGTCCAGTGTGAGTGACATTTTCGTGTTGTTGCTGTTGGTGAGCTGAACTTGTTTGGCCTTTCTTTTTCTTTTGTAGGGAGGATCCGTGGCGTGCCGCCCGCATGATCAAAGGTTACATGCAGCAGCACAACATCCCACAGCGCGAGGTGGTGGACATCACAGGCCTCAACCAGTCGCACCTGTCGCAGCACCTGAACAAGGGCACGCCCATGAAGACCCAGAAGCGTGCCGCCCTCTACACCTGGTACGTGCGCAAGCAGCGGGAGATCCTCAGACGTAAGTCACCAGACAGACGGACAGA
>NW_017842059.1:731201-743591 GCF_001891065.2 Hippocampus comes
TATATATATATACTGTGTATTTACCCACTTATTTAATACTTTATTATAATATACATTTCCATATTTTGGTGATGTTTGATTTAGATGTTATTAATCACAATATTTCTATTAGTAATGATATATTTTCTTATCGTTTATCATTATTACTATTATTTATGTTTACATTTTTGTTGTATTATTGAGTATCACCACCTTTGCATGCCCCTGATGGCACTCACTGCTGTTGTAGGTCATAGGTTAACCAGCCCTGCTCTAGTCTGTTGTCATGCTATTGGATTGTCTTCGAGTGTGACTTGAGTGTCTTGACAAACATTGCGTAAAGCCATCCGGGCCGTCATAACAAGTGCATGTGTGCTTCTTCTTATTTCCGCAGAGTTCAACCAGGCTGTGCAAGGTTCTGGCAGCAATATGACAGACAAAGGCAATCAGGATCCGGTGTTTTTTTTCCCAGAGTTCAACCCGTCCGGTCAGGGCATGGGTCAGGCCGGCGGTGGCGACGAGATTGGCGGCGAGCCCTCCTCCAAGAAAATGAGACGTAATCGTTTCAAGTGGGGGCCCGCCTCGCAACAGATCCTCTACCAGGCCTATGAGAGACAGAAGAACCCCAGCAAGGAGGAGAGGGAGGCACTGGTGGAGGAGTGCAACAGGTTGGTTATTCAATAATGCCCGAGAAAACAGATTCACCAAGCTTGAACTGGACAAGAAATTTGGTTGGCATATCTGCCATGAGTTGATCCACAAAAAAGTCTCAAGAATTCATGCCTGAAAAGGCACGAAAAGGCACTCATTTTGGTTTGAAATGGCCAATTTTAAAAATGTTTTATGGGTTCTTCAAAGAGGAATTTTCCTCATTTTAGGAATTTGTCCAACAGATTTTATGTAATTGCTCGCAAATTTCGAAAATACAACCTCCAAATACAGTTTGACTTGGTGACTTAAAATTTGGTAGGTAGAACTATCAATGTGTACGAGCCCCCCAAAAATGGAGGACGCATATCTTCAATGGAATGCAAACATGACAATTTAAGAATCATTTTGCCATCAAATTTGAACGATGAATACGAGATAGATGATTCCAATAAAATATATAATTTGAGCTATTTCCAGGGTTCCCTCAAAAGCTCCAGTCCTACTTGAGCCATCACTTGTTTTTTTTTTTTTTTTTTTTTTGGAAGCACCCATGGAAATGTCCAAAATCATCATGTCTTCCTGTTCTATTTCAGAGACTGGAGACTTTAGTGTGGGTTTATTAATGATTGACATGTCTACCAAATTTCATGATGCTCAGGTAATCTTGGCTTCAGGGGCTGAATTTTCCCAAATTTTGTCGTAAACAGAGAAAGAAAGTTTTCTTTGAAAAGCACTTGGAACAATCCGAAATGATCGAAAAATGGCTATTTCAGACCAAAACTGCAGACTTGATCTGTGTTTTCAGGTGTAGCTTCTTAAGTCCTTTTTGGTGGTCTATTCATGACAGACAAGTGTACCAAATTTCATGTAACTAAGTCAAACCAGTTTTGGGGGAAAAAATTTCAAAATACTACACACAAGCTCAGTATAGTTCTTCTTTGAAGGACCTCTGAAAATGTCCCAAAATGAGCCAAAATGGCAGGCTTCCTTTGTCGGTTCATTTTTTTGTGGCTCAACTCATGGCAGATGTGTCAACCAAATTTCATGTAACAAAAAAAAAACAATAGTTTGCATGAATTAAACAGGAAAAGCACAAAGTGCAATAATGGATTGTTCTTATATGTCAAAACTGGAACTACATTTTCTCAGGTCATAGGTGACTTTTGCCGGCTGTTTACTGTATGCACAGATACAAAAATTGCGACCCTTCCTAATCAACGTGGATTTTCCCTCAGAGCCGAGTGCCTCCAGAGGGGTGTGTCGCCATCCAAAGCTCAGGGCCTGGGGTCAAACCTGGTGACGGAGGTGCGCGTGTACAATTGGTTCGCCAACAGACGCAAAGAGGAGGCGTTCAGGCAGAAACTGGCCATGGATGCCTACAGCACGCCGGCCACGCACAGCATCAACACGCTGCTGTCCCATGGCTCGCCGCACCACCCGCAGACCAGCGCTTCACCCCCAAGTAAGATAATATGCAGTGGCATTCTTTTGGTAAAAATATAAATAAAATAAATAATAATAACAATAATAATAATAATAATAATAATAAAAATGGGTGGGTCATTTATCTGCAAACTGCTTCCTTGAAAACTTAACAGTTCTTAGTCTAACAGACAGTACATGTTTAGTTATTACACACAACTCTTTTTGAAATATAAAATAGTTAAAAATATATACATACATAGAATTGTTCTTTTTAATTCCCTGTGTCATGCCCTGCCTTGTTTTTAGGCAGAATTCGTAGGGCCCAAACAAGTGAAGTCGCTGTATCCACGACAACTGTGGCAACCAAATAAATAAATGGATTTTTGAAGATAAATACAGTTATTTACAAAAAAAAATAATTTAAACATGTCCAATTATTAAAACATGAATTCATAAATTAAATTAAACAAAATTAATCCCTTCAAATAATAAATGACATGATAAAATAAATAAATTGAAACATTTGTAAAAACGAGAAAAATACACTCAAAATAAGTCATTTTATAGGTGATTTCTCTCTCTCTCTCTCTCTCTCTCTCTAATGACTCGAAATAGTTGTAGGTGACTTGAAATAGTTGGAGGCACGTACGAGAGCTGTTGATGCGATCACGAAGCCAGAGAAAGACAGACGAGTGATCAATGAGCCTGAGTGAGTGGAGCTGAGCAAATGCCATTGTCATTCGGCTCTTCAACAACACACTGAGAACAATCCGCATTGTACCTGCAATCTCCACTCCAAAGTCAGCGCGCCGGCCCGAAAGGACACAAAGGGCGGCCGCCCTGTGATGGGCTCGGGTTCGGCTTGGGGTCAGCGGGGTGACTTCGGGGAGGGGCCGGCGGCGGCGTCCCGTAGCGCCGCCACTTCCGCGTTTGATCGCGAGGAAAGGCGGTCGCCGTACCGCCGTGACCATTTCACCTCGACGCTGGTGTTTGCCTACCGAGTGATTGGTGTTGACAAAGTCTACCTGGCGTGTATACGACATAACAACAAAGCTGATAGCTTTATCCGCCGCGCCATCACTCAGCCGCCATAAAAGTGGCGGCGAGCGGGCCTATTGTGTCCACTCGTGTCCGAACACGAGGGAAAACAAACTGTTTGCCTTGGCTTTGCTCTTTTACCTTTTGATAAACCACTTGCTCCGATGTCTATTTGCCTTCTTTTCTTGTTGTTGGACGGAGTGATATGGCGTTGAAATCAGATCTCCCACATTTGAATTTTTGACATATTTGGAATTATATGCAGGACATATATAGAGTACAGCGTTCACATTATAAAAAATGAGTGAGTTTTGTGAAAAATATCATCAAAATTAGTTCTTGCACATTATGTTGGTGGGTTTTTCTGTTTTTTTTTTTTGGTTCTGCAGTTTTGTGTCGTCCTTAAATGGTAAATTTTATGCAATTTTGCACAGAAAAAAAATAACAGTATGTGGTTATTCAGTTGTTTACTTCAAGGCCTTTGTTGTTGGGTTAGGGTAGTGGATATATGAAGACAGGATTATGAAAAATTTAAATTCAGTAAGACCGCAGTGCTTGCACATATTCACGTTCACGTTTTGTCCACATTTCAAATAACATTCTGGTTAGGTGGGCCAGTTTGGGCCCTAGTAGCAGTGCTGAAAAATTGTGACCCCCCTCCAACACTGAAGTTGTCCATCCCTGATCTACATCATCCAATGAATATGATGTTCATTTGAAAATCTCAATCTCTCTTGAATGAAATTTGGCAGTCTGAAAGGCACCTTGTGGTGAAATAGACACCTGAATGACTGACCAGCCTTAGGTTGTTGCAGTCGCCGGGCTCACCTGACCAGGCGTTGACCTCCACGCTGGGCCTGGCTCTCAGCTGGCCGCTTACAAGGTGTCCTGCTGGCATCCCTCCAACGGCATCAGCTGTTTTTCAGTGTCGGGCCATAATGTCACGGTGGGGTGTCTCATTGCGTTGCTGGGGCACGGCCTGTATTATGCATGCTTAATGGACAATTAAAATCCTTTGCTACTACATCTCCCAGGCCTTTGATAAGGCGCTACTTGGACTATGCCCTTCCTCGGCGGGGGTCTCCATTGTCTGTTGTATTAGAAGACTGCACTGACTGCAAACTAGGTTCATTTATCTCCGCTAGTCCCTCAAGGAGTGGGCGGGGGGGGGGTCACATTTTACACCCCCCGCCCCATTTTACCTTTATAGGCTGCAGAGGCTGGTTGCAGACTTGGAGCAGCAGGAGCTGTCCACTGGGGTATTGGCTCTTTTTGGGCCAGACAGGACTGATGAGCCCCCAGAAAAGGGTGAGAGATGCGAATGCTCCCCGCCCCCCTCCTGCTCCACCCTCTGTCCTTCCTTCGCCGCAGCTTCACTTACGCCCGAGAGTTCAACAGTGGGTCGGCTCAAAGAATTCCCCCCTTGCTTTGTGAGTTGTCATTGATTCCGATGGCTACGCCGAGCGATCAAACCAAAATCATTCGGCAGTTTCCAGAGGTCCTAAAAAAATTTTTTTTAGTATAAATTTTACTTTGCGGTATATTTGGTAGACATGTTTACTATGCGTAGACCCACAAAAATGTCTCAAAAAGTCATTAAACTACACCCTAAAATAGACAGGACGTCTGCCATTTTGGATTGAAGCATTCACTAATGCACAGGTGTCAAACTCAAGGCCCGGGGGCCAGATCTGGCCCGCCACATCATTTTATGTGGCCCGCGAAAGCAAATCAACGATGTCAACTTTCATGATGCTTACTAAAATCTCGACCTAAATTTCAAATTCTCATTTGTAATAAATAAGAATGATACTGAAAGCAATTTCTTGTGACCAAACCCCTCATTACAGTAACTTCAACGATCGGTGAACAAACTGTTATTCTTGACTTTTTTATATGGTTTCAGCCAAAACGGCCCTCCAAAGGAAACTATAATTAAAATCTGTCCTGGGACCAAATTGAGAGGGGTCAAATTTAGCCCCCGAAGCTTCACTTAGGTGCAATGACGTTTGGGAGACTTGTGTGTCATGAGTAGAGCCACAAAAAACTCTCAAGAAGACACATCAAGCCGTTTGACTCTATTTGTCAGTCACAATGGAAATTTGTCAGGATCCTTCTCAGACAAACTACAACAGATTTTGTCCAGTTGCTACCAAATTGTCCATATGAGTTGGATGGATGACATCAGGTGATGACAAAAATCTGAGTTTTCATCAATACATGTAGGCCAAGCATGGAAGTTTGATGACTCAATAAAAACACAAAATTAGTCATAACTCAGCTGATTTTTTTTGCGGGGGCGGGGCGGGGGAATTCAGCCAAAACCCCAGTTTCAAAACGCTTATCATTGGAAATCTGATTTTAAAAGAATAAATATCCAACATGGTGATTCCATTTGAAGGGCATATCATTCAGCCCTATTATAAGGTAACACAATAGCAACATGTTAGAATATTTCATTGTTATGCTAAGACAACACAACATACGGACGATTAAGCTTCAAAACATCAAATCAAAATACGTTTAACTGTGATTCATTGGCCCCGAGCGCCCATCCTCCAGTTTGTCCGACTTTATATTGTCTGCGCGGACATACTGAAGGCCCCCGCAACTCTCGACCGGGCCTTGTAAACATCTCAAAAGACGTTTAACTGTGATTTTCATTGGCCCCAAGCGCCCGTCCTCCAGTTTGTCCGACTTCATATTGTCTGCGTGGACATACTGGAGGCCCCCGCAACTCTCGACCGGGCCTTGTAAACATGACGGCGGGACAATAAAGCACTCCATTGGACCGCTGACCCCCGCTCGGCACACAATGGAAGGGCACTCATAAAAGGGCAGTTATCTGGACCTCTTAAAGCATTAGGATGCCATTCCGACCCGCTTTGTTCAGGACCGGTCATAACTCGGACTGATGGGAGGCAACTTGAGGGACAGATTCTGCAAATACACTTGACAAGTTTCAATCAGGAGTTGTTTTTAATTTCTGCGACAGCTTTTTCACAGACCAAAATCCTGCGTGAGCGATTCTTGTCTGTGGCAGCAAATAGCTATCCAGACTTGCCTTTTAACAATGGTATGACATGGCTACGGCTTGCTTTAATACAACCTGTGTAACGAAAACACATTTGGATGCAATTTGTCATGATAAACCATAGATATTTTTCCTTCTGACCATTGCAAGCACAGTTTAGAGTACTGAGGTTGATTGAAAAACAGACATAGTGGAAATTTAGGATATAGGTAGTACGAGTCATCGATGGTGTTGTGGTGTTATCGCCTGTCTAGTTAACATGATCATCTAGGGACTGTAATTATGACTTTTATGTTGCTCCAATCAGTGGCATAGTTTGTACTTTTGAAGCTGAAAAGGGATGGTTTCGGCTCGCTATTATGTTTTAAAATGACTCAAAGACAAGGAATCATTTTATACATATCTATGAAAAAATGCCATCCACAAACCCGAAATCCCTTTCCAGGTGGCTACGAAGCCACCAGGCAGTTTTGTGATTTTTGTGGTAGAGGTTGAAGGACTTGAGTAAGATTTTGTGGTCGTCAGGTATACATCATGTAATGAGAGTCGAGTCCAAGTCACTTAATCAATGATATCATTGGAATTAATGGGATTCCTACGTGGTTTAACAGCTTGCTGGTCTCACCTTGTGTTCCATGTGTGATAAGAAGGCATATTATAGCCAGGCTCCAAAAAAATTAAGCATTTCTCTCTTTTGGATTCTATTTCACTTGTGATTTTATTCTTTTTGAGAATGGACTTTTATATATTTTGCAAGTGACCCTGTTACTGGTCTTATCTTGGCTAAAATGCTGTACTGGGACAACTGCGAAAACCCGTTGTAAAGCACGACAAAAGTGTCGCAAAGTAGGTCAGTGTGTGTAATGTTATGTTGGAGCTTGACTGCTGCCTGCCAGTCCGATGGTACCGATTCCACCTGTATGAATATTTTAAGGCTAGCGGCGACTGGGATCGTCAAAGGCTAACAGCACGTAGGTGACCACTCACTCGATGGCCGAGGATAAAACCGCTGAAATGCCGCATCGGAGGAAGTCGCCATGCGGTGCCCTTCAAAATAAATAATAAGTCCCAAACTGATTAACCACTGTTGTCATCCACAACCACAATTTTTTTTTTCATGCTCTCAAACCTGTGCAGTCATATGAGCACTTTGTCACCGTATTGGCCAGACACTTTGCTGTATCCAGCAATGGTGGCAGGTGGTGAGTAGCAAGTCCTCTGTACAATCGCCGACTGGAAGACGAGAGGCCATAAACACACGATTAGCAGTGACTTGACAGAATGCTTTAAATGTCGCTGCTGTGTAGTAAAGTTGACTCGTTGACTAGTCAACTAATCAGTTCACTTCTGTTCACTCACAGGCTCTACTGGCTTAATTTTGTTTTTGAAGTAAATAAAAACTTTTACACTAGCCTATATCTGGCAGCGCAACCCTAAATGGTTATTATCATCGTTTCAGTCCATGTCAACATTAGTCAGTAGCTTTACTGCGACCTGAAGGTACCTTTCCGCCGATTGTTAACAGGTCTTTTTAGACAAATCCAACCAATCAATCGTGAACTATTCAATACCTTGTAATTCCAAAATTTGCAAGAACCCTGCAGCCAACGTGAGAACCATGTAGTATCAAAGGCCACACACCCAACCCCAGGCTGCGCTCATTGTGTCCGCCCTGCATATGACAGACCTCCTGGGTCTATGCAGGACGTACCGTGTCCTCTTGTTTTGTCAGCGCAGCGCCGGGCCTTCTCTTTTCTCAATGCGGCCTTTTTCCTCCAGCTAGCCTGAGGTGGCTCACGTATGCTGTCCCCTTAACGTCCCCCACTCCATTAACCACCAGGCGCTTACATGGCGCTGACTCATTTCGATTCGATTGCCGTTAGGCCTGCGAGGTGCTCCTGAGGAAAAAAGTTTCCAAATCCCCGTTCTACAGTGTTTGGTTGCTAAGTTGAAAGCAAATGAAGTGAAGTGACCATGTTTGTGGAGATTCACACCTTACCGTGAACCCCCCCCAAAAAAAGACAGATGAACTAATTAACCTCAGTCAACACAATTAGCAGTTAGTGCACAGTTGCGCAAATAGTGTAACAGGACATGCAAGGCGCACGTTCTATGCACATGGCCCCTAAAACGCAATACTGTATATCATGTACCTGTACTACACAATTACAAACTAAGCACGTATCAAAATCAGAGATGGCGTAATTACTCACACCATATACTTAATTAAATATAAGTACAGAGTCGTGTGTAGAAAAAGACTGGTAAAGGTAGACGTACTGACTCAACTCCTCCACTGAACGCAAAAAGACAATTTAAATCAAGGAGGGTGATGGACTAATTTAATTCACTGCCCTCATCTGTTGTTCCAAGTAGCTCTGCCTCCTCCTCAAGCCAAAAACACGTGATTAACGACGATCTGACGTCACTCTCTAAACGTCCTCGTAATTAAGTCAACTAGTCTACAAACGCCAGTGTGTATGTGTGTGTTTGGTAGGTAAGTAAGTAGGGTGTTACGCTGTCACACCTGGGTCATGGACAGAGAGGAAGATGGGAAATCTAAAGTGCAAACATTGTCTGTGTGTGTGTGTGTGTGTGCGTGCGTGTGTGTGTGTGTGTGTGTGTGTGTGTGTGTGTGTGTGTGTGTTTGTGTGTGTGTGTGTGTGTGTGTGTGTGTGTGTGTGTGTGGGCGGTGGGGAATAAGAATGTGTTTGACATTGCTTGTAATTGTGTAATGTTGACTCTGTTGATATCACAACGGGGGCCTTGCATCGGCAAACAGTCGACTGTCAGTCAGTGTTGTCGCCTAGCATTCCACAGCTTTAGCTTAGCTGAGCCTAGTTTAGCTTATGGCAGTTAGGAAGAGCGCTTGTCGTCACATGGTATGGCCTTGGCCGAACAAGGTAGATAGCAGAGACCAGGGCAATGGGGGCAATGCGTTTGTTTGCTCTGTCAGGAAGCAGTGCTAGTGGGCTAGCCACCGTGATCTGATGTTGTTATGCTGACATACGAAACACGCTGTTTTCAGAAGTGACTTGATTATCCAGCTGGTCTGTTCGAGTCAATCAAAATGAACTTTCTCCTTAAATTGATTCTGAAAATTCGCAGCATGGAAGCTACTATTAGTGAGCGAGCCACCACGCCTTAACGTGGTTTTGCTAGCGTACAATATTTATTGTTTTTAAATTGTTTATTCAATCCATTCAGTATGATCTAGATTAGCATTGACGGACATATAAGCGAACTAGCCAACCCTTAACATACAGTATTTGTTCTTTGTCGTACCATAGTCTCCTACAAACTTACTGTTTTTGGGTCTTAATTTTTTTCGAACAATACATTTTTAAGAAAGTTTCCCATTGTTTAGGAGAACGGTCGAGTAAACATACTGTTAGGTATGTTTTATTTTGTGTGTGTCTTTTAGTGCGCTACAGCCAAGGACCCGGGGAGGTAACGTCGTCCACTACCATTAGCCACCATGCTAGCAGCGGCATGGCTACCAGCCAGTCGGTGCTCCAACAGGTGTCACCGGGAGGACTGGACCCCAGCCACAGTCTGCTGTCACCCGATACCAAGATGGTGAGTGAGCGCACCTGTGTGGGCCCCACCCCCAACACCGCGGCCCTCAGATAAGATAAGAACCGCTCAATGTTTTAGCACAATTAGCACATTATGCTGCCTTGTTGATACGAACAAAGAAACATTCTGTCCTCATCGATTAAACGCCATGCCGACAGATAGATGACGCATACGTTTATTATGATTTTTTTTTTCTCGACTGTGCCCTATTCAAATATTTGGTTTGTTACAAGGAAATATTAGAAAGATGCTGCTTTTAACAATGCAAGTGGACATTTCAGATTTTTAGAAGGGACAACAAAAGGACATCTGATTTAATGACAGAAAAAAATCATTTCTAGTTTTGCACACCACATTCAAAAATGTATTCATTCATTCATTTATTTTGATAATGTATTTGAATTATAATTTATATTTATCAATTGATAGAGCTTTGTATATTATATTAGATATTATTGTTGTTATAATTACTATCATTGTTCCTATTGTCAGCAGTAGTAATGGTATTCGTAGATGCTAACGTTAGCGTTTAGCAGGGCTGCTTCATCTCAGTGTCTCAGGCTGACAGAAGAGAAAAAAATATGTTGGAAAAACAAAAAAGTCAGCAGATATTTTTGGCTTTAATGTTTTTTTAAGCCGCTTTTTGTTCCTTATCACTGTTTGATTTTGTGTGTGTGTGTATGTGTGTGTGTGTGTGTATGTGTGTGTGTGCGCGTGTGTGTGTGTGTGTGTGTGTGTGTGTGTGTGTGTGTTTTTGTACGATGTTGTTGTCTAAGCATACATACACACCCTTTTATGAAAGAATTTGAACTAAGTCAACATGTACACTCAGGCGACATTAGGGACATGACCAAATATTTTCAAATATACTTTACATATTATGTCTTTCCCTTTTAACATTTTGTTCTCACGAAATGATCCCGTTGTAATGAAGTTGGTCGAAATAGCAATGGCACGCATGTGGTTTCAGATTTCAGGTTCCGGCGGCGGCCTCCCTCCCGTGAGCACGCTGACCAACATCCACAGTTCGCATCACAGCCACCAGCAGACACAAAACCTCATCATGCCACTTTCTGGAGTCATGGCCATCGCGCAAAGTATGTACAAAGGAAACAAAAAGCTTCAAATACAACATTTGACACCACAACTTTGAAATACAGTCATACCTCGCTTTTCGACCATAATCTATTCCAGAAGGCTGTTCGAAAACCGAGTTGTTCGAAAACCAAAAGCACGCTCTTTAAAAAAAAAAAAAATCTTTATTGAACACGTCTGATCACAATGGAGCGCTACACGAGGAAACGTCACTTCCTCGTCTAGCCGAGCAAGCGTCACTTCCTCGTGTAAGGAAGGCGAGAGGAGTCAAGTGGCGCATTCAAGTGCGCTCAGTTTGGTGGAGAACCGATTTTCGGTCGTAATCCGAAGCATAAAAAAAACTCAAAATTTTTGGTCGAAAACCGATTTGGTCGAGAACAGAGACGTTCGAAAACCGAGGTTTGGCTGCAATTACCCGGACTTGAAACACCACCCCTTGTTTGAAACCCTAACCCAATCTCAACACCCTATTTGAAACTCTAAACCTTGTTTAAAATCCTTAACCCTACTTTGAAACCCTAACCCGGGCTTCGAAAGCTTAACCATGACTTGAGACCCTCGAAACCCATGCTTGAAAGACTAACACTGCCTTCAAATCCTAATGTAAACCCTAACCTAGGTTTAAAACCTTGATTTTTAAACCCTAATCCACATTGGAAGCTCTAACTTAAAACCGTAAAGCCCCTATCCCACTGAGCGGCAAACATTGGCGTCCTGGTTCGTCAGGGTTCGTTCAAGTTCATCAGTGTTTACTTAACGGTCGCCAGACGTCCATCAGACGTTCACCTGTATTTTTCTTGTCGCAAGGGAATTTGGAACATTTTCTTGTGACAAACTGGCTTCAACCACTCACACTCGCTTGAAGCCCTAACCCTCGCTTGCAATGCTATTTTGAAACCAAATTTAAAACCCTATTTTGAAACCCAAAGCCTAGGATTTGTTTGCAACCCAAACGAAACCATAACCTGCAACCAATAGCGCCGCTTGAAGTCTGACTCTGAAACGCAAACCCTGGTTTGAAGTCCTCAGGCTGACGGCCCGCCGCACTTTGAAGCCCTAACCAGAGGCGCTCTTTTGTGTTCAGGTTTGAACACGTCGCAGTCTCAGTCGGTGCCAGTGATCAACAGCGTGGCAGGCAGCCTGGCGGCCCTGCAGCCAGTGCAGTTCTCGCAGCAGCTTCACAGTCCTCACCAGCAGAGCCTCATGCAGCAGTCACCCAGTCACATGAGCCAGCAGCCGTTCATGGCCGCCGTCACGCACTCGCACAGTCAGTAACAACCTTTCCCTTTGTTTAGCAACATCGTGTACAGTGGTGCCTTGAGATGCTCATTTCATTCGTTCCGTGACCATGCTCGTAACTCAAAACGACAGCACGGCTGATTCATAAGCCGATATAAGGCCTATTCAAAATAATAATAACCGGCCGGAGTTTTTCAGATTAAATGGCGAGATAGCCTTATTTTGTTCAGTGGGTATGGACAAGAGGGATGTCTGATAATTATTCTGTGTGAATTACACCCTTTTCCATCCTCATATGGCCATTAAAATGCAATGTCTGTAGGTGTGTGTGTATATATATATATATATAT
>NW_017842059.1:743624-817565 GCF_001891065.2 Hippocampus comes
ACACACACACATACATATGCTGTATACGGTACATTCTACTTTTGCTCCCATTCATTCTAAATGGAAGCTTTTTTTTTTTCGCATCTCCCTGCAGTGTACCCTCACAAGCAGGAGCCGCCGCAATATTCTCACCCGTCTCGCTTCCCGTCGGCCATGGTGGTGACGGACGCCAACACCATCGGTACACTCGGCTCCATGACGCCCAGCAAGACGGTCAGTGTCGACACCAAAAAATGTCACGTGTGCACACTCTACACTTCCTCTCACAGCGCCCACCTCATGATCATGTCGCTATTCACGGGTACGAAGCTATTACTTTGCTTTATTTCACATCATAACAATATTAACCCCCTCAAAAAATCCCTACAAAAAATACAAGCACAATAATTAACATCCTAACACGCCAATGGTTTATGCAAAAAAAAAAAAACACAGCTCACACTTTTATGGGAAATCTTTGCACAGGGCTGGGACGTGGGCCAAGGAAGAACTATTTGACTTTTTTTCTTAGAAATACAGCTCTGGAAAACATTAGGAGATTAAAAACAACAAATACAGTGAATCTTTTTTCGCCATATTTTTCTTTTTTTTAATTAACAATGTATATGTGAGGAATTTGTGATGGTTGTCAATTTTTTATTGAATAAACCAAACATGCTCATTTGTCTAAAACACAAAAAGTTCCTACAAAGAGCAAAATCAATAATCTTGCAATGGTCACTTTTTCCAGATCTGTATATATTTCTATTTCTATTTTTTTGCGATACCAAATTGAAAGAATGTATTTTTTTCTTTTTTTGAATGTTTTATAATAAGATTTTTCATCATGTCAAAGTTATTTTGATATGTTTTGAAGACATTATTACACATAAAATAGATTTAGATGATAGATGCAATTAGATTTTTTTTACAAGACTTCTCCTCCGTGCATATTTTGAAGAGGTTACCTACATGTAAAAATGCTATATTAAAAAGAGGTTCAATAAATAATAAGTGGATTACTTTTCTTCAAACATAATACAAAAAAACCATACTTCCTTCAAAACATTTAAAAAAAGCATTAAAAAAAATCTCTCTCTCATCAATTATTGAAAGAAACACAAATAAATATACAATGTTTTTTGTTTAAATAAAGTTTTTTTTAAATACATGACTGTATCAAGAAAATAACTGTTAGGAAAAAAACAACATAAAAAATGGTCCGCACGTTTGTCTCGCAGTGCAGAGGTGTAAGATTTGATTCCGGGCTTCGACCTTCCTGTGTGGAGTTTGCATGTTCTCCCCGTGCCTGCGTGGGTTTTCTCCGGGTACTCTAGTCCCCCCCCCCCACCCCCCACACACACGTTCTAAAAACTTAATCCCAGGTGTGATGGTGTGTGTGAATGTTTGTCTTTGTGTGCCCTGCGATTGGCTGGCGACCACTTCAGGGTGCTGCCCACAGACAGCTCAAATAGATTCCAGCACGCCTGCAACCCTCGTGAGGGTAAGCGGATTAGAAAATGGATGGACATTCAATATTTTTTTTCAATGGTTTTCTTTCAAAAAAAATAATAATAATCGTATTTGTTTTTATGGAAAATACGTTTAGAAAGGAGATTTAAAAAAATACATCCATCCATCCATTTTCCAAACCCACTTTATCCTCACAAGGGTCGGTGCTGCAGCCTATCCCAGCTGTCTTCGGGCAGTAGGCAGGGGACACCCTGAACTGGTTGCCAGTCAATCGCATAGACGAACAACCATCCGCGCTCACAATCGTGTGATTGGGACAATTTGGAGTGTTCAATCAACCTCCCATGCATGTTTTTGGAATGTGGGAGGAAACCGGAGTACCTGGAGAAACACCCACGCAAGCACAGGGAGAACAAGCAAACTCCACACAGGAAGGCCGGAGCCGGAATCGAACACTGCGCCTCTGCACTGTGAGGTGGACGTGCTCACCAGTCAACCACTGTTCCGCCCTTAAAAAAATAAATGTAAACGTTTTTCAAATAACAAATGCAGTTAAAAATTAGACATGCAAAAACGATTATATTTATTTCATTTCAATGTGTCTTATTTCGTGTTTGAAATTTTATCCATGTCATCGGCATATTATGTTTTTTTGGAGACACTAGTTTATGTCCAATCTATTATGTTTATAAAATATCTAAAATATATTTGTTTGTCTTTCAATGGATGGTTAAATGTTTTTTTTTAAATTTTTTTTAGGATTCTTTTGCCCATGTCCTCTTATTTTCATGCATTTATTAATTTACATTGCCCTTATTTTCTCAGCGACTAACACAAATTCAAATATAGTGGATACATTGACAGATTTTTTTTTTAATTCTTTGAATTTCTTTTTTTTAAACGTAGTTTTGTTTTGTTTTGTTTTTCTGGCTCAACATTTTCCTTAATTTCTCACGCATCTTAGTGCGCGCTCACCCACAGACAGACTCATAAACACACCTAAAGTATTTTCCTATGATGGCGTGTTGACTTGTTGACTTCCTGTCACACATTAGGATGCTCCGGTAAACAAGATGGTGCAACTCGGGGGTCTCTCCTGGGTAAATACTTTGTTCTATTAGTCCAGTCAAGCCACACACACACGCACACACACACACACACACACACACACACACACACACACACACAAACATACTCCTCCGTCTTTCCATTTCCTGTCCAATCTGCGTCTCGTTCCTTGGAGCTGAACGTACGTTGATTGATGGCGGGAGGAAATGAGGCTCTTAATCCAACGTCTCAAGCTTGGTGTCATGCTACAGTAGATAGAAAGGAACAAATGGGGGAGGGTTAGCATTATCGACGGCTTACACATCTAAACTTGTTGAAACAAACATTCGAAACGCATTGTCAACATACAAAACTGATGTGAAATGTGAACGTCTAACCAAGTGGATAAATGAACATTTAATATCACTTTCGATTTTACTGAAGACTCATGGTGGTTTAGAGTTTGTGGAGTTTTTTCATTCTAAAATTGCACTCTGAACTTTCCGTCATATTGTGTAAAAGAGGCAATAACAGACGGCAAAGCGTATTATTGGCTTTTATTAACAGCGCAATGCATTAATAAGGATCCCGGTCTGCTCAGCAACACTCGGTCGGGCAACATGATATCATGTATCTTTGTTCGTCTGTCTTTGCAGTGGATAGAAAAGGACTTCACATATCCCTGTTCAAATGCCAGCTTTTTGTTTTTTTTCCAGCCTGGAGTGGGACATTAGCAGTCAGTGTTAACACAGCATTAATTTCTACTTGCAAAAATAACGTCAGGAAAAGCCAGACGGACCAGCTCAACTTTATTCGGGTTTAAGCTGAGGTACTTTAAATGGGTGGCAGGTGTGTGCTCTCTCCCACGTAATGAGTTTGAATGTGACTGGGGAATTCAGAACACAGCCACCCCCGAGTTATGAGGGTGTGCACACATGTGCAAACACATTATTCATGTTTTCTTCTACTTCCCTTCTCAAAAAGCACTTTTTTTTCCCAATTCGGTTTCAGAGGTTATGGGCCATGTTAATGGCGTCATATTGGTCACACTTTTTTTTTTATATCACAAAACCCTTCGGTTGAACAGGGGTGTGTCGACTTTTTAAATCCACTGCAAACACGATTCCGTTGTAAGAATGAGAGTAATCCAGACTCTCTTTTAAAATGAAAAGACAAAAATGAGTCCGATGCCAAATTGACAGGTTGAAGTGCGCGCCGCTTCCTCTTTCGGCCTGTGGCCTGAAATGTCGTCGGTGCATTCACACGCTCAATTTCCCACGCTGAGCTAGGCTGAGCGCTTATGCGGCCATGCCGCGTGACAGATGGGGAGGGAGGGCAAAGGATAGAAGATTTAGACCAGTGAGTCCAATGTTTACCGTGGAAAAGATTCTCCACTAGATGCTCCTAATCCGACCATTATCATTTAAATTGTATAAAATAGACATTCGTTTGGATTTTCACTCAATAAGAAATGTGGAACCTTGCAAGGTTGATTTTCAACATTGAACTTGAAGCCAATGCTTATTAATGAAAAATTATAAAAGAAAAACAGAGGAAATAATTTCCTCTTACTTTCATTCCTGTAAATTGCTATGTAATAATCATAACAATAAGAATAAAATTGAAATCTAAATCTAAATACATAGGTTTTAAATGATGAAAGCGCGTAATAAAATCTAAAAGTTGGAAGTGTCTTCACCAAATAATTATCAAGAAATGAAGACTCATTACTTTTCATGCTTTTAAGTCTTTATGTTTTGAAATCAAACAATGGAATGTGATGAATGAAATTGTCAAAATATTCTTTCAAACTAAAGTAATAAAAGTGTAACCATTCCACTCATATTCAAATAATAAGCGAGATGTAGTATTTTTTTTCTATGGCTGGAAATTAAAATAATGATCGAGTGTAGTATCCATTTATAGACTGAACAGGGATTTACTTGTCATAGAAATATTGAAGTGCAGTCAAGTGCTTCTTTATACGGGCTGGCATTTATTTCAACAATTGGTTGGTGGGCCCTCCCAGGTATTTCATTATCATGGATCTCTTGGCCGGGCCGGGCTCACCTTCTTCTCATGACACTTTTTTTTTTTAACAACACTCCCTGTTTACCCACAAGGCCTCCATTATTGCCCCCTGACGCTGACCACTCCGCCCTGCGGCTCACCTTGTTATCAGCTGTTTGCGCCGCCAGCCAGGTCCAAATAAATTCCACAAACAATCCCAAACAGGCCCCATCTATTTGGTCAGGTGTGTGACAAAAGTACTCACACCGTGTAATCAAGTAGGAGTACAGATGCTTGTGTTAAAAAAATATACATACTCTCTCTCTCTCTAAACGCATCGATATATACATAGAGAGAGAGAGAGAGAGAGAGAGAGAGAGAGAGAGAGAGAGAGAGAGAGAGAGAGAGATTTAAAAGTAAAGCAAAGAAATAAAAACGATCTTACCAAAATTACTAAAAGAGCATACAGCACATGAACAAGATTTGGGGAAACATTATTTTTAAAACGCTTTAAGACCTTGACCAGCCATCCATCCATCCATTTTATGAACCGCTTTATCCTCACAAGGGTCGTGGGGGGTGCTGGAGCCTATCCCAGCCGTCTTCGCGCAGTAGGCGGGGGACACCCTGAACTGGTTGCCAACCAATCGCATAGACGAACAACCATTTGCGCTCACAATCACACCTAGGGACAATTTCGAGTGTTCAATCAACCTGCCATCCATGTTTTTGGAATGTGGAAGGAAACTGGAATACCCGGAGAAAACCGATGTAGGCCCGGGGAGAACATGCAAACTCCAAACAGGAAGGCCGGAGCTTGGATCGAACCCACGACCTCTGCACTGTGAGGTAGACACGCTACCCACTGGATCACCAGGCTACGACCTAGATCATATAAGCATGAATTTAAAAGCATTAAACTTTATTTGGAGGGTGGTGGGGGGCACTGTGGTTGACTGGTTAGCACGTCTATTGACTGGTTAGCAGCTCCAGCTCACATTGCAGACATGCAGGGTTCGATTCCCGCTCTGGCCTTCCTGTGTGGAGTTTGCATGTTCTCCCAGGTTTTCTCCGGGTATTCCGGTTTCCTCCTACATTCCAAACACATGCACTGTAGGTTAATAATCGAAATTTTCCTCGGCGTGATTGTGAGCGCAGATGGTTGTTCGTCTAAGTGTGCCCTGCGATTGTCTCGAAACCAGTTCAGGGTGTAGCCCACCTGCAGCCCGAAGACAGGTGGGATAGGCTCCAGCATGCTCACGACCCTCGTGAGGATAAGTGGATTAGAAAATGCTGCAGCCTGTCCCAGACATCACCCTGAACTGGTTGCCAGCCCATCGCAGATGTTTTGAGTCTTTAATTCTTAATTCAGTCATAAACCATTATTCACTCTGATAATAAAGCATACCAGAAAACCAATGGACCACATTATACACAAGTACAAAGGGAAAAAAATGCTTTTATAGGGGTCGAGTCATATAGTTGTGAGGTACTGAAGTGGGATTCACTTTATTCTGTTTAAAAGACGGCAGCATGCTGGATGAATGGTTAGCACGTCCATCTCACAGTTCTGAAGCATAGTTTGAATCCAGGTCCCAACCAGTCTTTGCTCCATGTTTGTTTCCATGAAAAAAAGTGGGACCGCTTTTGTACCCTCGAGCCTCAGTTTGTAAACCTTTGCCCTACTATTTCCCTCAAGTCTGCTGTTTTTCTTCCACAGTGTCCTCTTCAAGCGTGGTGAGAGCGTGTGCACCTGACTTCCTCGCTGCCCGGCAACCCCAGTGCATTTTTTCCTCTTTTTTTTTTTTTTTTTTTTTCCACCTTTCCCGCTTGCCCGTCACTGTGGCGACGGATGACGAATCGGGTGGGGGGGGGAAGCTGCCAAGAGGGGGGACGACCACACGGCAGCCATGGCTGAACGGACCGGAGTACCTGCCAGGCGAGGATCGGGGCTTATGTGTGTCGTCGCATGATTGAGCAGGACGTATGATTGGTTCGAGCAGTGTAAACCTTTTCACAGTGACGTCGCGCGTACTTCTGGGTGGCAGAAAACGGAACTTTCAACTTGTCAACAAATTCTGTCATGTCATTTGACCAAGGCAGAGGAACATGAATTTGAAAGAAGAGAGCAAATGGCTCAAATGATGATTTGGGACTTCTTCTCGAATGTGTGACGTGTCAGTCGAAAGATTTTTGTCTCAGATTATGATCATGGCCATTTAGCGATATAAAAGAAAAATAGACTACGATTATAAATAAAACATAGGTTATTTTGGACAAAACCATTACATATCGGTGCTCAGTATTTGATGACTGGTCTTCAGTCAGTCCTAATTTCCGAATGGAGGACCCGTAACCAGCATGATTATAAGGTCCCTCCAAAGTGAAAATTCAAGTATGTCTTGTAAATTTGACACACGAACAAGAAGAGTTTGATTCATTAAAAATTTCCAAAGTATATAAAATGAGGATTCAAAATCATGAAAAATCGAGCCGTTCTCTCCGCACCTAATTTGAACGTCCTGAAACCACAACTGTCGACTGTCTACTTTGTGATGCCGACACATCCTTCCACATTTGCGCTGCGAAAATATATCTGCTTAACCATAACCCACTGGGTTGTCGCCCGGCTGTTCGACACCGCAACGATGAGGCACTCTAAAATTGCTATGCCATCACGAAGCCCCAATGCATATGCTCACTTCCAACTTCTTTTCTCATAGCTCTTCCATCTTCTCCCTTTGAAGCGTTTTTGACATTCACTCAAAATAAAGTTACATCGGGCAACACAACCCCAATCACAAGACATTTTAGTTCAGGTCAGCGGTAGTCACTCACTTTCTGCCACCCATATGTAACCTGGCGCCTGCTGTTTACAAACATTTGAAAAGGTCCATTTACTTTGTCAAGCCCACTTTTGAACGCAAAGTGATCATACGAGGAAAACAAATCACGCCTTCGGACTGCGCGACAATCCTGATGCTTGTTGATCTGGCGTATTAACGCCACCACAAAGTCTTCCTGTTTGGCACTCACATGTGTATGTATATACTGTGATTTTTTTTTTCTATATATATATATTTTTTGCTTGTTTTATTGACAATCTTCAGAGGACTATGCAAAGATTCAGCGCAGGAAGATGAGAAAAATATATACCGGTGTGTGTGTGTGTGTGTGTGTGCGTGTGTGTGTGCATGTGTGTGTATATATATCTATATGTACATCTCTATCTATCTATCTATCTATCTATCTATCTATCTATCTATCTATCTATCTATCTATCTATCTATCTATCTATCTATCTATCTATCTATCTATCTATCTATCTATCTATCTATCTAAAAAGGCCAAAGTAGACAGAAATTTTCTCCTCATCATCCATCTTTTGATATGAATATTGTTGATGATAAACTTGGACCCCCTCCGTGTTTGAGAAGCGACCACTCCTTTCATGTTGTGAGCTCAATGGAATCCAATGCGTGGAGGGCAGAGGGAGGGGGGGGGGGTCCCGACACCCAACAGTATTAGACATTCCCATGGAAACATTAGGTCATGATGTTGGTAGCGCTTTGACTCTTTGACTGTTATGAGGTGCATGTGCTTACTGCCATCCAATCCAGGGGGCGCTCATTCATACCCACATTGTGTGTGCCTGTGTATGTGTGTGCGTGTGCATGTGTGCGCGCGCGATTTATTCTCTTCTTCATGTATTATTTTTGTATAAAATGGAAATCAATCTTAAATCATTATTTATACGTGCTGAGGAAATGTTGATATTTTGAGTAAAGGTTTTTCAAAGTGAATGTGAAACGCTGCTTGTTGTTATTTTGCTTGACAATGCTAACTTTTTAAATTTGAATTTGTATTACCGCGTAGTTATTTCTGATTTTATTTTAGTTTACCTTTTTACTCCTCAGATTCTATTTTTTTTTTGTTTCGTGATTACTTTGCTTTTTTTGATGTTTTATTTTGTCGTGTATTTTTTGTTTTCATTTTTTTTTGTTTAATCTCATTTTATTTAGGTTTTACTTTTGTTGTTATAGGCGCTTTAAATCAGTTCACATTCTTTTTTAAATTTTTGGTTTTTAATCATTTTTAAAAATAGTTTTTTTACTTTTTTTTTTTTTTGCATTTTGTTTCCTTCGCGGCCAACCAAAGAAACAACCAAAATTGTGACTTTTCAAGCATGACTTCAAGAGACGTTTTTGGAGGGGATGGGGGAGGTCTACTCATTGACGACCAAATTTCATGTTCAGTCCAACTGCATTCAGAGGCTGGATGAAAAAAAAAATTGCACCACTACTAAACAAGGTCAAATGTGTGGCACGTCAGTCGAAAAGAAGACATTTCCTGAGGTCAACTGAGATAACTCGTCGGAAGGGTGACTCGATCATATGGGTACTAAATTATGACTTGTGGCTTTCATCCTCATATGTATATGAGACATGGCAGCAAAGTTGGATGACTCGACATAAAACCCTCAATTGTGGCTGTAGTTGTCAGTGCTGCAGTGTCGTCGTCATCCCCCTCCCACTCCCCAACCTAAATATCTCCCCGCAGTGTGTTCTCGTATCCCCGTGTGGACCTGCAGCCCGGTATCCTGCTGAGCGCAGTCTTGTAATCCCCTGATGTCGCTCAATTTGCTTTTCAATGAGACCTTTGATTTTCACACCCGGGAAGCCAGCAAAGATCTGAGCAGGCCCCTTTTTTTTGTTACCTTTTTCTTCTGCCCGCTACAAAGGGGGCCTGCACGCATCTGTTTGCGTGTGTTGGAAAAGCTCTCAACATCACAGCTAATGCAGCCTGAATGCTAACCGGTATCTCAAATCTGTCTTCAGTCTCTGTGCTGATTGATGGCAACCCATGGCAACGATTGACAACAATTCATTTCGTAACAATAACTCGCGTTACATACCATCAGATGTGAACCAAGAGAGAGAGAGAGAGAGAGAGAGAGATCCTGAAAATGATCGTCAACATCACTGTAGGTGGTGCCACGAAGTGTTACCGTGGCGACTGCCCTCATCTCCATGACTGTGCACGCGTCATCATGAAGCAGCACAACAACAATAAGAAAAGAGGGGGCGTGATGATGGAAGAGCTCCGTGTCGTGTGTAAGTGTTAGCCCGTCAAAGATGAGTTTCGGGGTCGCAGCGGTGAGCAATTAGCCTCCCGACCCCTGACCCCCGCTGGGCCGCCTCCTCCGTCAGGGCCTTTGGGGCCCAGCTGGAGTTGATGTAGCATCCTTTCTTGTGACACTGCTAAACACGCCGCCGCGTTCAGCACGCATCCACCACTTTCTGTCTCGTTGCATGCGCCTCCCTCAGTGTCGCCATGAGGTCAACTGCAAAGTTTTGAAGTTGACTATATATATATATATCTAGCACAGTGTTTCTCAAAAGTGTGTTATGTGGGCTCACTGTCGTAGTACATGAGAATCACCGAATCAAGTTTTCAAACTGCACAATTTATATGATATGTAGCTTTATGTTTTTTTTTTCTTTAAACCAGTCCAGTGCATTTGCTTTGTACAGCTTAGTTGTATTTCACTTTTATGTACTCTACATTTGCATTTACATGCTTCAAACTGTTTGCTTGCATTGCTTTTTGTTTTTTTTAATTCGGCTACAAACGTTAGGCTTTCAAACCAGCATTTCCACCCAGCGTTCGGGTTTCAAATCAAGGGTAGGATTTTAAATGAAGGTGTGAAACCAGTCTTATTGTTTGAAATTGGGGTTTTAAGTCAGAGTTTGGTTTCAAACGAGAGTTGTTGTTTCACGTCTTAGGGTATCAAACAAATGCTCCTGAGTTCCGATTTTAAATGAGGACTCCTAGCCTGAGTTGGGGTATTAAATGAGAGGTTCAAACCCGGGTTATGATTTCAAATTAAGATTTTGGCTTGTTTTGGGATTGGCTTTCAAATTGAGGTTTAAAGGCAAGGTTTGGGTTTCTAGTTATGTTTCCAGCCTGGGTTAAGCTGTCAAAGAAATCTTTCAAGCATGAGACTGGACTTCAAATTAAGGTTTTGAACCTGGGTTGTTGTATCAAATTACGTGTTCAAGTCTCTGTTAGGGTTTTAAACTAAGATTTCCAACTAAGGTTAAGGTTTCAGGCTTGAGCTGGGTTATCAGGTTTTTGAGTTGAGGTTAGGGTTTCACATTGGGGTTTGAAGGCTGGGTTAGGCTGTGAATGAAAAATTTCAAGAATCGGATGTGGTTAGGATTTCAAAGTGGGGTTTCAGGTTTCAAACAAGGGTTACATTTTGAGGTCAAGGTTGGGGTTTGAAATATGGCTTCAAGCCAGGATTAAAGTTTAGGATAAACGGGTCAGTTTGTTATCGGTATTGCTTTTGTATGTTGTTATGCACTGCATCACAGGCTTGCTTAGTTCTCGTGCTTATAGTGTATTGTTATTTGTATTCACCTCACATTTGATTGATTCTGTACCATACAACAACTACAAAAATGTCTTCTTTTGTGATGTGAGGTGTCAGACTGCTCACACGTTTGGAAGTGAATGTCTGACAGATTGATGTCGTCATGCTGATGCTTTGTCATGATTTACGGCACAGTGGTTAATGTTCACCTTTCTCGGCCCACCGCCATTCACCGGGACGGGGGTATAACGGGTTTGTTGGGGGGGCAAACCTGGAGGGGGGTCCGGTCAGATCTGATCCCAGACTTGTGAATGGCCTTCTGGCAGAGGAGGAGGAGAAGACAGCTACAGCTACAGAGTGATGGAGCCTCATTGGGCTTCTAATGAACCTCAATTAGAGGTGTGAATACATGCAAACATCTGTAAGGAGATGCGATCTAATCACTAATGGGTGACATCGTTAATCACCCTAGCATGACTAATAATGGATATTCAGCTATTGACATTCAAAAGGGGAGAAGACCTCCAGACAAAGTGCCCAGGCCTGTGATCATCGTTGCCCAACCAAGAGAGGCCTCAGCTGGGGAACTTGTACTCATTCTGGCCCCTTAAGTCTGGTTCTTTTTTTCTACTCCCTCACTTTCTTATTCATTTTTGAAGCAATTACATTAATAAATCATCATCATCATAATGTCACATGACATTTTCAGGATCAGGGTTTCATGCCAGAACTAGGGTTGCAAATCTGGGTTACGTTAGGGCAGGGGTGACAAACTTATTTTTGTCATGGGCCACTTTGGAGTTTTATTTCTTCCCTCAGAGGACCGTTATGACAGCAAAACCACAAAAATGTTTAATCGCCTCGTCGCATTATTGTTAGTACACAACAAATTAATGGATTTCTAGTTTTGAAATCAGTCAAGTCAATAGTCTATCCAATTATTATTCAAGTGAGTGTAAAGATAGTAACAAAAGTATTGCAAAATCTCAACATTATTTATTACACATGACAATTTGACATTTCAGTACAGATTTTAGCAAGGATCATGCAAGTTAACACACATAATTTGGTTTCGCAGGCCACATGAAATGATGTGGCGGGCGGGATCTGGCCCCCGGGCCATGAGTTTAACACCTCTGGGCTAAGGTTTCATATTAGGGTCTCAAACCTTGGTCAGAGTTTCAAAAATAGGGTTTCAAAATAGAATTTCAAGATTATATTAGGGTTCCAACACAAGGTTAGGGTTTAAAGTCATGGTTCTATCCATGTTTAGGTTTATAAGATAAATTAGGAATTCAAGTATGTTATGGTTCCAAGCCAAGTAGTGTTTCAAAGTAGGGATTCAAGACATGGCTGGGTTTTGAATTAGGGTTCTAAAACTCACTTACAAGGTTTTGTGTTTCAAGATAGTTTTAGAATTGGTGTTTCAAGCCTGGGTTAAGGTTTCAAACAAGAGTCATGGTTTCAAATTAGGGCTTCAAGTTTACAAGTATGCGTGGGCAAGTCAATACCTCGTGGCATAGGGCGACATGCTATGTTTTTAGCATTTAGCCTACATTTTATCAATATGTTTGAACATACTTTGCAAATACATTTGAACGTGTGCTAACGCTAACCGCATGTAACTGAACTGTTGTTTGTGAGGGCAGGGCTGGGGCTTGGTGAGTGTTCACCAAGCCCCAGCCCTGCCCTCACAAACAACACTCATGGGGTACAACTGCAGTACAAACACAGGAACATGAACACATTTTGAACAGAATGGCTAGTTATGAAGTTTTTAATGTTTTTACAGTTACATAAATAATTTGCTGGTGGTGGAGCAAGGGGTGCTGTACAGGGGCTATGCCGTTTATGATGGGGCTGTAGGACACCCTAGCCCTGGTGGAGCGCCATACATAATTACAGGTTAAAGTAAGGGGTATGGTGTTTAATTAAGTTTTCAAGCAAGAGTTAGGGTTTCAAGTTTGGAGTTACAAATTACAGAATCAAGACAGGGTTGGCTTTCAAAGTTAGATTTCACATGAAGTTTTCAATTTTAAGGATTCCAATTAGGGTTTCAAACCAAGATTAGAGTGAGGGTGAGTGTTTCAAAGTAGGGTTTTAGCCAGGATTCGGGTTTCCAACTTGGGTTTGGCTTGCGTTGCTTCTACTGTTCCACTGTGGCATTCAGCCTGGGAACAATGCAACTGCTTTGTCTTGACACCCGATGGCCGCCGTCGCCGCGGTTGTAATGCCAACAAATAGATCAACACCGACACCTATGGGTCAATATATTCACTGACATAAACCGTCATTATAATGCGCCTGCGAGGCTAAACGCTGGGTTTAGACTGAGTTGACGATTGAATGACGTCAGTGCCGTCCTAGCTACTGCCCTTCTCAAGATGGCGCTGCGGCCGGGATCAGCTGGAGGCGGCAGGTACTCGAGCACCTTTACAACCTCTTTATTCCCAATTTGTCACGTGTTTTTGACATTTATCCACCTTTTACACTCGTTTGGCCTTCAAGCGGTCACCGTGGTGGCTTTAAAGAGACGGCGACACCGGTTGCTTTTGTGATCGAAGCCGAGTGACGAGAGGGCTGATTGCCATAGCTAACGTTAGCAGCTGTTTCTTGTCACAAGAGGATTCCAACACTACAATTAAGATAGATTGACGCCTAATACCGTTATTATTTTTTTAATCAATAATAATACGACTCGAGCCAGCTTTCATGTGTCGTTATGACGTCAAATGTGAGTGATGATGTCGCCTTAATAATGCTAATATGCACAGGAACCGACTCATACTAGAGGTATTCAAATACAAATACAGTACTGCACTGTAATGTTCAAAACAAAATGTCCTTGAATTCAAAACGACAACCAAAAATCTACGACTTAAGTAAAATCAAACATTCTAATCTCCTTCTTGTCCTTGAATGAAATAAAACAAAACATGATCGCTGTAAAACTAACTTGTAAACTACACGACAGCAAGAGGTGCTTAGAAACAAATAAATAGAAATAAAGAGCTCAATTAACACTAATCAAAAGAGACGTTATAAAAGATATTTATCACGAGTACTGTTCAGGTACCAACATTTGTACAGTTAAGATGTAAGAGTCTGGGAAAAGTGGCATTTAGCTTTGGAGATTTGATTTCCATCGAGGCCTCCTCACTTTAACAATACTTTCTTGACACCAATGACTACTTTCCTATTAGCCAGGGGGTTGGTGCCATCTTTGTGACACCTTAGGGGATTGCATTAAGAGTAAAAAATATGCAATAGGTTAGTTTTTCCGTGAATAGCCCTAAATTGTGCAGAAAAAAAGTGCCTTGAAATAACTTTCAAGTGAGTTATCAGCTGGAACAAAATTCTGAAAATAAAATTAAATTACTTTAGACATACTATAAAGGGGGAACTATTCGGTAGGCGAAGTCTGTGGATCAAAAATATTTAGCCTTGCGTATCTGTGAGCAGGTCACCAGACCTGCAAACTATTTATTCATTTTCATACATTTTTCATGTCATGAGCCTCAGTTGCGTAAATAATGAATGACTGGATCACACCGATACAGCACAAGTGAAACAGAAGCTCAGCCAGTGTGGGTGGAAAGATCATGGATGCAGTTACTCTTGGTATGTGTCACATGATGACAGCTGTATCATCAAAGCCCATAAAGGTGCATTTTGAGATCAAAACTCGCCTAGCTGTAGAAAAACATACGAGATGAATATGTACGTCAGTGGCAGTAAATGATTGGGTTCTAGTTGACAAGTAAAAATATACATGGTAGAGGGAGTTAACAAATGAAGAATGAAATATTTGTGTAAAAGTAAACTCTACCACACACATTAAAACAGTTGAAAAGTTCACTGCTGTCCCAAAAGGGTCATTTCTAAGTAACCGCACCACACACATGGAAAACATAAAATTGCCTGGCTGATGCCAAGCTTTGGAATTGTAGTTAATACCAGCATCTATTGAGTCATACAATGGCACGTGTACTAAGGAAATAGAGTTCATTAATTACGTGTCTCATTACCTGTTTTTTAGTTTCATGTATCCTGTTGGAGGGAGTTTGGGACCGCCACAAGGTGAGTCACAATATATGTTATCAAGCTTTTATTGTTTTTTTAAAAATTCTTCATTTTGACAGCAATTCACGGAGATTTCTTTTAATGTGTCATACGCGAAAATCCCATTGGATATTAAAATGTCTATATTTTATTAGGGCCTGACCGATTGTTGATTTTTTTGAGGCAAATACTAATGCCGATTTTAGGCACAAAAAATACATATTTTCTGTGGAATTTTTTTTTTTGTCAAGTCTGCGGAAGACTTTTTTTTATTTTTATTTATTTAAAAAATCTCCTTAAACTTTTTTTTTTCTTCATAGCTTACATACTTAGGTTGATGCACACTGTTTTACACTGACCACATGGCAGTAAAGGGAGAGGAGATGAAAAATACTGTAATGTGATCAATCGTCTTCAGTTCTTAACGATAAATGGCATCTTGCAGAATTGAAATAAACACAATAACCCGATGTTATCCACAGTCAAGTCTGCAAAGTTTTTGATTTTTTTTCCCCTTCTCCTAAAATGGTGGAAGCACATGGTGGCTCCAGAAGGCTGCGGTTGTCATTTAACTCAATGTTTGCACTGGCAAACATTGCAAACGATTCAAAATTTTTTTTCCACACCTCTCATTTTGCTCCACCGTGTCGAAAAACAGATTGACTTCTAACTGCTCTCGTGTCTTTCCCCAGCCGCTCGACAAATTGAATCACAAAGTCATCAACTACATTTTTTTATCAACTTTTCCCTCAGTGTGTTCCAGTGGTGGGAAAGTAGATATACTTATCATAGGTACAATCCCCCCAAGTGCTTTTCCCACCTCTGGCGTGTTTCAGATTAGACCAGGGGTGTCAAACTCATTTTTGTCACGGGCCTGATTTTTAGTGACAGTTTCCCTTGGAGGGCCATTACGACTGAAACCATATAAAGAAGGCAGGAATAACGGTTTATTCACCGATTGTTGAAGTTACTGTAATGAGGGGTTTGGTCACAAGAAAAGGCTCACAGTATCACTCTTCGTTATTAGAAATGAGAATTTGAAATGTTGGTACTGCATCATGAAAGTTGACATCTTTGATTTGCTTTCGCGGGCCACATCAATTGATGTGGTGGGCCACATCTGGCCCCCGCGCCTTGAGTTTGACACCTGTGGATTAGCCAGTCATTCTGTTAGTATACAGCAAAATGTCATTTTTTGCTGCTTGTTTTGTGTGCAGGCTTGGTCCCCATACAGCAGCAGCAGCAGCAGCAACATCCACACCAGCCACAGCAGCAGCAACAGCAGCATCAGGGCTTCCCAATGGTTCAGGTCATGCAGCCAAATATGCAAAGCATGATGGGAATGAACTTTGGGGGACAGATGCCTCCAGGAGCCATGCCAATGCAGGTGGGTTTCTTGCAAACATTTACTCACTGTTACGGGGGGGGTGACTAGCATTTCCATTAATTACAGCGAGGAAAGGTGATTTGAGGTAATCTGATTGTTTTGCGTTGCAAGCGTGCTCACGGAACAAATTAAACTTGCATCACAAAGCACCACTTTAGAGATAGCAGGCAGATGAAGCCTTCATTTGTATGTAACAGGCCAGGATGGCGATTGGGATGCAGACCCCCGGAATGCCGTTCTTGGGCCAGCCCCAGTTTATGGGCATGAGACCTGCTGGCCCACAGTACACCGCCGACATGCAGAAGCAAATGGCAGAGGAACATCAGTAAGAAACGAGCAACTTTTCTCTCTCTCTCTCTCTCTCTCTCTCTCTCTCTCTCTCTCTCTATTTGTTTGTTTGTGTGTTTATTTATTTTTCATGAAACCTTACATACCAGGCAGGGCATCGCCTTCAAAAGTCAGAGACCCCAATAGAACATGAGGTTTGGGACCCCAAGTGGAAATAAATGCCTGCACCTCACAAATAATTTTTTTATCAAATTAATTGATAGAATAATTGGTCGAATACACTAAATTAAAACTAATCGATTGCTGCGGTCCGAATTTCCACCATTTAACATTCACGGGTAGTTTACATTAATTTTTTTTTTTTAGCAATGCTACAATAGAATTCCATCAATAAATGTTTTTATTTTTGTGAATTTTGGGTCACTCAAGAAAAAGTCATCAAAAGTTCAGGCTGAAAGAATGACTGATAGGATTTTTATATTTTCGTAAAATGTTAAAACAGGTCAGATTTGGCCGAGACAGTAGGTAAGGGTAGAAGTAATAAAAACAGAGAGAGTCGTCTGCTTTCCACTTTTTTCAACAAGAACATCTTTGATCTATTTATAGAATGGTATTCTCAAGGGTGTCCGCGTTACAATTCCATTTTATTGTTTGAAGGAAGCGTCTGGAGCAGCAGCAGAAGATGCTTGAGGAGGACAGGAAACGGAGGCAGTTTGAGGAGCAGAAGCAGAAGCTGAGGCTGCTCAGCAGTGTCAAACCCAAGGTGAGAAACATTGTCGCTGGCATTGTTTATCTTGCTTTTGTTACCAGTCTCTCATATTTTAGTCTTCTTTTTTGGCTACTCAAGACAGGGGAGAAGAGCCGGGACGACGCCCTGGAGGCGATAAAGGGGAACCTGGACGGTTTTAGCCGGGACGCCAAGATGCATCCCACGCCGTCATCACAGAGCAAGAAGCCAGGTACAGTTTCACCTTCGTGATCTGACGACAACAGGGGTCGGCAATTAAACCATAAAAACACAATTTATAATTTAGGGTAATGTAAGATAAGATAAACTGGAAATTAATTGAAAGTGTTTAGTGATCATAGCTTGTGGTATATTTTGGATTTAAATGATTTATTTAGGCAATTATAAACAATTTGGTGGGTGGCATCAAATATTTTTGGCGGGTCTTTACTTTGGCTCTGTATTATTTATAGTTAGTATTGTTACAACAACTTACTCAATCCCGTAAGTGAGTAAAAGTGTAAAATTAAAAAAAATATTAATTTGGTCTGTTTTTACTTTTAGGATAACCCTAAGTGCAAACATGAATAAATACATAAATACATAGGAGCCAATTTTAGTCAAAAGCGAGAAAACATGGCTAAATCAACCCAACAAATATTATAGGGCTCACAATGTAAATAATCAAAATGCTTGTTGACCCTGATTAAACAATGGAGTGGTCTGCATGTGTCCCGCAGACCATACTTTGCCCACCCATGCACTAGAATCTATTACAGCGCCCTCTTCTGGGAGGAATAACTGGATTCTGCTGTTTGATCCTGACTTCTTCAAATCGTGCGTGTGTGTGTTTATGCTGCATCGTCACGATTTGTTCACTCTTGCAGACTCGACTTCATCACCATCATCATCATCATCATCCCTCTCGTCTGTTGCCACTCCCTCCCTCCCCCCGCCTTTGTCCGAGGACAATGATGAATTTAGTGACTTTCAAGGGCCCGCCTCCCCCTCCTCCTTCCCTTCCTCTTCCTCGACGGGCTCCTCCCACAGGAGCGTCATGATGGGCTCCCTCACGACCGTTTTCCCCGAGGAAGACGAGGAGTTCAGTGACTTTGTTCAGGGACCTGTCGGTTCCGCACACTCGCACCTTTCCTCTCAAGTCCACCCTTCCCTCCCTTCCTCTGTGTCCATTCCCACTGCCACTCCTCCACACTCTGTCATCAACAGCACCTCGCAAACTTCATTTCAAGGTAATTTTTTCTTTTGCTCATCTTCCATCCGCCCTTAATTTCACATGGGATAGGTACAAGGTTTTGGTACTCCGGCGTGGTTCATAAGGCCTAAACTGAGTACGGCCTACATCTCCAGTGTGTTTATTCTGCAGTGGTTAAAACCACACCAGAGAAGCACAACAGCCTGCCCTTCCTGGGACAATCCAAACAATTTTTTTTTTTTTTAAAATTTGAACTTGTCTTTTTTTCACTGATAGGTGCATCACAGCAGCTACAGTCTCGACTTATTCATAATGTTGGAAAACAAAGTACTTCCAAGTGGCAGAAAAGTGAGTGACTACCGCTGAACTGAAATGACAAAACAATTATGGGGTTATGCCACCAAAAGAAAGAGGAAAAAAAAAAACAAGTTTAACCATCTGAACCTGTGAGTGAGAAGGTGAAATGGAATGTCATATACTTGGAGAGCTTGTGAGATAAAGAAGCTAATTTTAAAGGAACAGATCGACAACTAAACCTCCATCGGGTATGCGCAGGACATTTTCTCTGGTATGTATAAAATCTTAAGTCACGTTGTCCCCGAGTCATTTAGCAAACCATATTGGCTCGCCTGCTAGCTAACATCAGTTCTAAACAGTGTTCATTTCAACATCAAAATAGCAACAGAAAGGTCAATTCATTAGCCAGTGCCTCGGTGATACTGACACTATCTGAATTTCCATCAACTTAGTGAGCTCAACTAGCTACCTCCCAAGCAATTTTACCTCATTCAACATCTTCTCGACTCACACCTTCAAAGTATGGTGAGCGAAGTGGTACAATCTGACACCGCTGGAACTTTTGCCACCTGGAAGTACATATGTTGAAAGGTTTATAATCCTAGGCAACAGCGCCCATTCACACAGACGAGCATCGCAGGAACTATAAACATTTTTAACAGTTGTCACGTTTGAATCAAAGAGGCAGGTTACCTGATGGAAAAACACGCTTGTTCCCCGCTAGGTCCTTCCCTTGAAGAGAAGCTTTTCTCCTCTTGCGACCTCACGGCCGGCAAGACAGCACACTTAAACTTTAAACCCAGGCAGACTTTGACAGAAATGAGTCCCAGAGCTAGAGTTTCCACTCAGTTTCAGAGCAGCAGTAAGGCCAGGAATTGGGCCACGGCCTCCGGGGACTTGAGTCTTGAGTCGGTCTTCGTGACTGAAAGGCTAGCCAAGGCCTCCGCATCGGAGCCCGCCGTGGCCTCGACAGCTTCCAAACCTTCGCCTCCAAACAGCGGTGAGAGACGCCCATTTCTTACCGGACCTCTGCAGCTTCTTCTGCCACTAAAATCGCAGCTTCCTGTCTTCTTCTACTGCGCCGTTGTTGGCTTTTATAGCACGTTTTGTTGGCAGTCAAATCAAGGCAAGGTGACATCTTCAATAACTGTGATCATGGTCAAGTGGGGCATTCAGTGGCCGTAATTTCAAACCTTGATACCTTTTCTGCTACACTCTCTGTATTTCCAGGTTTTCTGCGTTTATAGTCTTTGTTGCGCTCTTATGGAAATCCTTGTTGTTTCATGCTTCATGCTGCCTGCTTTGGACTAACATGGTTGCGCATTTTACTGTTATGTTCTTTTGTGTCATCAAGGCAAACGCTGAGGCTCTTCATCGAAATTCCAGCATTTAAGTTACTAATGATGTGCAGTGGTACCTTGTCTGACAAGTTGAATTCGATGTGTGGCCAAGCTCAATTCACGTGTGTTTCAAAGTTGAAGAATTTTAGGGGGGAGGGGCTATCCTCTCTTAGCAATCAAAACGTAACCTCGGCAACATATAGTGGAATCTTGGCATTGTCGTTTGGAGTTAATCAACTGACGGTGATTAATTTGTCGGTTTTGTTGCCGATCCTTGAATTTAGTTGTCAGGAGCGCAAAACCGAGTATTTGTTTCTCCTTAGCCCCCAATGCAGTTCTGAAAAGCGTTTACACTTGTCCGTCAGCGCTAATGAAAGACCCGCCAGTCCATCACTCCATCGGTGATGGATCGCCATTTTTGCTGGCGGACTGATAACTGACTACGGACCGCCGCAGACACAAAAAAAAAGACGGGGGGGGCATTTTGGGCACAAGCAGGAGGAGGAGCAGTAATATAATCATTTATAGCTTTTTTTGTGTAAAGTGGTCCACACTGTTTCTAAATGAATTAAATTGTGTCCTGTTACCAGTGTAAATGTTTCTTTTTTTTTTTTTTTTCCAACTAATTTTCCTAAAGTAGCAGTGTCGAAATGCAATTTAGCAATGGAGGAAGCGTTTAAAAATGAACGATGACAGACTGGGCCACCCCGAAATAATGACGACTCACGTTGACGTATTTCCGTGTCCTCCGCTGGCGAATGACAGTAGCTCACCACTAAGTATGACTTCTATTTTGCTGTTAGCAATTGCCAGTCTTCCCTAATATTTATTTTTGTATGTCAATGCCAAAAGTTGAGTTTTATGACTTTAGTGCGTTTGTTGTGATGTCACGTCGCATTTGTGCAAGTGTGTTATTTGGGCTAATGTTCCCGGTAATGGTGGTTTCGGTTGAATATTTATCTGGAGGTGCTTATGTATCGTGGGTTCATGATTCTGTACATGCCAAATGCATGGTGTTGATGCCACTTTAAATGGAACCTATTTGCTATTACAAACCCGTTTTAGTGGGGGCTTGGTCAATGTTGTTTGCATCTTTTTATTAAAAAAAATAAATAAAATTGAAAGATGAAAAACGCCGAGTGATGGCTTGTAAACTTGTAAGTTAAGGTACCATTGTGTTTGCTTCAAACCATGAAATAGGTCAGTACAGTTGAATCCCTGGTAGTAGCTCACGGGATAATTACATTTTTGGGTGTTAAATCTGCATCGAGCTTTCCCGAAATGATTTTTGTGGAATTTTGGATACCAGCGGGAGCTTCGCTGCCAAGAGACTTGGCAACTGTCAACTCGTATTCCCATACAAGGCTGATACTGCAATAAATAATGATGTGCGTGCGTGTTTGTGTGTGTTTGATTACCACAGGGGCTGTTGGTATGTATCCACCACAAGAACATATCCAGTCCATCCCGCCAGCCTGGCTTTACAACGACAGCCTCATCCCAGGTAATCGTTGGATTTAGATATGTTGAACTGGTGGTGAATTTGTACCTTCTTGGGTGGAATCTTCACGGTGATGTTCACACAATCAAAGGCATACTGTTACTATGTGTGTCAAATTCACACATTCCAAAGTGACACACTTAAAAAAATAAAATAAAAAAATTCTGAGCTCATATCGGCCGATTTATTGATCGGGCTGTTTTGTTTTCGATTGGTATTGATCACGTATTGTTTTATCACACAGCCATAATTGCAAATTAAAAAATGGGTTCACTTACGATACTTTTTTTATAATGATCAATTTCTGAGTAGTCCCCAATAAAACATCATGTATTTGCACCAGTGCCCAAGATACTGCTTAAAATGGTTAGTAATGAGTTAAAAAAAAAATGCTATTTTGTGTGAAATTGAAGTTGTTGTTCTGAACAAAGAACATTTTGTGCTTTTCTGCCCTCAGAAATGTTCAAGAAGGTTCTAGAGTTCAGTATGACTCCGGCTGGGATTGACACTGCCAAGCTGTACCCGCTACTCATGTCTTCGGGTCTTCCCCGGGAGGCTTTGGGCCAAATTTGGGCATCCGCCAACCGCACAACACCTGGCATGCTTACAAAAGAGGAGCTCTACACTGTGCTGGCGCTGATTGGTGTGGCGCAGGTAAAACTGTCGTGACAGAAGGGCATTTTGATGTATTGAATTGAATGGCCTTTATGTATATATTTATTTGTTTGTGGTAAAATTAAATATAAAGGACATCAAGGACGTGACTGTTGGGATCAGTAATAAGATGGGCTAAAGTGCAATGTTGATGTTAAAAAAAAAAAAAATTTTTTTTGGTTGTCGGTGTGTGTGTGTGTGTGTGTCTCAGAGCGGCCTGCCTGCAATGAACGTGGAAATCCTCAGTCAGTTCCCGTCTCCGCCGGTGCCCAACCTGCCGGCCCTTGCTATGGCCTTAGCCCCCATCATGCCCCAGCACCAGCAACCCATGATGACCCACCAGCCAGTGTCCATGCCCATGCCCACCCCACCCTCTACAGGCATGCCCCCCATGACGGTGGCACCAGTACCAGCACCCACCAACTTCATTGCAAGTTTCCCTCCTGTTCAGGTAGCACTTGATCTATTGTGACCCGTGACTGCCCCAAATTACGAGTTTTTTCCACTTACTAGTCACTGCTCTTTGATTTTTTAAAAAATTTTTTTTGGGGGGGGGGGGGGGCAAGCAAAAGTCTGGCTTAAGAGGGACCTTTTTCTTGCCATGGTTTCTTAGAAGATGAGTGTTGGGAAGAAGCAGTGCAGTGTGCAATTTGGCAGACAGCAAACAGGTCTTCAAAAGAGATGCCTGGTGTGCTAGCTTCAAGCTGCTGATTGTCATGCCAGCTGATATTTCCTCAAAAACTAAAGAGAATTCTACTGTATCTGTCTTATGAAAGTTCGCTAGCTCAATGCTGACAAAAAAATGCTAAATGCAGACTAAAGAAACTACTACTACTAATTGTATTTAATTATGTTGTTACTCCAGTACTGTTGTTTGATTTTATAACAGATGCACAAATCTCCATAGGACAATTTTTTTTCAGAAATATATATGTAATTTACTTGGTTGAAATTCACACCTGAAGGGTGGGCAGGCATTCCGGAGACATAACTGTTTGTTTACAAGCTATTGAAAATTAATTTTCCCTAATTGGTCTCCTGTATTGTTCTGTCCACCCACACCTGAAAGGGGACCAAAGTGGAAGACGACGACTTCCAGGACTTCCAAGAGGCTCCCAAAGCTGGCTCTGGCGACCAGGCGTTCACTAATTTCCAGGGGGAATCAAGCGCAAAGTTCCCCGCCAGCTCGGCGGTGCAGCATCAAAACAGGTAACACGTTCATATTCAGGATCAGCGCTTCCTCATTTAGGTGTTGTCATCCTGCATATTTTGATCGGTTGAGTGTCAGATCGTCAGCGATCATTTCTATCTTGGCGGACGCTGCTTAGCATAACAATGAGTTTGGGTCAGCTCCTCATGAATTAATTTCAGCGGGCGGTCGATACGTGCACTTCTCTGTATCTGTACTTCACCAGCCCAAGCGCAGAGGCTATTTTACATCAAGAGATGAAGATCTGGCGGAACTAAATTTGCTGGCAGTTTCCTTCATATTTGTAAGCACGGCAGAGATTTGTGCTGGCACGTAAGCTTTTCACACTGAGTGAGTGCAGAGGGAAAAGGGCTTAAACAACCTTGAATACACCGAAGCACAAAACTATTTTATTTTATTATTATTATTATTATTTTTTTTTTTACGCTTGAACATCTTTCCAGTACAGACCCTGTACAGTGAATTCAGAGATTTGTTTCTAAATACGTTAAGTATTCTTTCAGGATAATTGCTGAAAACATATGCCAAGACCGAGAACTTTGTACGGGAAATGTTCACCACTTTGCAATCTTACTTCCGACATACTCTGCAAACTTTCCTTCAAACGTGAGCTTCAGCCCATAAATTCATATTAATGTGATGGTTACGTAATTGCGCTACCTAATGTCTTTCAGCGTACCTGCCATGTTGACTCCTCTGTCCGGAGCCTCCTCTGATAAGTACGCCGTCTTCAAGCAGCTGTCTGTGGATCAGCCCACAGAAGTCCCGCTCCCTACCTCAGGTACAAGTTTCACTTGTGTGTGTGTGTGTGTGTGTGTGTGTGTGTGTGTGTGTGTGTGTGTGTGTGTGTGTGTGTATATGTCTCACTTTTTTTTTTTTTGTGTGTACACGTTACCCCCCCTCCCCCCATCTAGATGGAGGAGACAAATATAGTGTGTTTAGACACTTAGAAACTCCGACTGACAAGAAACCACTAGGTAAGATGCCGTCTCACCATTTAGTGTGTACTCACACTCAGCCGGGGATTGTCAAACTTTTTATGTCAAGCACCGCAAAAAAACATAGCTCTCCACGATCATGACCAATATGAAATCATCTTACCTTGTATTTTAAAGACATTTTAAAGCTGTAAAGAAGTGGGCAAAACACGGTACCGATTGCCCAGTGTGAGTCCACCCTAAATTATGAACCCAAAAGCACGGACTCGAAAGTGATGATTCGATAACTTTTTTTTTTTTTTTTTTTTTTTTAACTCCTTCATTGTTGATCCCAATTGTTTTTCGCCTCCCTGTTTCATTAGAACACTTTGCAATGGGGACCAGTCTTACAAGTCCAGTAAGTCATGCTCTCAGTCTGCAGTGTGCCAAGTGCCTCCCGTCCAGTTCATACAACATTGGATGAACTACTGCTCCTTTTTAAAGTGTATTCTGAGTGCTTCTGCTTCACACATGACTGCAGAGAGTCTTGTGATCTTCTCTGGACAACTATTAATAACACCTCATCCATGTGATCTGATGGATTCATTTCGATTATTTTTTTTCCCCCCCCAAAAGGAAATTTTGAAAACAAAAAAAACAAAACAAAAACCCAACAGCTTGTGAGTGTCTATATATCTGGTGGTGCAACCCCATCAGAATACGTTTTTGTCATCAGGTCAGCAGGAGTCACCCGAAAGCCGAAGGTCGATTAACTGTCACTGGCAGACATTTTTTTAAAGGATTTAGGTTTTTCTCAGATCCTTCCTCGGAAGTATTTGGCCAGCAGTAGGGCTGCAAGCATTGAGTATTTTGGTATTCGGATATCCTACTGAGAAAAGTCGACTGAATAATGAAGTATTCGAATAAAATAATTTTGATCACTTTTTTTTTTTTTTTTGCCCGGTTAAAGAACAATTCTGAATACTGATGAGAAAATAACTGATATTACTTCATAATGAAGGTCCGATTAGTTTTAATTTTTTTACGTTATCAAGGGCTTTTATTGAAATACAAGCTGTGAATAGCAGCAAACTCCTTCCTTCTCTAGAAAGGGTTGAGTACGGGACAAAGTGACGTCAGAACCAAATTCGTCACATTCATTGCTTAAACAGCAGATTTGAGAAAGCTTGGTTTGCTAACTATTGATCAGTAGGAACTATAACTGTGTCAGGCAAGTTACCAAAAGTGCCGAATCATTTTTGCCTCTGAAGCTGTCTTAAGAAAAGTCCTCCGACAGGTCTTTGCCAACCTACAGGTATATCAGGCACTCGCTTAGTGGCCAGCTGCTAGCCATTAGCTGGTAACAGGCAGCATTTTATACGATGACAGTGTAAATTAAATCCTTAATTTGCGATTGATGGATGACGACGTGTGTCAACTAGAGACTGAATCCGAGTCAAGTCAGCTGCCGCGCGCTACCCGGAATAACTTCAAAATAAAAGGCACTGGTGTCTATGTGTTACCTGCTAAGGTTTGATTTTGAAGTTGGCCTTCTCACCGTGTTATCATCATGCAGAGCATGAACAATTGCTGCGGCTGGCTTGACTGTCTTCCCGACCATGCACACCAAATAAAATTAACCAGTACCCGAGGCAGGAAAAAAAATTCTCACGCATTTTTTAAATCAAAATACTCAAATTACTCGAAGACTCGTTTCACCCCTAGCGTGCCCTTTTTTTGAAGGTTGTAAGTGCTAGATACTCTTTCTGTACCCTACAGTTTGACTTTTGTGTTTTGGTTCACAGGTGAGGCATTTACCGATTTTAAGTCTGTCCAAACTGACGACGGCTTCACTGACTTTAAAACCGCAGACAGCGTCTCTCCACTAGAGCCATCGGAACAGGCCAAGATCTTCCAGCCCCCCTTCCCTTCCGCTTTCCCCAACTCTCAGCCTCTCCAACAACAGCAGCAGCCGCCAGCCGCTTCTCTTTCTCAAGCCAAAAACCCTCTCAACATGGCAGACCTGGATCTTTTCTCCTCTACCCCTCCCTCCGCTCTGCCTGCCACCGACGCACAAGCTGGCTCATCACCTCCTTTTCTCGCGGTCCCACCAGGCGACCCCAAGTCTGACGGCTTTGGGGACTTCGCACTATTTGGCTCTTCGTCCTCAGATGCCGCTCGAGCGCCGGGCGTGGCGGCAGCGGCGCCGCCGCAGGATGACTTTGCTGACTTCATGGCGTTCGGGAGTTCCGGCGGGGAGCCCAAAAGCGAAAGCAGCGCAGCGGTCCACAGCGAGACCTCCATTCAGCAGAACTCGGACAAGTATGACGTGTTCAAGCAGTTATCCTTCGAAGGCGGTGGCCTGGCCTACGATGACGCCAAGGACACCGGCGACGACTTTGCCGACTTCCAGTCGTCCAAATTCTGCACGGCGCTCGGCGCCTCCGAAAAGACCCTGGTGGACAAGGTGGCCGCCTTCAAGCAAGGCAAGGAGGATTGCGCCTCGGTCAAGTCCCTGGACCTCCCGTCCATCGGGGGCAGCAGCGCCGGGAAAGACGACTCAGAGGACGCGCTGTCGGTGCAGCTGGACATGAAGCTCACCGATACGGGCGGGGACTTGAAGCACGTGATGTCGGACAGCTCGCTGGATCTGACGGGGCTTTCGTCCCACCAGCCACCCGCTACAGGTGAGGAACTAGTGCGCTTGCTCTGGTGAGGGGCCCTCCCACTCATATACAAACACACTTACACACACACAGCCAGCCAGACAGACACACACACACAATGTTCAAACACTCACTATATAGTAACATATCAAATAGGATGTTAAGCATCATCCTCCATTCCAACTTTTAGCATTCATTTCGTCTCATTTATTTATTTATGTATTTATTGATTTGTTAATTTGTTTGTTTATTCTAATCCTCATATTCATGGGAGTTGTTGCTCTATTGCTGCCCACGTTACCCTCCCTCCCTTGTTGTGATAATTTAAGATGTCCACTTGAAGGGGGAATTTGCTGTTTTAAAACCACAAGCGAGATGTGAACGTAGTCTCACTTCGCGAATCTCAGTCTCATGCCTTCTGTCTTCTGGTAGGTTGTTCTTCCTCGAGCGCAGTCTTTTAAAAAAAAAAAACAAACAAAAAAAAAAACTGCAAAGGCCCCCTTTAAGTGTTACTGAGGTGATTTATTGTTTACATTTGCAATACTGTACAGTGTTTAGGGTCTAGGCTCTGCTGTGAAGAGCAAAAATCGCAGTACAATTTGATGCCCACCCAAAAACGTTTGTAATTTTCTATAGATCCCACAAGATGGTAGCAAGGCACTTTTTTCCCCCATTAGACAAGGCTGATATGGCCTGACAAAGTCAAGCTTCCCCCTTTCACTTCACCATCCTGGCCCACCAGTATGCCACGGAACGGTGCCAAAGTAAGATTTTGGCCTGAGCACAAAATGAGTGAATAGGAGTTTTTCAACAAGTAACAGAGAATAGGTTCCCCTAAAATTCTCAACAAATATGCAGACTCACCAATGCCAAAATTTAATTATAAAGTCATTATTTGGCCTTGTTGGTCTGGTCTCTTTTGGTAAAATAAATCAAGATGTATAAAATAGAATTTAATTACTCGGCTTGATTGACACAGGACTTGATTTAAAACAGTAGCAATGAGAAAGTGGTGGGGGGTGGGAGGGGTAACAGATTCCAAATACAGTAGCGGTTGCTAAATTACGTTGTTCACACTAACACATTGCGCCCGCCGTTGAGGTTTGTGCTTGTTTTTACATCTGTGTTGCATCTTCTTAACAGAACCCATTCACTCATTGATTCAGCCATTCATTAAGGACATTCGGGATTTTTTTTTTTTCCATACGTGACATGATTTAATCTAGTTGTGCATCTTCATTGCCTTATACAGTAAATGAAGACATGTAGGACAGAAAGAAGTAGTAACACAACGTGGATGCATTCCACCGAAGCTCTGATCCTTCTGTAAATGCTCCTTTCAAGTCTATTTTTGATCTACGACTGCGCCACAGAGCATCTTGTGTTGTTCAGTCCAGTTTGACGCGCCGGCTGTTTCTGAACATGCACATACTCCACGTACTCTTAAAGAGACAGTATTCCTTTTGTCAAGTGGCTTTCCAGTTGGGTGCACAGAAGGAAACTGTTATCGTTGAGTTTTTTTTGGGGGGGGGGGTGAATTGTCACGTCCACTTCGACGGGTTGCTCTTACCCATCATTCTCTGCTTCCTGCTGCCTTTTTCAATTTGTGAAATTGACAAGTACACAGAACATCCCAGATGCCATTTTAGATGTTAGGGAGAAAAATGTACCGGATTTTAGAAGTTTATTTTCATGACAGAAATGGACTCTGTTTACTGTGACATTTAAGACACAAGTGTGTGTGATACCCGGTAGAGTAGAAATTTCAGTTGCTCGTACTGGAGTACCTGTCCTACTAAGGCTACTCTTTCAAACAGTCACTAAGGCAAGAAGTAAAAGGATACTGTCTCTTTAAATATTCCTCTTGGATGTACAGTAATTTAAGTCCTTTTTTGCGGGATGCCAGGGATGTTTGTCTGCTTTCCAACCCTTTGGGTGCTTGATAACTTGACATCATTGTTTAAAAGCATAGAACATAACCAATTTATAGCCTCTGCATTGCATTTTTTGTTTGTCTATTGAGTCCTCAAAGGGTTTATGTAGTATTTCCTCCCTTTGTTTCCCCCCCCAAAACCAAGAAAAAAAAAAAGAGTTGCTTTCCTACCTGGTAGCTGAATGGATTTTGTCACCTCCTCTTCCGATTGACTTATTGGAGTCTGTGAATGTGCCTTCTCACTCTGCTTTTTGTGCTTTTCTTTCTCTTGCGTTTCAGTTTGTTCATTTCTCCCCTTTTGCTCCTGACTCTGCATGTCTTTGTTTAACGCGCACCAAATCTGAAGTCTAGTTTTACACTGTTAGCTTGCCGAAAGCTCTTCTTGTAACGATAGACCTCTATTATTCTACTTTGTGAAACTTTTCTGGCTCTCTTCTCTCATGTTGTGGTAATAAATATTCCTCTTGGTATGGCTCAAAAATGGGTGCCGTCTTATTTTTCTTCTTCTTTTTCTTCCTTTAAATGTTTCACAATACAGCACTAGATCCTTGTCAATTTCACAAATTCTTTTTTTGGGCTGCAGTGGACACAACAAAAAAGTGTTGGTGGTATTTAAAGATGCTGCTGTTTTGTGTGCGTGCGCATTTTGTTATTTATTAGAGAGTAGGGCTTTTATTTGTACATTTAATGTTTTTATACCTATATATATGTTGCATATTTTTCACAATTACTAATTACAGTATTTCATTTAGATATGTAATGTCTTGTTGCATATATTTTTCAAATGACTATGAGAAACTCTAATCCTGTCTTTCATAGAAAACATTTTGAAACCCAAACTATGGTTTTAAACCCTAACACTTGTTGGAGACACTAAACTGATTTGTACTAGCAATAGACCGATGTTTGTTTTTTTTTTCCAAGGCCGATACCGATTATTCATAGTCAAGGAGGCCGATAACCAATATCTGGATCAAATATTAGTTTTCAGTAAAGGGGAACAAATACCCGCTAGGTGTCAGAATGTTCAAAAATACAACCTCCAACTCTTACTTGAAATGTCTTTAAACACTTGTTTATTAATCAGCATTTTTTCAGATTTGAAAAATGTTTCCCCCCCCACCCCCCCACCCCCAAATCATACAACACGACCACCGCCACCAGGCTGCACTGTTGACACAAAATGGAATGAGTCCTGCTCTCATGTTCTTTGTCCCATATTGTCACCTTCTGACTCAATACGCTAATGTCCAGTACACTGAAACCACCCGTTTATCAACGGTGTGGGGGACGGGGCATGCCTTTTTCATCATTGCTACTGGGGGAGCCACATAGGACCTAACCAGATGCATGACAAAAATGCCATTTTATATATGGACAAAATATGTGCTCTTGATACATTTCGTTTTTTAATGCATCTATCCACTCTCCTAAGCCACCAACAAAGGGTTTGAAGCAAACAACAAAATAACCACATACTGTGATTTTTTTTTTCTTCAATGCAAGGTGCTCTCTTGCATTAAATTGATCATTCAAGGATGGCACAAAACTGCTGAACAAGAAACCAACATGAAGTGCAAGTACTCATTTTGTACATACATAGATATATATATTTTTTTTTCCCACAAAAAAAACAACTCACTCATAATGTTGATATTATTGAGGTATTTTAATTTGTCTTGCATGTCATTCCAACCCCAAAAAAAATATGAGGCCTACTCAAGTTGTAGTATAGGGCAGTATAAGCACAACTAAAACATATCTGCCATTTGGTGGTGAATGGTGATATTACAACATCAAACTGCAGTTGACCGCTGCATATTTGCAGTTCAGTATGGGCAGATTTGAATATTTGCGAGGATAAATAAATTCTCAATAGTTTTTCATATTGTATTTTTCCATTTCATTCCAGTCCCCCCCCCTACATTTTCCCCCTTTTTAATGTATATTGAATGTCTATCAGCTATTTTTAAAGATAATTTTATTTGGGTGGGGTGCATAATAAAAATATATCTCCCCCCCCCCAAAAAAAAAAATGTGTGTGTGGGGGGGGGGGGTGAATGCCTTTCAGAATGTGGTCAACTGGTGAGCATATAAATCCCACCATAATACAAGGAGTGGCCACCAGTTGCCACTCCCTGTGTTATAGTCTGTCAGAGAGAAGTCTATCATTAGAACAGAAGAGCGATGATTTGAGGACACAACACAATTGGATAAGATAGGAGTCAGTCTGTCATCCATCCTCGGTTTGTCACGGCAGCGTCGTCGCTATTTCCAGGAAGCACTGGCATGTTTGTGTTGTCATTGCAGAGGGAGACGACATGAAATTTGACCCGTTTGGGACCTCGGGCCTCAGCAGCCTGGCCAATTACGACTGGTCAGACCGAGAGGACTGCGTCACTAGCGAGCTCCAGAAGCCGCGGGGCCACGGGGGTGCCGGCCCTCCGCTTTTTACACCCACTCAAAAGGCCGAACTGAACTCTGAAAGCGTCTCTGCCGCCCCGCCTGCCAACATCGCCTCGTCCCTCGACGCCGAAGATGACAAATCCAAAGCCTTTGCCAACTTCGATGGTAGAGAACAGCAAGGCGGCAAAGACGAAGATGACTTCGGGGACTTTGCAAGCACCGTTTCCGAGAAGCCCGACTCACCCGTTGAGGGTGGCTTGGAGGCCAACCTGAGCGAGAACTCGGACGACTTTGGCGCCTTCCAGGGAGACAAGCCAAAGTTTGGCAAGTCTGACTTCCTGAAGGCTAGCGCTCAGCCCAAAGTCAAATCCAGCGAGGAGATGATCAAGAATGAGCTGGCCACATTTGACTTGTCTGTTCAAGGTCAGTTCTTTTTTTTGTTACTGTTGCTTTTTTCCCCGTGTACCACAAGTTCCTATATATGAAACGTTTATTCGGTAAGAAATGAGCAAAACTTGAGTCTTTGCTCAAATTGTGTTGTGTTTCTAAGCAAAATACACACACAGCCCACAAAAACCGCAACAAGTGTGCAGTGACAAGAAGACCGTTACGGCAGCTGGAGTGGCGCGGGGATCGATATTGTTCGAGCTGTCAATGCTTCTGATTCCACTAAAATCGGTCCTCACACAAACGTCTTCTCAGACTTGGTCTAGAATTGGCTGGTACTAAATGAGTTAAATCGATACGTTTGATACTTCAGCCATTTTTGACACTGGATCAAAGCAATGCCTCGATTGGATTTCCAATGTATGACATTACGGCCAATCATAAAATTCGCAAAACATGCAAACTATTGGCCCATTGAAATGATGGAAAGTGTTTGGGTTTTTTTTTTTTATCGTTTTTGTTACTTAATACCCTGTTGCCATTCATTTATTTATTAAGTATTCACTTGATTTTTCCATTGAAAATTGTTGTTCGATAACACTTTTTTTCAGCCAAATACCAGTATTAGTATTTATACTCGCCCATACAAGTACTGATACTGTAAAATTTAATTGAACACAATGACAAAAAATAAACATTGAAGAGAGCTCTTTCCAATGTCGATGATGATTCGCTGATGTCAAACTGCCGCAGGATGGCGCCACCTACTGCCGAGGAGGACTCAGTCAATGTCAAATTATTTTTGCCACAAGTATCAGTGGTTGGTATCGGCAGCTCCACGAGTACCTAATGCTGATACAGATCCCCCGACTCCCATTGTTAAGAAACATCATGAAAATGTCTCTGTAACGTCTCAGAAACATGGAGGTCAGTACGCTGGACGCCCCTTCATTCCCTCTGACTTGGCCCATTAAGGGTGCAATAAAGCTGTCAGGCATTAGATGGCAGTGTTGAGATGACAGCCTTAATGGCACTGATGAATGCTGAGCTCGATCAGCAAAGGATAACACGGTGATAAACCGCATCGTTTCTTGTTTGAGGATGATGTCACGCGCTGCGAATAATTTATTAACGTTTCCCGCGGTGTCATACAAGCTCATTGTGCCCATGATTGATCTCCTTCAGTTGCATTTGATGTGCCTTTGCGCTCTCTTTTGCCCAGCGCAAGTGTAATGGGATCATAGGCAGGCCGGGGAGGGTGACGGATGTCTCCGCGGGGGGGCTGGTGCTGATGGTACTGGCGGTCGTCGTATTGACTGAGCCAGCGCAACCTGCTCACATGCCTCACCTGGCATAGTCTGCTTTCTTGTGGTGACCTGCCAGTATTTGCGGGCTAGAGAGAGGGAGGGAGAGAGAATAAAAATATGTGTGTGTGCAAATATTAATCAGACAATCGTTCTATCTGTATTTTATTCATTCATTATATCGGCATCGGCCTAAAAAAATTGATATTTCGTGGTTAATAGTGACTAGTTTGGTCTGTAACATGTCAGAAAAAACGTGGGTCATTGTTTTCCAAATCAAAATAGATGTTTCCAAATTCTTCCTACTATTAAACAGAGCGAGAGTCAGTGGCGGAAGTGTCCGAAGCTCCTAAAATGTCCCATTTTTGCTCGCAGCACAAAGCCACAATTATCACCCCAGTCAAAATACTGTATCCGTTTAAAGTTCTCCCCTGTCTGATCTTCAGGCTCCCACAAGCGCAGTCACAGCCTGGGAGAGAAGGAGATCGGCCGCCTGCCCGCATCGCTGCCTCCCGAGCAGCCCTTCCGAGACCGATCCAGCACCTTGAGCGAGAAGCCCACCTTGCCCATCATCCGGGACAAGTACAAGGATTTGACGGGGGAAGTGGAGGTGAACCTCAGGCCCACTATTACAACCACTAAATATCACATTTTCTGAAAAGACTTTGAAATACACCACTTTGTGATGTCGCAGGAGAGCGAGCGCTATGCTTACGAGTGGCAGAGGTGTTTGGAAAGTGCTCTTGAGGTTTGTACTGATTCAACACCCATGTCAATTTCATTTACAACAGGGTACGCCTATGTGGAAAAATAACTCCTTATCGTCCTCTAAATGGTGTTTAGGCCATGTGGGGCTGAACCATTAATTTTTTTTTTTTTCTCAACGTCCACAGTTCCCAAACACAAGCACTAAATTAATTTGCATTGCAACAAATTTATTATAAATCAATGTTCTGACCTGACGGATTGGGCTTCGGCGAATCTAAGGGCAACTGAGTCATGAACCAATATTAAAAATGAGATCTCGACACCAATTAGATTTGCTAACTTACTCAACACTTGCAGTTTTTTTAAACGCTCAGTCAGTCATGATTTAGATAGCAACAATAACGCAAACAAATCTCTGACTTTATCACTTCAACTTTTCATGAAATATGGAAACATGGACTGCACTTCTTAAGCATTCAACTTATCTCGACATACATGAATAAAAAATAAAGACCAAAGCTGACCAAAATTTTTTTTTTCTTTTTGCATTCTGCTACATCGCAGTGTCACTTTGACTTCGATTAAATGTTCGGCCCGAGTCCCAAATGTTATCCACCTGGGCTTTTGCCCGTGTTAATAGGAGCTCCTCCTCTCACTTCAACATAGCTCCTTAGCAACAAATGGTGCTTTTTCCCTACTTTTCAATTCACCACTATGCATAGTTTTAACATTCAATTAAAATGTACGTTCAAATGAAATGTATTGCACACAAGACTAAGGCAAATTCTACCAAAATGTTTTTGAAAACTAGCAGTTCAACAAGGTTAAATTGCCAGCGTATCGTACTTGACAATTTAAGACACCTGAGCTGTGTGACCAAATTCACCAGATTTAAAACAAGTTTAGACAGCTGTTAACATTTTGTAAAAAATTTAGACAGCCGTTAACATTTTGTACAGTTTGAACAGAAGCGGATTTATTCAAGTGATTCTTTCACCTACCACTAGAGGGCGCCTGCGCACCACTAGTGTTCCACTGCTTTCATGGTCGTGTGTTGGACACTGTGTACTCAGAAGAAAAGTACAATAGAATTTTTCAACCTTAAAGTAATAAACATTTTTTGAAACTGCTTTTTAAAATAAATGCGAGGTAGCCTAATGGCCTATCTTCCCCACACGAAGGTCATCACCAAAGCCAACAACACACTGAACGGCATCAGCAGCTCCTCTGTGTGCACCGAGGTCATCCAGTCTGCTCAGGGGATGGAGTATCTGCTGGGTAAGCGCGCAGACGCACGCGTTCACACGCGAGAGCATGTATGCTAATGACGAGTATGCGTCAGGTGTGGTGGAAGTGTACCGCGTGACCAGGCGGGTGGAGCTGGGCGTCAAGGCGACGGCGGTGTGCTCGGAGAAGATTCAGCAGCTGCTGAAGGACATCAGCCGCGTGTGGAACAATCTCACGAGTTTCATGTCGCTGGCCAAGCTGGTGGTGAGACACGCCGACATCGCGTTGCACACATGCACACTCCAGTTTAGCGACGGTTTTCCTGACTTGAAAAGCAACGTCGAGACGGAAATTGGAATTGGAATTCACCATAAGGTGGCTTTCAGACTTTACCTGTTTTACTCCGAAAAGGTGGAGATTTTCCATTGGACTTAATATTCATTGTTGCAGATTATGTAGAAGTTACGCTGTTCCAGATGCAAATATAGTTTTGCAAATGAACTGAAATCAGACTGTGGTACATGCAAATGACAAAATAGGCGCTCGTTGACTGGGTGGTCAGTGACAGGGTGGACATTTTTGATGTATTTTTTTAACAAACGGTGGAGCTTCACTCAGTGACACAAGTCAGTTAGCAAGTTGAATGTATCCTGTTTAAACTGATTTTAATTTTTTAATATATATCTATTTTTTTTAATCAGTTGAAATTTCTCCTTGACTGGGTGGACACCCTCCAACTGCAACACATACGATAAAAATTACGACACATCGGTGTAAATATTCAACTAGCCCCCGTTTCATCCTCTGTCGAGACGAAAGATGAAACAAAATGGTGGCTGTGATGTCACTGAAAACGCTCGAGGATTTCTTCAAGGGGTACTAATGACAGGATGGACAGCAACTTCAGGGACACATGCAAAATGTGTGGACATACTGTGATTAACGGAGCGAGTGTCCGAGACATGCAAAAAATTTTGCATACATCCGCAGGGGGAAGAACGTGTGCAATGAAAGTCATGTTTTCAGAGATTTACATTGTTGTGCTCATGCGTGCAAACGTTTGGCCACTTTTACGAATTTTATGATTCCGCTACATTTTCAAGACAACCGCGTGATTGTGATGACGACACCATCGGGACTTGATAGTCACATTTGACCTGTCGAATTAATTGACTTTTCTTTTGTTGGGATCAATATGTTCATCGAAGAAAATTGACATCAATGCTAAAACATCTGAATACAGCTAAAAAAAAAAGCTATGCTTGTCTGTCTTTATGAAGACCTGATACCGCCGGTCATAAAGTGAAATATCACAAGATTGGATTTGATAAAGCTGACTTATCCACGAGAAAATGACTCGGGACTTGCTTAAGGCTCGAAAGTTAAGACTTGACGCTTGCACGTGTGGGACTCGATGCCAAATCTCGGTCGGATTGACACACGCCTCCAATTTAGACACTCGCCCACACACACGCTGCCAAACGGACCGGCAACGATGGCATGCCGTCCCAGCGATGAGGCTGCCGATTACATAAATGGAATGTTAGTGAATGAGACTGTGGTCCCTCTCCATTATCTCCGGATCGATCGGCGATTGATTTGGTTGCGGTGCGGCTGCCGCCCATGTTCACGACAGCGGGGATGACAAGAAAGGCGTGAATTTATTTCAGTCGACCGGCCGAAATGAAGCTTTTGTGTGTGTGTGTGTGTGTGTGTGTGTGTGTGTGTGTGTGTGTGTGTGTGTGTGTGTGTGTGTGTGTGTGGCCTTTGCAATTTCAAAATTGCATTTGACTACAGAGCAATGTTGATTTGAATTCCAATAATGTCAAGCGTGACTTTAAGCCTCTAATTGTTTTCTTTTGTGCACCTCCAATGAATACACCAAAAACAAGCCAGAGAAAAGGCCTTTCAGAGCAAAATATTAATTTTCAGATACACATCTGCTTTTTGACATGCCGTTCGCCATTCCCTTCGTGAACCGCATCATCTTTCTTCACCTTTGCGGCACACTTTGTACTACCTCCCACCAAGTCCTCTGCCTATGCCAGCGGTCCCCAACCTTTTTTGCCCCATGGACCAGTTTAACGTCAGACAATATTTTCAGGGACCGGCCTTTAAGTTGTGACGGATAAATACAACAAAATAAGATGATATGCATGAAAACTGTGGTATTTTCGAAACCTAATAATAAACACGGATCATGACATGAGGAATGTGCTATCTGGCCGCAACACTCTCTGGTCGCTATGGTCACGTTTAAACGTGCCTTCAAAATAAGATACACCACAAATAAAAAATGGATGAGAAATATTACTCACTGTCGCCGCATATTACACAGAGTGGGCCTGGTGTGTGAGAATCTCCCGTTGAGAAATCCGTATTTTAAGTAGGACTCCTGATACTGTTTATTAAATGTAGCCTTCTTTTTCTTGAACGTCGTAGGCTCCTGTTCTGTCTCCTGGCTAGGTTTTTTTTTCCCTTACCAAAGATACTTTCCAGAGATGTTTTTTTTTTAAATTAATTAATTTATTTTTTTAACTCATTTAGCTAGCTCCAGGGTTTCATTTTAGCGATAACCGATGACGTGACCGAGAAGCGCTCCTTGACCTGCGTCAAGAGTAACACACAGTAGACGGATGTTATGGAGAATCCGCCGACTTTTCAAAATAAAATATCTGTCGGATTCCGAAATAAATGAATCGGATGTAAGTCATTTATTCTTTCTGTGCGGCCTGGTACCAAATGACCCACGGACCGGTACGGGTCCGCGGCCCGGGGGTTGGGGACCCCTGTCCTATGCCATCCATATGCATACCCTGTCACAGCTTTTGGCCATCACTGATCCCGATGATGAGACATATATGCAAGTCTTTTTTTTTTTTTTTCTTGCGCAGCCTGACGAAAGCTCTCTGGATTTCTCCACCTGCATTCTGCGGCATGGCATCAAGAACGCCAAGGAGTTGGCCTGCGGTGTCTGCCTCCTCAACGTCGACTCCCGCAGCAAGGTTTGAACGCAACACGTGAACGCGTCTGCCCGTACACCAAGCGTTGTGTGAGTGTTGCGACTTTTCTCTGACTGCGGAACGTGTTTTCAGATCAAAGAGACAAGGACGCTTGGACGCCTTCTTAAACGAGTATGAGAAATGTCATTGTGCTCTGCCTCTGGTGCTGTCTGGTGGGGGTGGCGGTGTTGGCTGGGCTGTTCATCTCTTATGGCCGAGCTTGGTGTGTTGGGGCAAAAGTGACACTTGCTCAACCTCTCTCCAATTATTCCTCAGTATGTGGTTCAGTTGAGTGTCGATCTGCCCCCTAATTAGTGCGCACATTTTAAAATAATTCAGCCTCCAAAACCAACAACATGAAAGTCAATAGATGCGTCTGTCATCTGTCGACCCACAAAAAAAAAAGTCTCAAGACGACCCACAAAAAAGTCTTGAAAAGCCATGCCCGTAAAGCAGGGGTGTCACGCTCATTTCACATTGTGGGCCGCATACGGCCTCGGTACATTTCAAGTGGGCCGGAGCATTAAAATTATACCATACTCTGCTATAAATAACCAAAATAGCATGTTTTTCCTTTGTTTTGGTATCGTGAAGCACAAGAACATGAGGAAAATGTTGAAATTTAATGATCATCTTTTACCTACCATTTCTTGAAACACCTTATATTTCCTTAGACAAATGTGCAATTTACTTTTATCATTCACATATATACATTGCAACTGATTGTACAAAGGCACAAGACTTTTAACAATTGGCATTGAAAAATATAGTCATGCATTTTAAGATTAAACGAGATTTATAAAGACAGGATTTTTAAAACCATTTACACATGTGCATATAAAAATCTAAATTGCCTCCACTTTACAAACTAAAGAGAAAACAGTCTGCCCCCTAGTGGATAGTACATGAATTGCATCTTATTAATATTCATTCCGTGTCTTTTATGCATTTTTTTCATTTTTAAATTATCCCGTGGGCCTAATCGAACCTCCTCGGGGCTGGTTACGGTCCGCAGGCCGTATGTTTGACACCAGCGACAATAAGCCAGCCATTTTGCTTCCAAGCCGCCATTTCAGGGTCATTGGGGTCTTTTCCCAGGCGCCTTGATAGGAGTTCATTCAACTCGATGACTTCTCTCGTCAAATCTGTCACTTGAAAGTCTTCTCTGCTCCACTGTATAAATGTCAAGTCAAGTCTCTTGCCGCAGCAGTCGGAGAAATTCAAAGATTTGACATCGCTCCTTAGTAACTGTTGCTACGTTAGCGATTGAGCAGTCAGCGGTTGGCGGGGTGCTTTTAGCGCACAATCGATGCGGGTCATTGTTGTCTGCTCGCTCTGTGCTGGAGGACGGACGCTAGAAAGGTGAAGAGAGAGAGCCAAAGCACACTTGTCCGCTTTGGCTCTTTTGTGTGGATTCTTGAAGGTTTCAACATACTTGGAGAAACAAGACTGTGTTGCAATTTCACCTTCGTGTCCAATCGTGCAGGCTTGATGTTCCCGGGTTCTTTATTTCATTGCCTCTTGGCCAGTTTAGATCTTGTACCAAAAAGTGGCAATAATGGGAATTTGGGTGAAATTTCTGGAAGATCCTAAAATGCAGCGCAAGCGCCTCTCGCGATTAGCAGCCAATTCCTTTCGTAAATTGACGAAATCTGTCCACGCCTGAGGCTGGGACCCAACCGATGGGAATTTTCGGAGGCAGATGCAGATTTCAAGATTCGTCAGAATAAAATTATGACACCTGATCAATTGGCTGATTAATATATGTATGTTTATATATTACAATTACATGGTCCCTTCGCACTTACAGCAATAACAATATCAATCACAGGCAGGACATAGGACTGTTTTACAAAACTTTGTCCTTAATTTAATTTTTTAACTTTTCAACAGAGAGAAAAATTGACAAAAAATCTTTGATTTTTGGGGCGGGGCTGATTTTTGCCAATCATGAACCCGTGTTACAAAAACGTATGCTGAATATTGAGTTAGAAGTCTTGCTTGTCTCCTCCTTCCTTTGTTTAGTCAGTCGTTAACTATGTTTTCCGTATTATCAGTGTTTCATATTGGCTGCGCAGAGCTCACTAAGTAGTTCTGGGTTTGAGTGTGCGTTAACAAATGCGCCTCAATTAGTGTCGGGCAGAACCCTTTTAGGTTCCAATTGGTTCCTGCTAATAGTCACCACAGATGGCATCGGAAAACTAACAGGGAAACAAGTCCATGGGGAATATAAAGAACTCCATATACAAGGCGCATCCGATTATAGGGCGCGCTGTCGGCTTTTGGGAAAATTGAACGCTTTTAGGTGCACCTTGTGTGCGGAAAATACGGTAATACATGAATTGCTTGCGATTATTCCAGTTCAGCTTCGTTTGGCATTGTCTAAACTTTTGATTTCGAATGTTTCACTGTTTGTTGTGGTCGCAGTAGCTGCGGTGTTTATTCTTTCGTGGGAACTTGAATGAATGGCATATGTTAAAAGAAAGTGTTTAAAATTCTGCCATTTTGGGCCGCAGCAATCAGCAAAACGGGCAGCGAAATCCTGATTTGTTAATGAGACACACAAGATGGATGGTTGACGCCGCGCTGGCTTATTAGCGTCTCCTCTTGCACTCATTCATCGTCTTATTGTCATGGCACGTGATTATTTCATCAAATGGAACAGGAGCGTCCTCGGGCTCATCTTGCCACCTGATTGGATCTCACGCTGGCAGTTGAGCAACAGCTCCTTGCAAAGATGGATTCAGACCTTCCCGATTTGCCATTTTCAAAGTGTGGCCAGCAAAAGTTTCGCCGGCTAACTAAGTTGCATTTAACTTACTAAACTTCAATGCAGTTACTTTTAAAAGAACATTGGGGGAGGGGTGGGGCAACTTTATATAGTGAGCCACATGCTGCTTCACCAAGATTTAAGACGAGCTTCCTGGTTGTGGCTGGGCTGCTGCTGTGAGGCTCCATCTTCGCATCTTGCTGTTTCTTCCTTCGTCCCGTTCAAGCATTGACTGTGTTCTGATTGCAGGCATTGACTCCAGAAAGTGTTCGGCGGTCCACGGTAAATATTGATATGAGTTATTGATGAGACAGATTCATTGCTTCGTCAATGCAACACATGTAAATTGCTGGTTTCAACCCCAATTAAAAATCGTTTTAAATTAAATTTAAAACCTTTTCCTTCATACCTGAAGCTGAACCCCCCCCCCTCCCCCCTCATTTGAAATCCTACTTGCACCTCTCACTAAAAAGGTTAAAAACCCAAACCTAATTTGAAACCCTAACCCAAGCTGTAAGTGCAAACTTGAAATCACAACGCTTGTTTGAAACCCTCACTTGAACACCAACTCCTGATTGAAAACCTTTAAACCCGCTTTGAGATCCTAGTTTGAAACTTGGAAGAATTTTGAAACATTTTTACTTTGTTTTTTGTGGCACTATGGAAACGCTATGTTTGCACAACTAATGGATTTGTCTTGGGACAAGGTGAAGCAGCATCCATCCATCCATCCATCCATTTTTCGATCCACTTATCCTCACAAGGGTCGCGGCGGTGCTGGAGCCTATTCCAGCCGTATTCGGACACCCTGAACCGGTTGCCAGCCAATCGCAGGGCACACAGAAACGAACAACCATCCGCGCCCACAATCACACCTAGGGACAATTTAGAGTGTTCAATCAGCCTGCCATGCATGTTTTTGAAATGTGGGAGGAAACCGGAGTACCCAGAGAAAGCCCACACAGGCCTGGGGAGAACATGCAAACTCCACACAGGGAGGCCGGAGCTGGAATTGAACCCGGTACCTCTGCACTGTGAGGTCGACCACCAGGCCGCACGTGAAGCAACATACAGTATGACTCATGACCCAGTTAGTCATCACTGGAGATCTCAATGTTTGTTAATAAGTATGACAGCAGTACCCTGAAAATCTTGATAAATCAATTGAGTTGCTTGGTCAGCCCAATTTTCAAAATGCATTTTCAAGACGTATAAAAATAGCTTCATTTACATCTTTCGTAGTTTCAAAGTGCAACCTCGCTGACACGTATAGCTTAGACTCTAATTTCCGGGAACGGGTGTTGAACAGTCTGACTAGTACTAGAAAAGTACAACGTGACCTCGCCATCAGAAATGAAATTTGACATGTTTTGAGAACTGCTACTTTGCAGCGCCAAAGTAGCCGGTGCATTTTGGTATGTGCAAGGCAAGCGAGAAAAACAAAGGAAATGGCCACGAAAGAAGAGGCACAGTTTGAAACTTGGAAGTACCGTATTTTCCGTACTACAAGGCGCTTTGGCGTATAAGGCGCACCTTCAACGAATGGCCTATTTTAAAACTGTTTTCATATATAGGGCGCATCACATTGTAAAGCGCATAGAATAGAAGCTACAATAGTGGGCGCAGTTGCGTTATGCGTCCACTAGATGGAGCTATGCTAAAGGGAATAATATACAATACCGCTTTATTTGTATAGCGCTTTCACAACCGCTGCAGCTGTAACAAAGCGCTTTACAGAAAATTTTAAAAATACATCCAAGAAATCAGAATATTGATCCATATCGAAAATGCATCAGATTATAAGGCACACTGTCGTCTTTCGAGAAAGTTGAATTCTTTTAGGTGCGCCTTGTAGTGCGGAAAATACGATAAAGTAAAAGAAATTCAAGTCGCCCTTGCACCCCTCAGTTTTTCTGTGTGTGGCCCTCAAACAAAAAAAAGTTTGGACACCCGCAATCAATAGAACATTTTTGAACATACGTGGATATAAGGCTTCCTCTTCATCTTCTTGACCTGTCTGCCATCTTCAGGCGTTCAACTCGGAGACGGACAACTTCAAGCTTGTGTACGGCGGGCACCAGTATCACGCCAGCTGCGCCAACTTCTGGATCAACTGCGTGGAGCCCAAACCGCCGGGACTCATCCTGCCCGACCTTCTCTGAACGACCAACTTTCACCTTTTCGACTTTTTCATTTATTCATTGAGTCATGTCCACTGGCGGCCATTTTACTCTCTTGACTGGATCCTGTTCAAAGCTTGAAGGTATTCATTGTCCTTTGGAATGTAACCAAATGGATGCTGACTTGAATGTAGTCTTGTTTTAAATGTCACTTTCAGTGTTTTTAACTCTCTTCGGCTGGAAGACACATTTATTTTATTTAATTTTAGTTTTGAATATGTCCTTGGATATTTAACTGGTGTACATTTTAGTTAATCGAAGGCTGGAAATTATTTTGGGGAAAATGTAATTTAATTAAGTTGTGTTTGCGTGCTATGTGAATGCGATGTAAATAAACCAGTGCAGCAGTTTGAATTCCTTGTGATTTCTTTGCGTGATGAACCGTTCCACATGTGGCAATGTTCTCTTTTCCCAGAATTCACTGCAGTGCACTCAGTCTGATCCCAGGGAGTGTGTATAAAGAGCAGTGGAGAAAGGCTCATGTTTTCTCCTGATGATAACTGTCAGGGTTCCCACGTGTCTTTAAAGTTCATAAAAATCCATAAGAAAAGAACTTGTAAAATTATGTTCTTAATCATCCTTAATTTTCAGAGAAAGCTTCTCAAATCAATAAAAATCCTTAAAAATTAACCTATGGTGTTCATTTCATTTGTGTCATTTTCACCACCCTTCCCCTATGTGGCTTTCTGTTCATTAAATCCACCGTGAATCCTCTGCTGAATGGAGAAAAAGTCCTTTAAAAATGGCTAAATTAGCCCTCAAAAATCCTTACAAGGTCCACATATAAAAAGCAAGTGGAAGAGTGGGAACCCTGCAGTCAACATTGTCCCAAGGTGTAAGTGTGCGCGCGAAGAGGATAAGAAAATGGATGGCCACACATGTTTTTGGAAACCTGAACAGGCACAGGTAGAACATGCAATCTCACGCCGAACAGTTGGAGCCGGAATTGAACCCTGCACCTCCACAGCGCACCACCGACGCACGAACCATTCGACTACCAGATAGTGAATGAGTGCTCTGTATTGTTCCTTGGTGTGAGTGTGAGCGCAAAGTTGCGCAAGAGGATCAGAAAATGGATAGCTATGCATGTTCTTGAGAACACACAGGATGGCTGGATTGGGAATTGAATCCTGCACCTCCATAGTGCAACGCCAACGCACTAACCATTTGACTACCAGTCAGATGATGAACACACACTTAACATTGTCCGGAGGTGTGAGTGTGAGGCCGAATGGTGCAGAAAAGAGGATCAGAAAATGCATGGCCACACACATTTTTGAGAACACAGAGGAAGGACATAGCTGGATTTGAACCCTGCATCTCCACAGCGCAACGCAGACGCACTAACCATTTGACTACTAGGTAGGTCATGAGCACTTTACATTGTCCCTATATGAAACCGTTTTTTGAAATGTGAGCCGCATGGACAGAAAGGCTTTTTGTGTAAAGTATTGAAGGACAGAAGGCATTTTTCACAACAATAAGAACGACTTGTATAGTAATACGTTTTTTACAGCACAAAAAAAAATGACCATGTATACTAAGGCGTTTTTAGCTGAAAAAAATGACCATGTATAGTAAGGTGTTTTCAGCACTAAAATACCCCACCATGAATAGTAAGGCGTTTTTAGCCCAAAAAATCAATCATGGCGTTTTTAGACGAAAAAAACGACCATGCATAGTAAGGCGTTTTTAGCCGAAAAAAACAACCATGTATAGTAAGGCGTTTTTAGCCGAAAAAAATTACCATGTATAGTAAGGCGTTTTTAGCCAAAAAAAACTACAATGTATAGTAAGGCGTTCTGGAGAGGAAAAAACGACCATGTATAGTCAGGCTTTTTTAGCCGAGAAAAAAACGCCCATGTACAGTAAGGCGTATTTGGACGAAAAAAACGACCAAGTATAGTAAGGTGTTTTTAGCCAAAAAAACGACCATGTATAGTAAGGCGTTTTTAGACGAAAAAAACGACCATTTTTAGTAAGGCCTTTTTCGACGAAAAAACGAACATGTATAGTAAGGCGTTTTTAGACGAAAACAACGACCATGCGTAGTAAGGCGTTTTTAGCCGAAAAAAACGACTATTTATAGTAAGGTGTTTTTAGCCGAAAAAACCGACCATGTATGATAAGGCGTTTTTTAGCCGAAAAAAAGCGACCATATATAGTAAGGCGTTTTAACCAGAAAAAAACGGCCATGTACAGTAAGGCGTTTTTCAACGAAAAAAACACCCATGTATAGTAAGGCGTTTTTAGGCGAAAAAAACGACCATGTATAGTAAGGCGTTTTAACCGGAAAAAAAAAAACGACCATGTATAGTAAGGCGTTTTAACCGGAAAAAAAAAAACGACCATGTATAGTAAGGCGTTTTAACCGGAAAAAAAAAAACGACCATGTATAGTAAGGCGTTTTAACCGGAAAAAAAAAAACGACCATGTATAGTAAGGCGTTTTAACCGGAAAAAAAAAAACGACCATGTATAGTAAGGCGTTTTTAGCCGAAAAAAACGACCACGTATAGTAAGGCGTTTTAACCCCAAAAAAACAACCATGTTGTTGTAAGGCGTTTTTAGACGAAAAAAACTACCCTGTATCTTAAGGCCTTTTTCGACGAAAAAAACGACCATGCATAGTAAGGCGTTTTTAGCTGAAAAAAACAACCATGTATATTAAGGCATTTTTAGCCGAAAAAAAACAACCATGTATAGTAAGGCGTTTTTAGCCGAAAAAAACAACCATGTATAGTATGGCATTAAACCCGAAAAAAACACCATGTATCGTGAGGCATTTATAGTCGAAAAAAATGACCATGTGTAGTAAGGCGTTTTTAGCCGAAAAGAACGACCATGTATAGTAAGGCTTTTTTAGCCGAAAAAAAACGCCCATGTATCGTAAGGCGTTTTAACCTGAAAAAAACAACAATGTATAGTAAGGCGTTTTTAGCCGAAAAAAACGACCATGTATAGTAAGGCGTTTTAACCCGAAAAAAAACGACCATGTATAGTAAGGCGTTTTAACCCCAAAAAAACGACCATGTTTTGTAAGGCGTTTTTAGACGAAAAAAAATACCATGTACCTTAAGGCCTTTTTCGACGAAAAAAACGACCATGTATAGTAAGGCGTTTTTAGCCCAAAAAAACCGACCATGTATAGTAAAGCGTTTTAACCCCAAAAAAACGACCAAAGTTCATAAAAACCCATAAAAAGGTTGTAAAAATATGTCCTTAATTTTCATGGAAAGCTTCTAAAATCAATAAAAATCCTTAAAATTAACCTTTGGTGTTCATTTTCCCCACCCTTCCAATGAATAGTTTTGTCGGAAAATGCGCCTCGCGCCCTTCCCCTCAAACCCCGCTGTTGGGCTACATGCCTTCCTGGTTCCCGCTCTGCTTTTCCCACCGTCTCCGCTCAGTTCTGATGATGATCATGTGATCACTTCGGTTCATTTCGGGCCAATTTCACAAGTATGCCATTTGCCCCTAAAAATAAATATGTGCCCTTCCTTTGGCAACAATGATTTGAACACCAGCTCGGTGATATGTGGCTTTCTGGTCATTAAATCCACCGTGAATCCCTTGCTGAATGGAGAAAAAGTCCTTCAAAAATGGCTCAATTAGCCCTCAAAAGTCCTTAAAAGGTCCATAAATAAAAAGCAAGTGGAAGAGTAGGAACCCTGACTGTGCTTTTATTCAAATGGAAAGGTAGCTGTGTTCTGAAAGTAATGGTCAAAATGGAGTGAGCGTCATATGGTGTATATAAGCGGTGGGTAGAAAAAGTCTATGCGCCCCTTTTCAAATGCCAGTTTATGATGATGATAAAGATGTGAAAAAAATGCTGAACTTTTTTACACCATTTGTGTGAACTTTAACCTCCACATCACAATTGGAAGAAAAAAAAAATCCAACTAAATCTTTTCAAGAGGCCCAGTGAAAATGTGCAAAAGTGGGCACAGCCTCGCAACTGGGCATGGGACTGTTTTGAGTGAATTGTTCGCATTCAAACGAAATGGGAGTCAGCACACCTACCGGCATTTAACGTGCCACTCATTAACTGCTAAATTCTGATGTTCTAGTGGGCTTCTCTTGACATTGTGTTGCTTTCCAGCAGAAGGATTTGTGCTAAAATTAACTGCTTTTGGGAATTGTTTATAATTCAGTCCACCTTAACCAAATTATTTTTTTTGTTTGTTTTTCACGCTGAGCAGATACTGTTGCATTCTCACCAAGCATACCTTTTGGAATTTTAGGCAAAAGTTCGACCCACATTCACTGAATGATAACCTATCCCACGCTGCCTGCTCACCAGTCAGGCAAGTGTGGCACAACACCATCCATCAGTGACCCGTGGGAAAATATGGTTCATATTCTGAATATGGATAAGGCTTTGGGTTAGAGTTCAACCTGACTCAATTTTACGTGAGGCCTCAACCCCCAAAAGATTTTTAAAAAAAGAATTGGGGATACACAAGAGGCTGGCAGACGTGATCAGAAATTAATCTCTTTGTCTTTTGAATCCGGGTGAGGCAGTACGTGGCCGCACGCTCTCTTCCAAGTTGGACAATTGTGTAAACAATTGTTTGTTCTTGAGGCGGCTCTATGTTTAGTAACACCAGCTGCCGTGTTAATCCAAAAGCCTCATGTGCTGTATTTCATGCTCGTGTCTTCTCAATGCAATCTTGCCCAACACACAAAACACATGCAATATAAATGGCAGTCATGTTGCATGAAAGTCTTTATTTATTTTTTTCTTTTTCCAAAGTCAAACAAATATTGGCACAGGCTCTTCTTTTTTATTTTTGGGTCATGTTTTTCCAAACTGAAGCTAATTATTTGAACCAATGAACCAATGTTGTCATGTCATTTTTGTGCTTGGAGTCTGGCTCACCAAAAGCCAACAGGAATCATCACTGAACACCATAGCACCACATTGCACTAAAATAATGTGTATGAGAGAGAGAGAGAGAGAGAGAGAGAGAGAGAGAGAGAGAGAGAGAGAGAGAGAGAGAGAGAGAGAGAGAGAATATCGTCAGGCCTGTGCTGCACAGGACTTTTTTTTGTCTGTTTTACATATTGTTAATCATTTAAAAAAGTAGATTTTTACTTCGGAATAAATCTAATCATGTTTCCACCAACGCTTACTTACAGTTCACACCAGTTACAAAGAAGAAGGCGGGAAAATTCCAGTTAATGGCAAGTGTTTTGTTCAGGTTGGCCACTTAACACAGGAACTCATAGCAAGACTTTTATAAAATTGACATTTATGTGTTTTTAGAAATGTAATCTAACAGTTATTTTGTTTGTTTAGGGCTCTGGACGTGCCTGTGGTTAAAATTAGAGCTAGGCTTCGGTTTTAGGCCAAGGTTTCGGGTTAGAATGTAGTGTGTGAATGCAAATCGATAGCTCACAATACTTGCTGTCGGTACCAAACTGAAAGAATACCAAAAAAAAAAACCAACAGTCCAATAAAACTGTACAGTACACACAAATACAATTAGTTTTACTCTTATGTATTTAGTTAATTTGTGTACAGTGAACCCGATATTCACGCCGGTTAGGGACTGAGCCCAATCCCCAAAAGCTTTACAATGCAGTCAATATTAGTTTAAAATGTAGATTTACCACTGTAAGGTGCTCTTGTAAAATGCTACTGCACACACAGCACTATTCTTTTTCTATTTCTGTTTGACAATCCACTGCTAGTTTTCTTTATTCAAAATGATTGTGGTGGTTTTTGGGGGGCACAAACGCATTAAGTGGTACCTTGATTTACATGGGACCCCAAGGATGAGTTTTTTTTTCTCCCCCCCAAAACAAGGTGTCATGAGTTCCAAGCAGAACATTTTATAATGAGCAGCAGTTTGGCAGATAAGAGTCTTCGTGATGATTTTTTTATCACTCCGTGTAAAAATGTACTGTAAAAACGACCATAAGACCAAGACAACATCAAAATTACTCTTTTCTCATGAAGATCCACACGCTTAATGCTAATACACAATGCAAAATGCTTTAGGGTGGCTAATAAAATTAGCATTCAAAGTCGCAGTGTTACAACTGGTGAAGCAATGGCTATTTGAACACAAATGTAGAAAGACAATATAACAACAGTCATAGGCATCTATTCTTTATCCTCAACCAAACTTAATACTAGCGTTGCTTTCTGAGCAACGCTAGTTTCCTGTTTTAAATGCTTCAGATGTGTGTGACATCTCATTAACTTGTCAAGAGAAGACAATTAGCAATTTTGGTAATTTATTGGGCTAATTTCGGTTTGCTTTGTGAAGCACAAAATCAGGTGGCGGGCTGAATCAAACTCAACCCAGGCCTTGAGTTTGACACCTGTCGTTTGAAACATGAAGTCATGATGCACAAACCGTTTAGTTTTGTCTAGTCTATTTGATATTTTTATAAGTGCAATATCATAGTGTGAATCTTATAATAATAAAAGTTTTAATAATAATAATGATAAAAAAGACCCTATATTTGTTGGTGTTTTATGGGTGGCTGGAAGAGATTAATGGTATTTCCATTCATTTCAATCTGAAAAGTTGATCTGAGAGCCGAACCAGGATGCATGTAAATCAAGGCACATGGAACTAATTCAACTCAGGGGGTCGGGGTGGTTCACTGTACACTGCTGTCAAAAACTGCTACCGTACACGTGACATCATGACAAGGACAGTCAACACCAGGAGACCGACTGCACCCGTGGTCCATCCCCCTGTCTCCAGAATTCATTGAGGGTGGGGGCAAGGGATTCACAGTCCCCAGTAGGGTGCCAGACTGTGGCGGTCCCTCTGGTAGACGTCAGGGATGGCTCCGTAGGGCGTCTGCACCATCTTGACCGAGTTCCTTCCGAAGAGCTTGCGCTCATATTCAATGAGCTGACGCCAGAATCCGCCATTGGGCCGGATGACGGGGCGACGGGCCTTGACCCAGGCGTGGGCGTCGGCCAACGATACACGGTGGTACTTCATGAGGTAGGCCAGGCACAGCGAGGCGGAACGGCTCACACCGGCTGCGCAGTGTACCAGGACGACGCCCCGCTTGCGGCCCACGCTATGAATCTTATCGGCGACACCGTCGAAGTACAGCGAAATGGGTGAGTGCGGCGCATCGGCCAGTGGCACTTTCACGTACTCCACATGCGGCCAGTTGAAGTTGGGCAGCTCCAGCGTGGCGTTGACCACGCACGTGATGCCCTTGGACAGGAGCAAGCCACGGTTGGATGCCACGTTGCCGCGGCTCAGGAACAGGCCCGGCGTAATTTGGGCCATGCCGCCCTCGGACAATAGCCGGGGCACCGCCGCCGCCGATGGCGGGGGTGCCAAGGAGGAGCTACGATGGTGATGGTGATGATGATGGTGGTGGTGGTGGCTGCTGTGGTGGTGTGGGAAAAAGCCTTGGCTGCGGGAGCCCATGGATGAAGATGACAAGACGTATTACAGGAGAATCCCTCAGGAGCACAAAATCATAGTAGAGAAGCAAGACTCCTGGAAGAAAACAAAATCACATGAGTCACTACAGTGAGCTTCGATGCAAAAGCTGTTTTCTTAGAAGTTCCATGAACCTGGAAATCAAGATTCCCCATTTAGATGAATATGTTATGTTGTAATCAGCCCCACAAAAAAGACCATCAAAATGTTTTTGTCATTGAATTTGAGACAACTCTAAAGCGGCGACACTAGCCCAAAGCACTGGCCCACATACTGGCTCTCAGGTATGACATTAAATAAATAAATGAATACATCCCCCATGCCCTTGGCACTTCCTCCATTCACATTGTGACATGCACACACTCATGACTGACAATGAGGCGCTCTAAAGCAGCAAATAATTAATTTTGTGCATCCTGATTTCATGCTTCAATGACCAGTAGTATGTTGCTTCGAGAGATACAGTATAACTAATGCAACATTGATGCTAGTTTTGGTCGCCCTATGATGGTTTGCATTATGCGTTAGTATTAAGATAACCCTCCTTTCATAAGTTTTCTGTTTGGTTCGATACAAATTGTGTAACCCTTTGTTTTATCCTTTAAATTCAATTGAAATTGCAAGAAACATCTGAAAACACAAACTTGAAAAATGGCAAAAATACCGAAACAGGTCTATTTTTTCCTCCATTATCCATTTTTTACAGCGATAAGTAGGTAAATAATGCATGAAAATGGGGAACATTAACAATGTCATGTATGCATTCAACACTACTTTACCAATTTGAAGCAGAGTATCTTAAATTCAGTTGCCTTATGCCGATTTTGTGGCATGTGGCATGAAATGAACATGGGCAGAAAAAAATGTAGAGACCACTGCAAAATCATCACTTTCTCTGATTTTGGGCACACTTTTGATTAAGACTGACATCTTTAAAGTACTGACAACATAACTCCCATATTTGTAACTCAAATATTGGCATTTTGAGCGTTTATTTGGAGAAAATATATGTACATTTAGATACATTTACACACACACACCAGCAAACTAGCGAGACGCGTTATTTATAAACAACACATGTTGGCGCTTAGACGTCAAGTCGCCACTCACCAATCCGAATGAAGATGAAGCGATGACGGTTTGTTCTTCAACGCAACGCCCGCTTCAGCGCACCGCGCTCGGCACCCAGCGTCCACTGTCCGCCAAAGCCAAATCACGTCAAGGATAGGATGGGAAAGAGTGGGAGGCAGTGGGGAGAGGAGGTGGGAGGAGGGGGGAGGTACAAGCGAAATGCACGACACGCCAAAATGACGACAGAGTCTACGTAAAGGCGCGCAAAAGCGCGGTCCGCCTTCTCCCCTTTTGACCATGTGAGTGGGAACAACGGCGACACGCAGAGGAAACGATCAGTACTACAGGTTTTTGGGGGCGTTGACTTCTCTTGTTGCTACCATCAAGAATTGACAATAAAAATAAAGAGAAAACCGACTAAACTTCGACTGTATATGTCTGTACTACTAACATACTCAAGTGGAGCACATCCATCAGAAAAACCTAATTCAGTCCAAAAAAAAAAAAAAAAGTATTTGTACTTTTGTTAGTTTCTACCACTGAAGCATGCTCAAATAGGATACACAAACTGTGTACAATATTGAGAATTTCTAAGTTGGCTTACTGCATAAAAACAAATATTTAGCCTGCAAATGAAACTCGAACGCGATCTCAAAATCCAAATTTCAAACAGTTTAAGACCCTGGGTTGGAAACCGGACTGTTTGAAACCCAAAACCTTAGTTTAAAACCCTACTTTGAAACCCTAACAATAGTTTGAAATCCCATTTTGAAACCTTAACGCTAGTTTGAAACCATTAACCTAGTTTAAAACCTTACTTTGAAACCCTAACTCGTTTGAAATCCTACTTTGAAACACCACCCCTAGTTTGAAAGCCTACTTTGAAATTTTAAACCTAGTTTGAAACCCTATTTTGACACCTAACCCTTATTTGAAACCCTAATTGTAAAGCATAACCCTAATTGATAACCCTATTTTGAAATCCTAACCCTAGTTTTAAAACTCTACTTTGAAAACGCTAGTTTAAAACCCTAACCGTCCGTGGTTTGGAACAATTTTGAAACACTCCTAGATTTGAAAACCTACTTTGAAAACTTAAAACCTAGTTTTAAACCCAACTTTGAAACACTAAGCCTAGTCTGAAACTAAACTGGTTTTAAACCCTACTTTGAAACTTTAAACCTATTTTGAAACCCTAATTGAAAACCCTCACCCTAATTTGAAACTTGACTCTGAAACCCTAATCCTTCTTTGAAACCCTGTTTCGAAACCCTAAACTTAGTTTGAAACTCAATTGGAAACCCTATCCCTATTTTAAAACTGCACTTTGAAACAGTAACCTTGCTTTGAAACCCTACCTTGAAACGCGAACCCTAGTTTGAAACCCTAATTGGAAAGCATACTTTTAAACACGAACTGCAGTTTGAAAACCTAATTGGAAACCCTAACCCTAGTTTGAAACTCTACTCCAAAACCCTTACCTTAGTTTAAACCATAATTGTAAACTGTAACCCAAATTTTAAACCGTACTTTAAATCACCAACCCGAGTTTGAAACCCCAACCCTACTTTGAAACCCTAATCCGAGTTTGAAACACTTCTAATTTTTAATATCTTTAAAATTCCTTTGCAACAATTCCCATGGAAATTCACAGGAAACTTACTGAAAACCTCCACCGCTTTTAGAGCCAACCTTCAGTAAATTACCACTAATTAATTTCATAGTATTCCTATTAATCATCATCAAAGTTTCTAATTCGCAACATTTCCAAAATTCTGCACCTTAAATTTAATGGAAATTCACTCGGAATTTTTCACCCCCTATTGAGAGCCAAACTGGGTCAATTCCTGGTTTATTCCCATGAATTCACATGGAACACTTCCAATTTTTAATATTTAGGAAATTCCTTTCCTCAATATTCCTCATGAAAATTCACAGGAAAATGTACAGAAATTTACCAGTTTCTATCCCTGATATACCCAACTTTTAATTTAGTAAATTCCTAATGAATTAATTCCAATGTATTCCTATTACTTACCATAAAAGTTTCCGATGTGGAACATTTCCAAAATTCCATGCCTTAAATACTTCATGGAAATTTACTCATAAATTTCCACCCCTATTGAGAGCCAACCATCAATTTTGTAAATGACTGGTTTACTTCTATGTTTCCATAAATTCCCATTCAATGGAATGTTTACAATTTAAAATACTTTTAAAAAATTCCCCAGCTCATCCTTGGCATGAAAATTTACCATTGGCAAAATTTTCTCGAAATCTCTCAAAAATGTCCCAGGCCCTTGACACCAGTCCTGTGGTTTCAGGGCTTTTGCTATCCACAAAGAAAGTGTGTCCCAGTTGAAGTCCATCTCTTGAAAAGACACTTGGTGCACATCGTAACATGTATGTTGCGATGACGGCGTAAGACCAGGAAAGGAGACAAACTGCACAGGCGCGTGCGTCGTCGTGCCGCTAAGCCTTGGTGATGCATCCCTCTTTGATGAGAAAGTCGTAGATCTTGCGTGTCTTGTTGACGTCGATCTTGATGAGCGCTCGGGCCTGAGCTAGCCGCAGGCCGCCTTGACGCCGACACTCGTTCAGCAGGGCCTGCTTGTACTCCAGATACGCACCGGGCACCAGGCGCACCACCTGGCACAGCTAACGCGCAAAACAATAACACGGCAGTCATGTCACACAACTATATTCAACCAACAATATCAAAGGAACATTCACATTGACTCATGACACCTTTTAAACCTTGTTTGGAACGGTTTTGAAAAATAATCTAATTGCGATTCCTACCCCCCCCAACCGAATATTGCAATTGTGATTAATATTACCTTTCCTTCAAGGTGTATTTGCATGTATTTTTTTCATAAACACAAGCAATAGACAGTACCAGAGTTATTATACTTAAATGTTTTGGTCTTACTGGTTAGGCTTAGGCTAAAACTAATTAAAATGAACAATGAATTATTATGGAAGACAGTTTCTTAACTTCAATTAGAATTGCATTTTACGCCGTCTCAAAACACAATGAATCACATAACTGTTTTTCCGATAACTGAATGGCGATGCCGGTCCCAAAAAGCTTCACTAGGCTGGGCATACGTAGCATAACACACTTTTGTGAACTGCGCAAGGGTAGGAGGTGAGGTGGACGCAAGCTCGGTCGGTGCTACTTAAGCTGTACCCGCAAGGTAGCCAAGTGCTTCAGCTGGCAACTAGTGCAGGTAAACACGTCATGGAGACGACCATAAGGGCAGTAATCATCGCTTTCATAGCAGCGAATAAACTAGACATCTGTCAAGTACCGTTCTCACAAAGGGATGGCGAGGAAAGTCAGAGAAGCCAAGCTATTTGCTAACTAAGCTAACCTATGTACCGGTAATCGTAAAACAGCAGAATTCAGAGCGATGTCCATTTGAATGTGTGGTAAAACCCCAACCCGGGCTTCAAATCCTAATTTGAAACCCAACACTGTCTTAAAACACGAACCGTGGCTCCAAAACTTAACACTGTCTTGAAATCCTGATTTGAAACCCCTCATGAAAGTATAAATCCTTGCTTGAAACCCTACTTTGAAGCACTTATTTCAAACAGTCACCCTGCCTTTAACACCGCACCTTCACTTGAAACCCTATCCCTTGAATGAAACGCTAACCATTGTATGTGACCCCCGACCCTGGCTTGACACCCTGATTATAAATCCTAAACCTGGTTTGAAACCCATCTTTTGACATAGGCCTGCGTACCTCTTTCTCTCGCTCGTTGAGCTTCTCTGTACCAGGCAGCCCGGTCAGGTTGAGGGGAGGCGCGCTCCTCCTGCCTGTTGCTATGGAGACACACACACAACACAACACGCTTGGTTGCACTTGGCGTGCAAGTCTTTAGAATCCACGTGACCGCTTCCTCTCACCCATTATTTGTGACAATCGACACAATAGAAATCAACAACTGGAAATAACGGCTACCTGATGTTGTGATGGTCGTGACAGCCGGTGTGATGCCAGCATCTCTGCGGGGGGGGGGGGATTAAAAGTGACACTATTAATAAACACACACACACACACACACTCAGGCACGGTAGATTGGATCGAAATCAGAGAAAAAGACTTGAGATGAGAAAATCAACAAGGCTTGTTCGGAAAAATGGATGGACAGATACAAACGCGCATACATTACTCCAGAGTTGTACTAACGCACGCACACACACACACACACACACACACACACACACACACACACACACACACACACAACTATGAAGGGGACTCACATGTGAAAGACCATCACACGCATAAGGACAGACAAACGGACACACACCCACTGCCTCTCCCTGTCTGTGTCTTACATGGCGGCCTGCTTGCTGAGCCACTGCTGGCACGCTCGACCGTCCTGGATGTACTGCAGCACGTCGCACAGCATGGTCCGCTTGTGACGCTCGTCCTCGCGCATTCGCTTTGCACGTTCGTATACTTTGGCACCTGAGCAACACGAAAACCGCACCGGTAACCACTAGTCGCTATGAGCGGGCCCTGCCGCGGTGGGGTTGGGGACTCACTGCAGGAAGACTTGATCCCGGCCCTGCGGTACTCCTGCAGCCTGCGGATCTCCCGCCGCAGCTCAAACTCCACTAAAACAAAAAACATAAGACACCCCACAAAATATTATAATCATAATAATAATAAAGTTTTGTGGGGTATATAAGAACATATGACAATGATGTGATGTCAGATACTGACACGCGTGACTCTCGATAAATTTGTCGTGTTCAACAGGTCCTGTGACTCTGGCGAATCGTCTCATGATGTCATAGAGGTCCTGAACCTCCTTGGGGTAGCAATGCTCTTGGACTGTGAAAGAACAGAGTGAGAAGTACAGACTCAAATGTTGTCACCTCCTCGGGAATGAAGGCAACAATAATCAGCCAGAGAGATGAAACAGCATTTAAACTCATCCCTGAGTCATTTCAAGTAAATCACATCAAACAATGGATGCAGTTCCCTTACTCTGAAACGTTAACCAATCCCTGAAACCTGAATTTGAAAGACTTTTCAACCCATAACCCTGACTTTAAAGATGTGCCATTATAAAATTATACTTGTTTACATCAAGTCCTTCAGATATGAACTAGCACAAAGTTATGCTGCACTTGTAACATGAAGTTGTCCTGTTTTGGAAAATCATTACGAGGAAGAGACAGTCGTTCTTTTTGTGCACTTTAGTCATTCTACTAGTGCGATGATAGGTCTTACTTGTGAGGAAAAGGAGTGTACTAGTATATAACTGAAGCTGTATGAGCATTCATTCCGTATCCTTGATATCCATCTCAAGGTCCATCTAAACAGTTTGCACTCTGTCCTCACTATTAGGACCACTTTGGCATAATAGCAGGACAACTCTATTCTACTAAAACTACATGTTCAAAAAAAAAAAAAAAAAAAAAAAAAAAAAAAAAAAAAAGTCTACTAGTTAACATGCAGTGCTTTATTAGTAGTCAAGTCACATTTATTTAGATAGCCCTTCATCACAAACAGGCCCAAAGGGGTCCACATGCCCACAGTTGACAAATATTAGTAGTTGACTAGTAGTAGTGGTAGTAGCAGCGCCAATAGAAATCTGTCTGTATTAGTCATTCCCCTCAACTATCTTTAACCTCCGTATTAACGGCCAACCTTATGTGTTGTATAGTTATAGTTTGTTCTCCTATATTCCTGTTAAATTCCATGAAAGGTTTAGAACTGGGAAATTTCCTGGAATTTCAGCGACCTTATCCTGGGTGCGCCTAGTGTGAATACAGTGGATAAAAAAAGTCTGCACACTCCTGTTCAAATGCCATTGTGACTGCAAAAAATGTCAGGAAAAGCCTGCTAGAACACCTGAACTTTATTTGGGGACATTTTAAACAGTGGCAGGTTTGTGCCGACTCCAATTTAACATTCATTTCAATGTGACTGGTTAATTCAGATCCATATCCTTGGTTATGAGAGGGTTATCTCAGTTGTTTATTTTGACTTCCCCTCTATGAACAATTTCATTACTTTTCAAAGGACTTGTACAGGTTATGCGTCACACTATGGTGGAAAAACTATTCATCTGGGTCTGTTTTTTTCTTTTTTAATCACAAAAAAAAACAACATTTGAACAAGAGTGTGTATACCTTTGATAACCACCGTACATCAGCATGCACACCTGATTGCACCTATTATTGCATGCGGAAAGCTCAAGTACATCAGGATCTGAGTGTGTGGTGCATTGGCCACCTTGGAGCTTGTTTGTCTCAAAGCTGAGTAACACAGTAGAGGCAAGCTGCTGAGGGGGTGTTAGAGAGGAGATGTGTGTGCTAGTGTGTATGTGTGTGCCTCTCAGGCTCAGATATCAACATACCAAAACACACACACACACACACACACACACACACACACACACACACACACACACACACACACACACACACACACGATCCCTGACAGTCTCCATGACGACAGTTCGGCAGCTCGACGGCTAGCAGGACTTGTCTTTTGTCTCCTGAGGGCTGCGAGAGATAAGGACTGATGCGATGATGGGGGTGGAGCTCACATGAATAAATCATAAGCGCACAACTTCAACCTCCGCCGACCAATCGCGGCGCGGACGGACACGTGTCGTGTGCCTTAAGATCATCATGCGACGTCATGCGTTAACTCGTTTACCCTGCAGTGCAGCGTTTAGCTTGTAGCCATAGCAACCATGTGGGCATGCGTGTGTCAGAGGCCAACTCACCCTGGAATTTGCGCATGTTGATGAGTCCGTGATCACGAATAATCCTGAAAAACACACACACACACACACACACAAAAGATATTATTCTGTCACATTTTAGCATGTCATGAAAAAATAAACTCAATAGAACACAGGAGCAACATATTTGAGAGGATGGCATTAATCAAATAAAATGCACAAAAAGACATCAATTTGGTATTTTTGGGGGGTGAGAGCTGGGCTTCTTCCCCATTTCACACTGTTCTTTGTGCAAAACACATATTTAATGTTTGAAGAATTGCCTTTCAATGGGCATCAATTATACATGGATTTTCGTTATTCGCGAGACGGCCAGGTGCATGACCTGCATGACACATAGCAGGGTTCCACTGCATGTAGTTTGAGGTGGCAGAAAAAAGTATTACTGTCAGAGTCGCTGTTCTGCTTGTCATGTTTGTTTTGACAAAAAGCTCCTTTTAGCTGTTTCATGGTTAGAAACTGGTGTTTTGGGCTAATCACCCCCTGTCCTACTACTAAAGCAGAAAAGCAAGAAACAAACTTTTCCTAACGGTGAAAGACAAAGTCCAAACGCCTAAAGTGGACGGCAGTAAGTGACTCAATCAAAAGTCAAATCTTTTAAGGTGTGGATGGGGCTTCCTGAACATTATTTAGGGGAAAATACTGTGATCACTCCAGTTTTGTTTTTGATTTGTTATTGATGCATGGATATTGAAAAAAAATAAAAATAAAAAATTGGACACTTAACAGGCCAAGGATGCCACCTAGTGTCAAACTGGCGTCATCACAGTTTGCTGCGAACCTACTTTTTCCTGCGTTGTCGCTCCTTTAATCTTGAATGGTATATATCCACCACAGCCAGTTTGAGTGCTGAAACAAGAAAATCATATTATCGTTTCACAATGTCATGTGTGGTTGGGCCTCTTCGAGCAGCTTTCGATACCCACCACGCAGGATGTCTGAATCATCGTCCACAAAGTCAATGTCTTTCAAATCCCATTCGGCGTAGTTGTCAAACTCCTGTTTGTTGAGAGAGAGCGAGATCATGATTATTACTATTATTACTGCGAGGTGAAGGTGCAGTTCATTTGCCATCTGGGTGGACGCGCACAATGTCAGAGTGAAAGGTAAATGTCAGTATGAGTCATTGCCTCGTGTGAGTCACTCTAACTGGATTTTATTCAGATTCACGTAGCGGCATATTCTCCCATTTGCACTTAAATCAATTCGCTCCGTGCTTTTCTTGCACACTTTCAAGGCGCGGTGATTCTCACAATTGCCACCATTAGAATGCCTGCAGTCGTAAGTGGCGCTTTCAGACAAATTCCAAGCCGCCAGCACAAGTCAACAGCTGCTTGGTCACGGGGCCATTACCATCGGAGCACAGTGACAGCTCATTGAATCAAAACGTGCAATGTGATTTTTCACCTTCAAGAGCCGCTAAAGGCAGCACGGCGAACGACTGGTTAGCTCCGGCCTTCCTGTGTGTAGTTTGCATGTTCTCCCTGTGCCTGCGCGAGTTTTCTCCGGGTACTCCAGTTTCCTCCCACATTACCAAAAACATTGCAATTGGCTGGTAACCAGTTCAAGATGAACCCCAACTACTGCCCGAAGACAACTGGGATGGGCTCCAGCACACCCGTGACCCTCGTGAGGATTAAGCAGTTTCTGATAACAGATGGATGGAAGAGTCGCTAGTCCTTAGTACAACCTCCTGAGTGGGCAAGAGGAAAGATGCTTCAGTCTCTGGGGGAATCCGCGCACCGCTTGGTTTGACAGGGGACGCCATCAATTTAACGTCACTCCACAAGAAGGTGTACACTTCATGAAGGTGACATACTTAAGTCAATGGGAGAATCGGCACAGCCCAAAAAGTACATAGCTGCGCGTCTTTTCTGACTTGAGCACCTGGCAGAATTTGCCCCATCATGAGCAAAACAAGTCAAATACCCAATCAAATGAAATCCCTCACCTCCATGAAGTCAGCTCTGGCCGGCATGTATCCCGCCATGTCCCTAGACAGCGCAGAGTCAAACGTGGGCCGAGGTGGATCTTCGGTCGCTGTCAGATTAAATAGGATTTTTTTATGCTTTAGTGACACACGCTAAAAAAAAGCAAGGGTTAGTGAAGTCTTTGAATGTATCATACGATCAGAGTTGGCCCAAACCAATGCGGCAGCCCATTCGATTCATCCTCCTCACTAGCAGGTTCCACTGGATGATTTTTTTTTTTTTTTAAGTATAAAAATTGACGATGCAACCCCAAACACTAGACGTGTTTTCCACTGTTTTTCAATTCCAGGCAGTGGTAGTCACTCCCTTTCTACTACCCAGAATTACAGTGATACCGACCGTTCACAAACATTATATTATATTCTATATCTTGACATAAAAAAAGCATTGATGTGGTGTCACTAACGTTTAAAAGGAATAGCGCTGTCCGCAAAGCGAGCGTCTTTGGTCTTGCGCAGGCTGAGCAGTGTTGAGGAGAAGAGAGGATTGTTGATGAAATTCTTCATGTAATGACTCTCGCACTCCTCCTTGCTTTTGCTGCGCATCTGGTAGGCCACGTCCTGCCTGGCAAGTACAAGCTCATCAACAAAAGTCAAAAGAAGGAAAACCAAGCATAGCGATAGTTATGGGGAAAAAAAAGTTGTGTTGAACTATCTTAACAAATCTGAATGAAATAATTCACTGACCAGTTGCCAAAGCCACAATCCATCACAGCCTCAAGCAGAGCCATCTCCTCCTGCGCAGTCCAGCCGGGCTCCAAAACGGGAAAGTCTGACGTCTGGATGAACAAGACGGAACATTACTGAAATTGACTTTGCGGCTGCCATGAGAAACTAGTGAGAGGTGCAACAGCATTTGTGATACATTTTGGATTTTGTTTTTCTCACTTGAACAAGCTGATACACCCCCCCCATGTGTGAGTGCATTTCAGTCGTTTGTGTGTAACTGTTTCAGTTGTGTGTGAGCAAAACTAATTCGATGTGTTAAGAGTTTTTCTGTAGTTTTGAGTGTTTTACTAGTGCGGCAACAGCATTTTGGTAGTGCGTGTGAGTTTGCATGTGAGAGGTAACCATGAATGATGTCCCCGACGGACCCTTCAAATTTACCATGATTTCATACTTGTGATCACTCTGATGTTTCTTGTATTCGAAGCCTCGAGTGAAACACTTGGCAAAACAGAGAGAGAAGATGTTTGAGGGATTATTCAGAATCAAAGGAACTTCTTTACATGGAATGGACATATTGTCACCTGGAGGCAGAGGAGGAAAGGTGAAGGTCCGCATTCTGCACACTTGATGTAAGGCTCAGTGAGGTAAGACGAGCAGCCTCTGCAAGGCGGCTTATCAAAGGGGTCATCTGAGGGAAACATGGACCACATAATAGGCACACAAATTGACTGGAGGTTAAAGTTGGCCAACTCGGCCCAAGGCTGACATGGTCAATGCCGGCCTGTTTTTTTCCCCTCCAGAGTTTTCAAAAACCCTGTTTGTTGCAATAATTGAACTATTTCCCAGTGAAATTATTTATTTCTGTAAATCAATCGTTCATTAATCCATGATGAACAATTTTATAAACACAGCTAAGAAAGAAATGAAAAGATGCAACACAATCCAAATAAAGACAAAAAACACACAGGACTTATTTGCTCTTTTGACTATTTGTTGTTTTTTGTAAATAAATGCTCAATCGGACAACCTTTGTATTTGGAATTCGGGAGTTATCAAGTCAGTAGTTTACAGCATAAAACATAAATGTTAATTTGACTCAAACGTACACTTAGTAGGTAACTAAATCAGAGTAACATAATTTTGCAGTGGGCTCATTCTTTTTTTCTAGAGGTTTACATTTACCTGTTTTATAAATCATAAATACATATATACTACAATCAAATATGAGCATGTCTTTTTTGTAAACATGATGCATTAATTTAGCCGTTTTCCCCACTTAAATTGGTAAATTTAAATATCTTGTATGTTAATTCAGTCACTAAATAATGTGTTAATGGAGTTATTGTCAACAAAAGTAGCAACGGCATTTTTACACGTATTTTGTACATATCAAATAATTGGTTATAGTACATAAATACTAAATTTAAAACAATTAGCATGATTGTTTTCTTAAAGTACTGTATTTGTTGCAGAAACTTAGCTGTTCAGTAAACAATTTAATTTTACTTTTCATTTGTGTATCTAATAAAATAATGTGCTAATGGAGTTACTGTAAATAATAAAACAAAATAAAATCTTAGTAGGAAAGATTTATTATACAAATACCTTTAATATATCTAATTTTATTAAAAAATAAATTGCTACATTACTACTAATGAATTACAAACAATAGCTATAATATTTTGCTTTCATTTGTGATTGATTTATCTAATTAATGTCTTAACAGTTTTTATAAAATCCAACACACATTTACAGTCAGCTGGTATAGGTTTCAGATCCCAGAATAAATGAGAATATAAATCTTAATGGAATAAACAATTGGTTAATGAAGATAAACATTGAAAACAAATCTTTCAAGGAAATAATAGCATGGAATATTGGGTTCGGTCTATTCATTTGACAGACACTCTAACTTTCACTATTATTTTTTTACCCCATCTATGAATGATCCAGCCCGTGTGTCCGTTCAAAAAACTCAAAGGCCACAATTTCAATAAAAAATAAAAATTAAAATAACATGATTGCTAAAAAGGCCGCTTTTCAGTCATCCGAATCATGGACTCTTATTTGTTGAATGTCTTATTTTCACCCCCAACTCTGACGAGACTACTATATTAGACAGTATTAGGCGAACTAACTGTAGATACTGTATTTGCAGCTCTCCGAAGACAATGAAAGGGCTTTGCATGCCCTTTACGGGTAACTAGCGAGCAGTGCTAATGCAACCTAGCGAAGCAGCCTTGAATTCCGCTGAATAATTTCGAAAACCTATCAATTAAACAGAATTAGGTTTTACAAAATTGGGTTTTAGCCACGCATTTGCCACTAAAGCATAAATTCGAACAAATGTTGTGGTTTATCGCCGTACGATATTGTTCGCGTAACAATGCTACATCGGTCGTTGTACAATATAACGACCGCACAACTGGGATGACAATTTAACTTACTGCCGAAAGAAGAGAGGTGGTCCATGTGTCTTCACTTAGAATTGTAGTTGGGGTGGAAAAACGGCCCAAAAAGTGATACAAGCAAAGGGGAATGATTCTCGATAAAAGTAACGTTACGGGGTGATCGCTTTTTCTCGACTCAACACATGGCCTTGTTGCGGGTTTCCTCAGTCCAAATTAGTCGAGCACAGATAGCACGAAGGGGCTGAGAAGGCGGGGAGGATGTCATTTCTACTTTGACCACTAGATGGTGGTGTTACACATTTTTCGTTTGAAAGTGAATGGCGAGAGGGACCGTGATCGGAAACCTCAAACGGCAATGTATTTTTTTTTTAATCACAAGATGTCACCACAGAGCCACTAAAGAAGACAATAGCTGAGGTTTAGGCTTTGTTCGTGTCTATTAATATAATACCATATGTGCATGAATAATATACAATTAAAATGCGTCCGAAGACGTCACCAATCATGAAGATTATTTTATTTTAGCAAGTCCAGCTTCAAACAATATTGTCATCAGCCCGTTGTCTTGGAAGTTACTGAGGTATACACAGTGAGCCTACTTAATCAGATATCTGTTTTTAAAGAGCATTGTTTTAGTTCGAAACAAGATGCAAAATGCAGTGCAGAGGCTTCACAAAAATATATAAAACATACACACAATCAAACAACAACGCCAAGGATACATACAAAGTCCTGAGGGCAACTCAAGTCCAGAATTTCACAATTCCAGATGGATCCGGAAAGACTCAGGAAAAAAGATTCCCGTCATGCATCATTTATTTTCCCCACGCTTGACCGAGAATTTGAAAGGGGGTCATTGGAACTCGAATCGGGTCGCAGGATGAGATGTCATATGATTTGAAACAAGCTTCAAAGCACTGTGACGACATGAGAGCTGCCGCAACCCCTGCCACTGCTGCAAAATGTGCTGGCTTTTGCAGCACATAAAGAATGCCAAGGGCAAGCAATTCAAATCAATATTTATTCAATGACAAAAGACGATTGCATACTTTATTTATGACACATTGTTGTGTAGATCATTATAAATGTATTACTTTATTTGTAAAATGCATAATTATATCTTTGGGCAGCAGGCGGGGTACATCCTGAACTGGTTAGCAGCCAATTACAGGGCACACAAAGACAAACAACCATTTGCCAATCACAGTCACACCTGTGGATAACGTAGAGCATCCAATCAACCTACCCGTCATGTTTTTTGGAACGTAGGGGAAACCCACGCAGGCACAGGGGGAACATGCAAACTCCACACAGGAAGGCCGGAGTCTGGAATCAAACCTGCAAACCTATGTGTGCCACTGTGAGGTGGATGAGCCGACCAGTGTAATTTACCACAAAACCAAAACTGTGATGTATTCCAGCCTAAAAAATGAAACACAGCAGCCATTGAGTACTGTGAGTCATGTGACCCACAAAGGCCCAATTGGAGAGGAGCAATAAACGCTTTTTGGCACTTAGACAAATGAATTTTCTGCACCTGACATTTGCAGTGATGAATGTTACCGCGAGAAAAAAAACGGCCATGTGGACTCTTTAATCCTGACAACAAGCCTCACATGCATGCTAAAATTTGTTTTAACCAAGTGACGCCTGTCCCCATGAAGAAATTCGAGACGGAACTCTTGGCCGAGGGGTTTTCGCTCATAGATAAAGCCATCGCACTCGTCGAGCAGCAAGACCCAAATATTGAACGTTGCACAAAGGTTGCAAATCAAATGAATGATGCCATACAGTGCTACTGCATCATTTATGATGAGAAAAAGAAGAAAATTGTGCAATCATAGTTAGATCGCTTCTTTCGGCCAGTTTCTACTATACCCTCCAAGGAAGATACTCGTCAACCCGCATCTTCTTCTCCTGGACCCTCAGCTTCTTCCTTCATTGATGTTACGGAGGAGGAAGTAACTCTTGAAGCCCATTCCAGCGACGACGAAGACCCTCTCGGCCCCATGATATAAAATCCTCCTCTTCCTTCTCCCCCCCCGCCACATCTCCTTAAGCCTTCAAGTACATCTTCCAAAAGTAAGTTAAACTTCATTTTATTATACTTATATAATCCTTAAACACACTTATATAAGCCTTAAACATACATCCCATACAAAATATAGCACTGAAGCAACTTACGAACGAATTCACCTTACGAACGATCGTTCGGAACATATCTCGTTCGTAAGTTGGGGAGTGTCTGTAATTGTTTGCATCTACAACACTAAGTATGAAGACACATGATCTTGCTGTACTTTTTCTAAACCATAAAAAGAAAATTGTGGACTTCAAACCTGGGGGTAACAGACTGAATTTGTTGACAGTCACTTGAGACTACTATGATATCACATCTGGTTGCACCTATCACTGGTAATATTGCTTTTGACCATCAGAGGGGATGCACCGTTCCTGGAGGTACTGCAATACCAGGTCGATGCGTGGAGTGGACGGAGCAAGCCCCTATTCCATCTCCCAGTTCCAAAAATCAATTTAATATATGGTCCCCGGATAGGGGACGTATCAGATATTAAACTGATAAGAACAGATACTACACTTGATCTTAGCCAAAAGGCCGAGAAGCGATAACTCCCAAACGCCACAAGGGACAATCTGTTTCCCGACAGTGCTCGCTACAGTGATGGTGACAAACGTCAAACAGCCAAAACAGAACACATTTACACACCAAACAACAACTACGCATATTTAAGTGATAATGAGGGCAGCTGTGTGGTTTCCCAGCCTGTAAATGAAACAAAAGTCAAGCAACTGTCTGGATAATCTGGGTCATGTGATCACAGGTGGTCCAATAGGAAACCAGCAATAAATGTGTCGCATTATCTGGTATCACAACGTTCTTCGATAGATAAATAACCTAATATGGGATGCGTGGGTTTTCTCCGGGTATTCCGGTTTCCTCCCACATTCTAAAAAAAAACATGCCTTTCAGGCTGATTGAACACTCATTGTCCCTAAGTGTGAGTGAGAATGGTTGTTCATCTCTGTGTGCCCTGCAATTGGCTGGCAACCGGTTCAGGGTGGCCCCCGCCTACTGCCCGAAGACAGCTGGGATAGGCTCCAGCACCGCCCCCCCCTTGTGAGGATAAAGCTGTTCAGAAAATGGATGGATGAATTTCCAGAAATAATACGCATGGCTGTTTTAATTTTGTGGTGAATAGGCCATTTGATCAACATTTGACAGACAGACTGAAACGCATCCGGCACTGCCCAGCACCAGCGCAAATCCAATTTATCCGCAATCGTTGTGACACAATGCTTATTACAAAATGGGTGAGTTGATTATTCATTCACACAAGTGCTTTTTCCACACTCACACACACACACTAAAGAAGAAGCAATTTGTCATTGACCAGTAAATCAGGGGAGAGCGCGAACGCAGTCCCCCACTACCAGAAAATTTGCAGTTGAGATTCCCACATTTGGGGAATTCGCAGGGGTCAGCACAACCGGAGTGCAATGGCTGAGCCTCACCCTGGGTGAACCACCTTCTTGATCATGGTATCTCCCCTGCCAGGTAAGTATGAGTTGTACAAGTCACCAGCCCAAAGTCTTTAGCACACACACCATCTTCAGTTACGGGATCCTCTACCACACGCGTGCGAACGGACATAAACTCACTCACTGGATGAGGCAACACCCGTACATCAGTCTAAGTAGTACCTTTGGATCGTGTCATGAACTAACCCATTATAAACGAGGTCAAATGAATCTGCAAAAACAATCCCATCATGCATTGCTTCTTTTCTCCCAAGAATGCAAAGCGAGAATCGTCCCTTCCCCCACGGTTTGAGAGCACTTCCTGTTTCTTTGTGTGGTCAGGAACAGAGTTTAATGCTGCTGACATCGGGTGGCGTTTGTAACGCCAAACAATCTTTCGCAACACTTCACTTAGTCAAGCACCAATATTTATTAGAACAGTATAGAAAATCTACATTTGGAAATATACGTTTGTAACCATTATTTATATGACCACCACAGATTGTAAATACTCTGCTTTATCCATTTTGACTTCACCCTTTGTTTAATAGAGGGGACGGAACAAGATGAAGTATATTTTAATAATTAATTCCGGCGGACAGTTAAAAGCATGACTGTATTCCTTAAAATGTAGAAAAATGAGACTTAGTTTGAATTTCTTTTATCTTGAGGGCAACATTTTTTTTAATCTAGAAAATTTGAGAAAGTTGCAAAATAAAGAAATCTTTCCCGGAAAGAAAGGAGTAGGAAAAGTTTGACTGAGAATAGTTTTAATCTCATGTGAAGTATGGCTTCAAACAAAGACGATACGAGAGATGCAACTTCCTTGGAATAGATTCTATCCTGCCGAAAGAGATTATTAATATTACAATTTTACAAAGTTGAATAATTTTAAAAAGATGTTATTTACATCTACAACAGTAGTAACACATTTTCATGCACAATGTTTTTCTAATCCTTTAACACATAATTACAATTTCCACACACATGGGAAACACAGAACCATTTTTGGACAAGTGTATGATTAGCTGACAAAATGAAGTATTCTGTATTTGAAACAAGAAAAAAATTACTTCTGACCATCAGAGGGGGTGCACCATTCCTGGAGGTACTGCAATACCAGGTCGATGCGTGGAGTGGACGGAGCAAGCCCCTATTCCATCTCCCAGTTGCAAAAATCAATTTAATATATGGTCCCCGGATAGGGGACGTATCAGATATTAAACTGATAAGAACAGATACTACACTTGATCTTAGCCAAAAGGCCGAGAAGCGATAACTCCCAAATGCCACAAGGGACAATCTGTTTCCCGACAGTGCTCGCTACAGTGATGGTGACAAACGTCAAACAGCCAAAACAGAACACATTTACACACCAAACAACAACTACGCATATTTAAGTGATAATGAGGGCAGCTGTGTGGTTTCCCAGCCTGTAAATGAAACAAAAGTCAAGCAACTGTCTGGATAATCTGGGTCATGTGATCACAGGTGGTCCAATAGGAAACCAGCAATAAATGTGTCGCATTATCTGGTATCACAACGTTCTTCGATAGATAAATAACCTAATATGGGATGCGTGGGTTTTCTCCGGGTATTCCGGTTTCCTCCCACGTTCTAAAAAAAAACATGCCTTTCAGGCTGATTGAACACTCATTGTCCCTAAGTGTGAGTGAGAATGGTTGTTCATCTCTGTGTGCCCTGCAATTGGCTGGCAACCGGTTCAGGGTGGCCCCCGCCTACTGCCCGAAGACAGCTGGGATAGGCTCCAGCACCGCCCCCCCCTTGTGAGGATAAAGCTGTTCAGAAAATGGATGGATGAATTTCCAGAAATAATACGCAAACATGGCTGTTTTAATTTTGTGGTGAACAGGCCATTTGATCAACATTTGACAGACAGACTGAAACGCATCCGGCACTGCCCAGCACCAGCGCAAATCCAATTTATCCGCAATCGTTGTGACACAATGCTTATTACAAAATGGGTGAGTTGATTATTCATTCACACAGGTGCTTTTTCCACACTCACACACACTAAAGAGGAAGCAATTTGTCATTGACCAGTAAATCAGGGGAGAGCGCGAACGCAGTCCCCCACTACCAGAAATTATGCAGTCGAGATTCCCACATTTGGGGAATTCGCAGGGGTCAGCACAGCCGGAGTGCAATGGCTGAGCCTCACCCTGGGTGAACCACCTTCTTGATCATGGTATCTCCCCTGCCAGGTAAGTATGAGTTGTACAAGTCACCAGCCCAAAGTCTTTAACACACACACCCTCTTCAGTAACGGGATCCTCTACCACACGCGTGAGAACGCACATAAACTCACTGGATGAGGCAACACCCGTACATCAGTCTAAGTAGTACCTTTGGATCGTGTCATGAACTAACCCATTATAAATGAGGTAAAATGGATCAGCAAAAACAATCCCATCATGCATTGCTTATTTTCTCCCAAGAATGCAAAGCGAGAATCATCCCTTCCCCCACGGATTGAGAGCACTCACTTCCTGTTTCTTTGTGTGGTCAGGAACAGAGTTTGAATGCTGCTGAAATCTCGCGGTGTTTGTAACACCAAACAATCTTTCGCAACACTTCACTTAGTCAAGCACCAATATTTATTAGAACAGTATGGAAAATCTACATTTGGAAATATACGTTTGAAACCATTATATATATGACCACCACAGTTTGTAAATACTCCGCTTTATCCATTTTTACCTCACCCTTTGTTTAGTAGAGGGGACGGAATAAGATGAGGTATCTTTTAAAAAAATTCTGGAGGGTATTTAAAAGCATGACTTTGTATTCCTTAAAATGTATAAAAATGAGACTTATGTTGAATTTATTTTATCTTGAGGGAAAAAAAAAGTAAAAAAAAGAAAAAAATGAGAGATGCAACTTCCTTGGAATAGATTCTACCCCACTGATTAACATTAACATTTTACAAAGTTAATTTTTTAAACAATGTACAAACGCTCCCCGAATTACGAACATTCGAGTTACGAACAACGGTACATACGAACATTTTTGCGGGTACAGGTATGTCGAAAAATGTTCGGACATTGATGCTGCAAGTTAGATTTTGTATTGCGCGCCTTTTTCCGAGTACATGTTGTGCTTCTTTCTGCCGCTAATATCGATGTGAGGCGCTGTGAGAGGAGGAGGAGGAGGAGGAAATGCCTGTCCCCATGAAGAAATTCGAGACGGAACTCTTGGCCGAGGGGTTTTCGCTCATAGATAAAGCCATCGAACTCGTCGAGCAGCAAGACCCAAATATTGAACGCTGCACAAAGGTTGCAAATCAAATGAATGATGCCATACAGTGCTACTGCATCATTTATGATGAGAAAAAGAAGAAAATTGTGCAATCATAGTTAGATCGCTTCTTTCGGCCAGTTTCGACTATACCCTCCAAGGAAGATACTCGTCAACCCTCATCTTCTTCTCCTGGACCCTCAACTTCTTCCTTCATTGATGTTACGGAGGAGGAAGTAACTCTTGAAGCCCATTCCAGCGACGACGAAGACCCTCTCGGCCCCATGATATAAAATCCTCCTCTTCCTTCTCCGCCCCCTCCATCATCTCCTAAAGCCTTCGAGTACATCTACCAAAAGTAAGTTAAACTTCATTTTATTATACTTATATAATCCTTAAACACACTTATATAAGCCTTAAACATACATTCCATACAAAATATAGCACTGAAGCAACTTACGAACGAATTCACCTTACGAACGATCGTTCGGAACGTATCTCGTTCGTAAGTTGGGGAGCGTCTGTAATTGTTTGCATCTACAACACTAAGTATGAAGACACATTATCTTGCTGTACTTTTTCTAAACCATAAAAAGACAATTGTGGACTTCAAACCTGGGGGTAACAGACTGAATTTGTTGACAGTCACTTGAGACTACTATGATATCACATCTGGTTGCACCTATCACTGGTAATATTGCTTTTGACCATCAGAGGGGATGCACCGTTCCTGGAGGTACTGCAATACCAGGTCGATGCGTGGAGTGGACGGAGCAAGCCCCTATTCCATCTCCCAGTTCCAAAAATCAATTTAATATATGGTCCCCGGATAGGGGACGTATCAGATATTAAACTGATAAGAACAGATACTACACTTGATCTTAGCCAAAAGGCCGAGAAGCGATAACTCCCAAACGCCACAAGGGACAATGTCTTTCCCGACAGTGCTCGCTACAGTGATGGTGACAAACGTCAAACAGCCAAAACAGAACACATTTACACACCTAACAACAACTACGCATATTTAAGTGATGATGAGGGCAGCTGTGTGGTTTCCCAGCCTGTAAATGAAACAAAAGAGAAGCAACTGTCTGGATAATCAGGGTCATGTGATCACAGGTGGTCCAATAGGAAACCAGCAATACAATGTACACCATTTTCTGCTATCACAATTTTCTTCGGTGGACAAATAACCCAACGAGGGATTTCCAGAGATAAAACACAAATACGGCTGTTGTTTTAATTTTGTGGTGAAATGCAATTTGATCAACATTTGAAAGAAAGACTGAAACCCTTGCGGTACTCCTCAACCCACCCACTGCTTCCTGTTTGCTGATATAAGCACCAGTGGCATTTCAACTTCTCTACAACCCTTGTGAGATTGGACACGTTACTAAATAGATGCCTGAACTTTTCACAAGAATTTGGCTTTTAAAGAAGCAGTTTATCATTGACCAGTAAATCAGGGGAGAGCGCGAACGCAGTCCCCCACTACCAGAAATTATGCAGTCGAGATTCCCACATTTGGGGAATTCGCAGGGGTCAGCACAACCGGAGTGCAATGGCTGAGCCTCACCCTGGGTGAACCACCTTCTTGATCATGGTATCTCCCCTGCCAGGTAAGTATGAGTTGTACAAGTCACCAGCCCAAAGTCTTTAACACACACACCATCTTCAGTCACGGGATCCTTTTAACCCCCCGCCCCCCCCACACACAAACACGTGTGAACGCACATTAACTCACTCACACTGGACGAGGCAACATCCGTATATCAATTGAAGTAGTACGTTTGGATCGTTTCATGAACTAACCCATTATAAATAGGTCAAAATAATCTGCAAAAACAATCCCATCATGCACTGCTTCTTTTCTCCCAAGAATGCAAAGCGATAATCGTCCCTGCCCCCCATGCCTTGAGAGCACTCACTTCCTGTTTCTGAGTGTGGTCAGGAACAGAATTTAATGCTGCTGCCATCTCGTGGTATGTGTACGGAAGAGGATTAGGGCCAATGAAGAAAAAAAAACAAGGTTGGCAAAATTCTCACTTTAATCTCAGAATTCTGACTTTAAAAAGTGAGAATTTTGCCAACCTTGTTTTTTTTTTTTCTTCCTAATCCTCTTCCGTAAGAGGGAATGGAGCAAGGTGAAGTTTCTTTGATTTTTTATTTGGGGAGGTTAAAAGCATGATTTTCCTTAAAATATAAAAAAATGAGACTTACATTGAATTCCTTTTATCCTGAGGGCAAAAAAGTTTTAAAAAAAAGTCTTGAAAATTTGAGAAACTTGCAAAAGAAAGAAATCTTCCCCGGAAAAAAATGAAGTAGGAAAAATGTATTGAGAATAGGGTTAATCTCATGAGGATTATGTCTTTAAAAAAATGAGGATAGGAGAAATCCAATTTCCTTGGAATAGATTCTACCCCGCTCAAAGAGATTAACATGAAAACTTTGGAAAGTAATTTTTTTATACAATGTAATCATTTCCATCTACAACAGTAACAAATTAGACATTTTCTTGCTGTACTTTTTCTAACCCTTAAAAAGACACTTTAGGTCTTCAAAAAGAGTGGCTGCCTTTCCAGCAGCTCCTATATTTTGTTCTTCTACTTCTTCCTTTCATAACTTTGCTGCTGTGCATTGGGAATTTCTCCATTGCGAGACTAATAAAGGTATTCTTATCTTATCTTATCAAACCAGGAGGAAACACACTGAATTTCTGACAGATACAGTGGTACCTCTACCTACGAACGTCTCTTCATAGGAAATTTTCAAGTTATGAAACGCTTCAACAGGAAAATATTGCCTCTTGTTGCAAAAGAAATTTCAAGAAAGGTAAAAATACAGTATGGGCTGCTCCGTGCAGCTCCGAGTTTCCTGAACGCAACATTCTTATAATGCTCTGCATTGCAGGGATGTGTCCAAGGACCGGCAACCCGAGGCCAAGGCCAAGGCCAAGGACTTGCCTCCGAGGCCAAGGCCAAGGCCAAGGACTTGGAAAATTTTCCGAGGCAAGGCCAAGGCCAAGGACTTGAAAAATTTTCCGAGGCCAAGGCCAAGGACCAAGGACTTGCTTCCGAGGCCAAGGCCAAGGACCAAGGACTGTCCTCATGATTTGCAACACCCCTCCATCAGAACCCTTTGCACTCCCTAACGCTTGAATGAAGTGATTTTATTCAAAGAGTAGAACAGTCAGGGTACGTGTTATTTATACTGGGAAAAAGAAATAAAATCACATGATATACATTTATGAATTAATGTTTTAGTGCAGTAGTTTCTTAATATGAAGTAAATCAACACTCAACAGGCATGACATGGCACGGAACACAAGTTGAGAAATGACTTTGCATAGAAGTCAATCACTGACTGCAGAAAAAGTGGTAATCTCTCAGTGATCATTTTACAGTTTACCTGCAGCGAGTCCCAGGGACTCACTGATCAGAAAAGTATGAGTCCCATTATGCATTGAGAGAGTCCCAAATTTCGAATTCCGAAATGGTCTACTTATTCAATTGAATATGATAATAACACAAACAACATATACATACAATTATAAACAAATGCTGCAAAAATTTAAATAATTCAGGAGCAGGCCTGAGGATTTCGGAAATTCATGGTAACCGGTTTTCGGTTCCGTCGGATTACCCAATGGGAAACCACGATAACTAATGTTGGGTTCCGTAAACGTTCATCATGGGAACCCATTTTTCTATTTTGACTGATATTGAT